>NC_036638.1:8399557-8668863 GCF_002806865.2 Cucurbita pepo subsp. pepo
TAAAAAAAAAAAAAAAAAAAAAAAAAAAAAAAAAAGGGGTTGATGAACTGAAAAATAAGGATGGTCTAAAAGAAGTACGTTAAAAGACGAGGTTTATATATACATCAAAGAAACAGCGAAGGCATGAAAGAAAGCACGGTGCTTTTCAACTGCAGAAAATGTGGGGAATTAGTCTACCATTTTTTTTTTTACTCTTAAGTATGCACATTATCATGATAACCATGAATCTCTTAGTTCAGCCAATATACACACTAGGCGTTAAGAAGGAGAATGCCCGACTTCTCTGCTTTTCTCTAATATCAGCCAATCAATCATGAAGAAAGAGATGCCAAGAACTGATACCTTGCTCCTCAACCAATTGCTTTATAACGCAATGCAACTCCTTGAATCTTCCTTTACCCGCTAGAATATGAGAAACGGCAAGCTGGGAGAACCCAGAATGCCGAAATCCGTACTTATTTCTCAACAAATAGAAAAATGCCACAGCAACATCAGGATTCTGAATACTCAAACTCTCAAGAACGCCGTCCACTACAGTTTCACTCAAAGTAGAAACTACAGTTCGAAAGTTACATCCACCAACATACGCTCTAAACCCAAAGGAATTTAAACCCGTAAGAATCTCACGAACTGGGTCGTTCTGGCCCAGAACGAAGGAGGGAGTGACGGATTCCGCTTCGAGGCGGGCGGCAGAAACTGAAGGCCTAGCAAGGATCACAGAACTAAAAGAAGCGAGTATCCCGCATTTCCTCAAAAAATGTAATGGCTTCCATTGATGAATACGGCTAAGCATGGAAATGGGAGCAGGATTGGAAAGAAACCCTGCCGATTTCTCGTGTAAGACAACGTGAAATTAAAAGCAACAAAGATAGGGATAAGTTGGAGGGATCAGAAAGCAGTATGAAACGAGGTAAGGAAAGGGAGTTAGGGTTTTAGCGAACCGATGGGTTTCGCGGCAATTCCGAAGGGCGGCAGCCACTGCTGGTTTTGGGTTGCTGCCGTTTTCGGCCATTGATAGCGCGAGCAGATTTGTGTAATTTCCCCCAAAGGGCATAAACGCACCGTTTTATTTGGCATGACTTTATAGTCCTCAAACTTAATTTATTTGGGGGCTTAGCTTTTGCCTAATTAAGTTATTAAAATTTTATATATTTACAGGTAAATATTAGGTAAAGTTAAAATATTTGGTAAAAAAAAAATATAACTGAAAATTTAAATAAGTTTAAGAGTGTCTGTCCGTGGATTGGGTTAAATTGGGTCAGGTTATAATATTTTTAGATTAAACTCAAACGTTTCCAGTTATAACATTTTTTTAATCAAACTCAATTGTTCGAGCTATAAATTTTTTCAACCCAACCACAAGCTTTTTGGATTAAGTTAGTTTAGGTTGTTCGAGTCATTTATTCAATTTTTTGTTTAAAATAAAAGTGATAGGTTAGTTTATAAAACATAGTCTAAGTTTAAGAATCAAACCCATTAATTTATCCAATAAAACTCGAATTCCGCCGCTCTTTCTCTAACGTGGAAACATGAATTAGGTTTCGTAACTCAATTCACATTTAGTTTAAGACGTTGAAAACCTTTTTCTTTTCACGTAGAACACACTTTTTAAAAACCGTTATTTCAAACAGGCTCTACGTCCAATACATGTCCGAAACGAAACGTTATTTAAGAACTTGACAACGACGCTTGCAGAGTGGAAGCTAGACCCTATGAAGCACCAATATATACATATAATGGAAGAAGGAAGGCCCAAGAAAAGTAATGGATGGCATATCTTAATCTATGCAGGCAATGGGTAAGCCTCAACCTTTAAGGTAAAGGAGTAGGAACTAAGAATGTCATGCCCTGATGGCCCCATTCACACTTGCTTTGAGACAAACAGTACAACTAAAACAGGATTATTGCCTGTTTTAACTTTTTTTCTTCTCTATGTTTTGGATTTTTCCCATTTCCAGTCCATTTTTAGCTCATCTTTTACTCACAATGGAGCCTAACAGTCGTTAAAACCCAACTGCCAAACACCAAAGATTATAATCATACAGAAACGAGGAGCTTTTATACTAATTTGTCTCCAAAATTGAGGAGATTTCGAGTATAAAACAGTGAAGATATTATGAACTTGTATGGGGTTTTTGCTTGGAAACTAAGTAGCAAATATGGTGATCCATAATTTTGAAGCTCACATTTCACCAACCAAGTATGGTAAGTGTGGGAAATATGGTAAGCCAACTCAAACATTAAACACTTTATAATCTGAATCCAGTTTTGTTTCAAATTGTGCCATTAAGCCTTGTCTTCATTGTTCAGTATGTCATCCAAAGCCACTGTTAGAAGACGAATTCTGGAGAGGCAAACATGTCCTAAAGAGAAAGATAGAACAAGCCAAAACATATTGTCTAAACACCTTAAGAAGATTTACCCAATTGGGCTTCAAAGAACCACTTCATCACTCTCTTTATCTTCATTTTCATTGTCTTTGTCCCAAAATTCAAATGATTCTTCTCTTACAGACTCCTCGATCCAACTCGATCAGAAGATTTCGTATGCGATTCGTTTGATTACACCGCCGCCGCCGCCCCCTCCTGAAAGAAGAGAAGCTCCATTGCCTAAGAGTGTCCAACAACAATGTCAGGAACTTGGTGATGGGGAACTCAGGAGATGCAACTGGATCACTCATACCAGTGGTAAGATTACACTTAGTTCTGATATGGACTTAGAATACTTTCCACCACATTGCTAGACTAGTTCATGCTTGACGTTTCTATCTCGTGTACTCGACGCAGATAAAGCCTATGTATCCTTTCACGACGAGTGTTGGGGCGTCCCGGTGTATGACGACAAGTAGGTGATCTAAGTAGCTTTTCATTTATCCTGCATATCAGTTTATAGATTTGTGAGTTGACATCAGAGAAAAATTACCATACAGCCGACTTTTCGAGCTACTCGCTCTATCGGGGATGCTGATGGACTACAATTGGACTGAAATTGTGAAAAGAAGGGAACTATTCAGGTAATAGTTTCTGATCCAATGTGTACTTTGGATGAACATCTATGAGAAGATTAATGTATATATACACATCTGGTTGGTCATAGAGAAGCTTTTGCTGGATTTGAGGCAAGTACTGTGGCCAACATGGGGGAGAAAGAGATAGCAGACATAGCATCTGACAAGGCCATTATGCTGGTGGAGAGCAGAGTGAGGTGCATAGTAGACAATGCCAAGTGCATATTGAAGGCAAGCTAGATCACCTCATTTTTTAACCAACTCTTTCACAGAATGTATATTAACAAGAACTGGTTTTTTGATTCAACTGCAGATAGCTAGAGATTTTGGGTCGTTCAGTAACTATATGTGGAGCTATATGAACTTCAAACCAACAATAAACAGATTTAGATATCCAAGAAATGTTCCCCTGAGGAGTCCCAAAGCAGAAGCCATTAGCAAGGACATGGTGAAGCGCGGTTTTCGGTTTGTTGGGCCAGTGATCGTCTATTCGTTCATGCAGGCGGCAGGGTTGACGATCGATCATCTTGTGGACTGTTTTCGGCATGGCGAATGTGTAAATCTTGCAGAAAGACCATGGAGACATATCTGAGTTCAACATTTCCTACTTTCCCTTCAAAGTTGTGGTTGTTTTGCTTTTGTGAGCATTAAGTTAACAATATAAAAAATTATGCATAGAGAAAGAGAGAGGAACTAAGATGGAACTTCTCTGCTTCTTTGTTTATCAGTTTCTGTTAGAATGGCCAATTCTGCAACTGAGCAACTCATCAGTTGATATCAAGAAGTGCAGAGCTCACCATTACAACAGTTGCAGAGCAGCCATGGTAATCGACAAGCTGAAGCTGGTGGAGAATAAGATTGGTGTATTTAATTTGTTTATGCTTCTAATATATAACTAATTATTTTAGATGTTTGGTGTGGATCTCTTGGGTCAAAATTGCTAATCTATGAGCTTTCTCATACATTCTAAACAAGCTCATTTCCTAAGACATTAAGAACCAAGAATGTTCTTTGTTCATGAAGAACTTCATGATACAACTAAGTTCATCAAAGCAGACATGACCATAGAAAACTGCAGTCTAGTTACAGTTCATAAGATCCAAATATGTAATACAAACCTCGTTATATCGTCCCTCACCTCGAGAAATGTCGATCGAGTTTCGAGATAGCACTCCAAGCCTGGTCCTTCAAATTGGCTGAGAATCAAGTCCATAGATCATCTTTCTCCCCCATCTGCTGGGCCAAAAAAGCTTTACCACATCACTGATATGTTCTTTATCTTATTTGAAAGGCTATATGATAAGATGTAGGCAGTATTATAGTTAGACATCTTTTACTGAGATTAGTTGAAACTCTATCGAAGTCATCCTGCTACGAAGGATTCTCTCAATGTGTGAGATCCCACATATTAGTTGAAAAGTAGAACGAAACATTTTTTGTAAGGGTGTGGAAATCTTTCTCTAGCAAACGTGTTCTAAAAACTTTGAGGGGAAGGCCGAAAGGGAAGACCCAAGAAAGACAATATCTGCTAGCGGTGAGCTTGAGCTGTTATACAGTGAAACTCTATCGAAGTCATCCACTGAATTATAGCGAAGCCTTCAACCATTTTGGTGTTTGAGATTGCTTAAACTTCTCTCCAAGGGAAACAGGAAGATAGGATTCAAGCCCCACAATTGTCTCTATCCGCCTACATCCCAATCAATGAATCATTTTAGCTTGGATTATAAACCATCCAAAGAATAAAAGACAGGTTGCCAAGAAAAAACAAAACAGGTCAAATCCAGAACTTGTTCCACCTCAGCTGTTCTTTCACCTGTTATAATCTCTATCCACACTTTTTCCTTCCCTTCCACCATTCTTCAACCTAACTACTTGATTAACTCATCTTAATCCCAGTAATGGTCGGGTTATGTTCAAGTAATAGCGACTGTTGAATTGCATATGCTCACCAAACATCCTAGTAGTAAGCAGTGTCTGAAGTTTCTTAGATGGTACTCACCAAAAAATGAAAACCCAACGAGAACAGAGCAGGCTCTCCACCACCTACAAAGAAACTAATACAAAACGATACCATTAGATTGATGAATCGTATGATCCAAGAAGTTCGATAATCGTATGATCGGTTCATACGTACCTGACAAAGAGAATGAGCAAAACAGTGGAAGAAAAGATCAAAGTTCTTGTACAGATCCACCATTAGGATGAATTTCAACTCAACTGGAATCTAATAATTCATCCATGGGTCCCAAACGATGAATGGAATTTCTTCACTGATTATAGCGACCCTACTTTGTTTCTTTCTTTTTATGCAATAACAAATAGCTTTAATCATTTTTCCACTAGTTAATACTTAATACAAGAAAGAACATGATGACTCCTGTCCTTATCGAATAATACAGGCTCAAAGGGTTGAACATTACTGAAAGAAAAAGGGAAAAAAAACCGACACGACGGCACAAAAGAGCAAAAAAAGAACAGCCTACGGGCGGCGGCCTACTGTATTAATAAGAAAAGAGAGGCGATACAACCAGAAAGTCCAGAGGTTATCAGACTGTCCACAAAATATATTTTAGTAATTAAGAAGTCTACAAGAAATTCGGGTCAACAAAAAAGAAATAGGGCATCATATTGGCACACAGCATCTGGCTGAAGGAAAAAGAATATAAGAATGAAGTTAAAGCAAGGTACAGAACATAAAGTACCCTATTTACATTGCACCTCTTTCAGGGTTTTAAGTTTGCATACAATTTATTTATCAAACAAGTTCACAAGTCAAAAGGGGAAGAAGAAGAGGGCAGGAGGGAAATACCAAGGAATACAAACAATTCTACTCCGCTGATGAGAAGAATATATACAGCAACTTCCTCTTACTGAGCTCCAACATGAGCCCTATGTGGAGGCTTAAAACCCATAATGCAAGCCAATCCTAATACTGAGTCGTCCATAACTTCCATAATTCTAATGCTATGATTTAATCTATAATGGCTCTATCATCACAGCAACGCACTGAACATCGTCGTCTCAAAACTGGCAAGAAGTACCAAGTCTCTGCCTCTGCCTCGGCCCGAGAGCTGCAGATTTGCGTTTGGCAAATGCTGGGCGAAGGAGCTCTGGAAATTTATCCAGGAACAGCGACCAGTCTTCCTCGTTCATATCTCCAAGCTTTACAAAACTGACACTTGGAGGAAACTGCTCGTTTGCACTCCTGTGCCCTGCAGATGTGTTGGTAATATATCCAAACTCAGGTTTTGTGACCTGGTACTTTTGGTTTTTCTGGTTCTTATTGCCCAGTACGGTATTCTTGAGAGACATAGAAAGCTTTGACACAGAAATGGGTTCAGAAGGTGGAAAGATGCCTGTTTCTCCTAGCTCCTCCCCTCCACTATCTTCTCCCCCCTCCTCAATGCTTTCCTCCAATTTCGAGAGTGGATTGCGTCCATGCAGGCCTCCAAGTCCACCAAGCTGGTAATGTGACCAGCCCAAACACTGATCCGCTGCCATACTTGAGTTATAGTCTAATTCTCCATCCTCACAGTCTAAGTCAAACTGGAAATCCTCACTGCCCCACTCATATATTGGAGAAGAGAACTCCCTCTCTGCTATCATCTGCCTAGCCTCAAGACATACTAGCTCAAGTTCACTGGGTTCCTCCTCTCCACTACGAAATTCTCTGCTCATCATCTCACCAATCTCAGCAAGACAGAGACCAGAAGCAGCAGCTTCCTTCAGAAAAATTGTACACAGTACCAAAACCCGAAGACAAGCTTCACGGATCATGGGTAGCTCCATCCTAAGCATTTCACAGTCTTTTATCGGATCAAGATTTTCAATATACTTGAGCTCATCATCTGAAAATGGGATTGACGCTTGAGGCCAATGAATCCACTCAAAGTACGGATCCTCTAAAGTTTCCGGCAAACAAAGACCGTGATCTATAGGAATAAGCTCCACTTGTCCAAAACTTCCTATTCCGTCAAGTTTCCGAACTAAGAGATTCCCAGCATGCCTATCCGTATTAAAAATCCTAATATCTAAAATACCTATACGATGAACAGCCGCGACAGGGAAACTAGAAGTCCCATGATCACTGGCATCAAAATCATGTGGAATGAATTGTTGGAAGGAAGCAATTTTACTAACTGCCTTTTTCTTGTGAGCCTGAGGCTTGTTACCATTCACCCAATCATTTACATTGAAGATTGAGTGAGTGATCTTCACTAAGGCTGTCGGAGGCACGTTTGCAAAATGTTCGTAGTCAAGAAGATAAGCTGCAACTTCTCTGAATCCAGTCTCCCCAACACGCACAGAGCGCTTAAATCCAGGTTGTCCAAGAGCTTTTCCAACAAAACCTTTTGGATTATTTGGTGCAAAAGGTTCTTCATCAGTAGGCTTCACAATTGCGACACTTTCACCTTTCCCGTTCCTAAAATAGTACGCACCACCAAGCCCACCATGAACAGGAATCGGATCAATACCCAACTTTATACCTTTCACAATCTCTTTGACTAACCGTCTCGTGCCAGCAAAATGATCTGGATGCCCTAATATCTCAATAGGTCCACTCTGGTCCCTAAGACGGAGATCCTTCCCAGTGGGCGAGAGACATGGAGTAGATGAACTTCTGTGCAACAGATTTCTCGTGAGGAGAAGAGGAGAATCATTTCGAATGGCACTAAGATCATTCTTCAGTATCACATCCCCAAATGTTAGGGAGCTCTCCTCTGTGGGAATATTGAGGGCAAGCTGCAACCTCCTTTTCACCGTATGAGCATTGTCACTACGATCTAATTCCATTCCCAGGACACATCCCGTATCAGTTTGCACAAAAACTTGTCTCCTTCCAACTGGCTGTTTTTCTTCCATTCCATTTTTTGAGCGGTAAGCCCTGCTGAGTGGGCTCTTGAGTGCTGCAACTGCCATTTGAGTCTGAACTGGACTGTCCAACTTCCGTGACATTAAATAATGAAGGAAAAGGACGTGTTTGCAGCCAAATGACCGAGATGGTCAAGGAAGAGAAATGAATCCCTCCCAAGAAGGCGCCCAACCCAAAACAGAATGATGGTTGAACAAAACCAGAGTCTAGGACCTCGAATAATCATTAATAGATAGGAGAAGCCTCAATCCTTGCCATCGTTCTCAAAGAAACAATACTCCGAGACCGAAAACACACCACAGACAAAAGGATGCAGCCGAACACTGTATCTACAGATTCATCTCGCCAGATTCACAGTACCAGATAGTCTGCAGAAATATAACAAAGAAAACAAAATCAACACTTGACCAGAAGAAGCAAGAATATTGATACAGAATTAACTTCAATTGGAAGAGAGTCCAAAGAAAAGATGAATTTGACTAGACTCGACAATTAAGAATCCCAACCCTCGAGCTGGGAATGAGATTTGATAAAAAGATGCAAGCATCAAGAACCCAAACTGATGCATTATTTACGGTCCTTTTCCATAAGAAACCAAATTCGTTGTAAGATCAAAATATCAATATTTGCAGAAGCCCGCTAGAATTAACTACACATTCTTCGATTAACTCATACGTCGTCCAGAGTTGGCAAAAGAAAGGGCGAACAGTTCTCTATTAAAGTAAAACTACAAGGGCCCGGGAACAAAATTTCAACGATAGGTTCTTCCTGACATAAAGAACGAGGAAGAAGAAGGATCTTTTCTCTAACCACATCATCATGAAATCAAACAAATGATCGGAACGAAATCCTCATTCGCGGACAAGAACAAATCTCAACAGTTAAACGAAATCTGTGAAAGGTGCACCTTCTCCCCCCCTCCCCCCTCTCCTCGGGGCAGGAGAGAATATCCAAAAGAGACCAAAGCTCAATACGACGTTCTGGAGTGGAGACTGATCAGAGAAATGAAATTCAACAATGAGAAGCAAGTAAAAGAGAGAGAAAAAAAGGCATCATTCATTTAACTCATACTAAAAAAAAAAAAAACAAACATTACTCGGTGAGAATAACAAAATCGAAGAAAGAACTCACCAGAACTATATAGATCTTTCAAGATCCGATACAAGAACGAATCAGATTCACCACTAAAATCGTCGCTATCCGTGAATCGATGCGGCAAGAACTTTGCAAAAAACAGAGAATGAGAAGGCTTCAATGAATCAAATCGAATCGAATCAAATCAAATCAAATCCAAGAAAATGGCATCAAACAATCGTCGGAGCTAAGTGATGATAGTTGTCGTCGTAATGAACGAAAAGCTATAAAAAAAACAAAAAATTCAGACAAAAATCCGTTCGCAGTTTCTCCTTCCTTTCCCTCGCTTTTGTTTCTCCTTTTATTCTCCGTTCTCTCTGTTGCGCTTCACAGAAATTCGTCTTCTTGGAATGTTCTTTAACTCGAGTGAGAGAAGCCTGGTTAAAATAGCTAACCCTGGTTAGATGCCGACCCACTCTCTCTCTGCCCTTTACGGTTCGAAGACTCTCGAAGGGGTGGGAGAGCCGTCGGATGAAGAGAGTATTGGAATTAAGGACCGTCGGATGAAGGGGACATTGAGGTGGCGACAAGATATTCGTGAATGCGTGGCAAGGTCACCGTCGAAGGGTGGACACCTGGTGTAATCAGCGACTGGGTAGGGCGGGTTTTCTTTTTTTGAGTTTGGGCCTTCGAATCTCTAGTTCTGCGTACTACCCAGTTTCCTGCCCAATCTGACCGTCCATTTTAATGACCATTGAATTTACCAAATTGTCCTTCTTTTTTTTTTTTCTTTTTTTTTTTTGCCTTTTTTCTTTTTCTTTGGTTATTTTAGTTAAATAAAATAAATTATTACACTTTAAATCAACACCAACCTCTCTACCACTTTTAAAACATCTATTTTTTTTTCCTGAACTTGAATTTAAAAACATAAAAACATTAATTTCTTAATATCTCCACACTCAAGTCTATTTTCGTCATTAATTTTTTATAAACTTTAACCATCCAATACCATCCATTTATATTAGACAGTTAAATATAAAACGACAATGAAATTATTCATTTTCTCGAGCTCAAAATTCAAATTTCTATTTGAATATATTGTAAATTTACTTATATACCCCCATACAACTGAAAATTATGAAGTAGGGCCCATCTTACTTCCATTCCACTAAGAACAATCATTTAAAAATCTTATTAAATTATCAGAACTAAATAAAGTATAAATAAAATAAAAAGATGGAAGGCATAGCAAATCAAATCAAATCAATAAAGAACAAAGAAGACTATTACAAAAATTAAAAAGATATACAATATATATATATATATATATATATGAAGTAATATAATAAAGTATTTTATAATAGATACAATTACCAAAAAGCCCCGGAAGAATAAGCAAAACAGTGAATGAAAAGCGGTTTTTTAAAATTAATTTCGTCAAAAGAATTGGAGAGAATATGATTGCAAAATGGCCTTTTATTATTTTTCAAACCTTCTTTTGCTTTTGCTTTTGCTTTTTTCTTATTATAATAATAATAATTTTGTTGGCTTTTTTATAATTTAGAAACTGTCATTTTATATTTGGCATGCCAGCTGGCTGTTCAAGCCCACCTGTCAATTTCTATTTTTTTTTTAATTAAAAAATGAAATAGCCTTAATTGGGTTATTGAAGTAGAATTTTAATTTGTAATAATTTAATATTTATATATTTTAAAATGATAACAATTTCGTCAAATTATTTTATTTCATAGATTAATTATATAAATGGATAATGAATAAATGTGTGATGGGAACATTTTCTTGAGGATAGAAAGGGATGGAAGGGGCACGTGGAGGTTAAGAGTGTCGGAGAGTTTGACCAATGGAAATGGAGATGCAGCTGAGTCAGCGTCCACGCATGAACGAGTCACGTGCTGTTTCCGGATGGCACGATGCCCAATGCCAATACACGACACTACACGACACGACAATATTACTTGTTTGTAATTCCTTCTAAAATTTTATGTCCTACGTGTTGGTATTATCCTCCCACGTGTCTTTTGATTCTTCCAAACTCCGGCGTGGACAAGACAACCTTAGCTCACGGGTTTCTCCCTTCAAACCTTCATTTCTGAAATTCTTAAATCTAAATTCTTCAATTAAAAAAATATATATACATACATATATACATGTGCATATCTTTGGGTTCTTATTTTAAAAAAATTATAAATAAATAAATAAATCGTTTTCCATCGGTGATCACCATCATGAAAACTATAAATTCAACTTTAGAGAGTAGAACTCACACGAAGACAAATAAACTCTTGAGCTTACCAGTGACACAATATCTAACACTAAAAAATGTAAATAGATCTGAAAATATTATTACTCAACCAAACAATGAGTTAAGAATGAGAAATAAAATTGGGATTGAAGATACCATATTCGTTGATATTCACAAAGTTTAACACAAGATACCAACTAATAAAATAAAATATTTATTCCATAACTAATATATTTTTCAAATATTAATTGATTAGCTTGATTAATTCAAACTATCAATAAGTTGCATTAAATTCTGACAACCAGCAATAACAAATGTGATGAAGATCAAAGTGACGGTGGCGCCCATGATATTTCTGTCGATTTCGATGGTGAAAAGTTTGAGTTAGGCTAAAATGCAAGTGAGAATAAGAAAAAATATGTTAATGGACAAAGTGGCACCAATAGATACCTTTTCAACCCTGTTAACGGTATATGAAAGCAACATCGATACTAGAAAAATAGGGACAAAGATTCAGTCGATTATAAAAGGCGCGTGCCCATTGCAACAAATGGAGGAAAAATTATGCACGAGACCAACAAAAAATAAGAACAAGAAACCAATACTAACTATCGAGTTAGGCATACAAGTACTCTATTAAAGAGAAATATTATGCGAATATATTGATACATTTATTTAAGTTAATAGGGTTAAAATTGATGTAATCAACCAAGTTTATGGTTTAAATTAATAAAATTAAAAATTTATAATTAAAATTGATATAACCAGCAAAGTTTATGATAAAAAAAAAGATTTTTTTTTTCTAATATTAATCTCGAGTTTAAATATAGAATTGAAGAAGGAAACCAAACATTCATTACGAAGGGAAAGAAGCTTTTCCCTAATAGACTCATTTTAAAACTTCAAAAGAAGCTTAAAAAAGAAAGTCCAAAGAGACTAATATCTGCTAGCAGTAAGCTACCGTTGTTACAAATGGTATTAGAGTTAGACATCGGGCTGTATGTCAGGAAGGATGTTGGGCTCCGGTGAAGGTGGATTGTGAGATCCCACAATCGGATAGAGAGGGGAACGAAGAATTTTAAAACCTTAAAGGGAAACCTAAAGAAGACAATCTTTGCTAGCAATGAACTTGAACTGAAAAATGTCCTTTTCTACCTAGAGGTCAATTTACAAGTCCAAAACTGAAAAATTGGCACTTTATGAGGAGGACGGACTACAACATCAACGTGTTCTACACAGAAAAGCGTATCAGAAGTATTTGGATGCCAGAGTTTATATATCTACGGAAGAATCAATGAATAGACAGTAGGGGTTCCTCGTTCCTTACCGTTACGAAAAAGTTGAATCCCGGTCCGAAGTTCCGAGGACTTTGATGAGAAAAGCGTAGTCGTAAGCTGTCTCTTCACATCCACCATAGAGACCACCTTCACCAAAGTGTCCTCCAACCATATTGGTCTTCAAAATTGCAGAAGTCGAACAACGACAGCATGTCGTGTCTCGGATTTTTGCCACCCATTTGGCAGCTTCCCATACTCCAACCCTGAGGATGAAGTTCAACAGTTTCCAGCATATGTTTATCGGAATCGAAGCATGAACAAATAAATATGCAAATGTGATAACAGTGTAAGCAGTTGAAAGGAGAAAAGAATTTACCTTGCATCACGGAATGAGGCTGTGACAAGCATTGGAGGATAACAACTTCCCTTAGAGATATTGTCGTAAGGAGAGTAGCTCAAGATAGACTCAAACTGCATTGCTATCTCTGGGTTTCCGAATTCTTCATAGTCGAGAATGGTGAGTGGTAAACTGGGATCTAGTAGCGTGTTACATATGTCGAGAAACGGAACCTGAAAAATATTACCAAAACTTTATTCGCCATAACTAAATATATGACAATAACAGCAGAACAAGCTCACTGCTAGCAAATATTGTACTTTTGGGTTTCCTCTCAAGGTTTTAAAATGCGTCTACTATGGAGAGGGTCTAGCCCTACTCGGACCAGTGCCTCGCACCGTCCACCGTCCGGTGACTGGCTCTGATATCATTTGTAACAACCCAAGCCCACCATTAACAGATATTGTCCTCTTTGGGTTTTCCTTTTTGGGCTTCCTGTTGTGAGATCCCACCTCGAATGGAGAGGGGAATAAAACATTCCTTACAAGGGTGTGGTAACATCTGTCTAGTAGACGTGTTTTAAAACCTTGAAAGGAAAGCTTAAAGAGGACAATATCTGCTAGCGGTGGACTTGGGCTATTACAAATGGTATCAGAGCCAGACACTGGGCAGTGTGCCAGCGAGAACGTTGGGCCTCTAACAGAGGCGTTTTAAAGCCTCTCCCTAACAGATGTATTTTTAACACCGTGAGACTGACGACGCTACGTAACAGGCCAAAGTGAACAATATCTACTAGCGGTGGGTTTGGGCTATTATGGTAATGTCATTAGAGAGGCCTGATATTGCAGTGTAGTATCAAAGAGAGAAGACATTAGTGATGGTCTTTCAAGATGCATTTCCTATCTACTTTACAAGATGTGAAGACCAATGAGTAAGCAAGTGTATGGCTCAAACTAACCTTCAAAATGGCTGCTCCAAACAGGTCAGGATGCATGTTGATAGCAGCTCCAACAAGCAGGCCTCCTGCACTGTATCCAATGGAACCCAGCCGATCCTTATGAACATAGCCATTATCAATGAGAAAATTCGCACAAAAGATAAAGTCTTGTATTGAGTTTTGTTTCTCAAGCCCACTCCCACATCTATGCCATGAAGAATCACCACCACCACCTCCCCTGCACACCCAATCAAGGTTCTAAACTAAGCTTCAATGCAAGAAAACGAAACAAAAAACCTGTTTATAACGATAAAAACTACCTGATATCTGCAAATGCCAGCACGAAACCACGATCAAGTAAACTCAGGCGAGAAGGACACCAACTTTTATCAAGAACCTCACCATATGCTCCATACCCTTGTAGAACTCCGGGTGACCGTCCTTTCTGAAAAGTCGAAGGGGAATACAATATGGTCAAGGGTACTCTGATTCCATCATGTGATATAACTTCCTTCCTCTCACAACAGTATGAATCAGAAAAGTCCTTCCAAGTTTCGGATTCACGAGTCTCGAAGTTTTCTCTTTTGTTTTGCGAAACTTTCTCGATATCCGACGCATCTGGTTGATATGTTTTAAGTTTAACATCATGCTTAACTTCTACTTCCTCTTGTTGAATGATCGAGAAGACCCTTTTAGACATATCATAATCAACAATCAAATCAGGCATCTGGTAGTTCCAAGAGATGACAGAAACTTCAGTAAGTACATGCTAAGAGATTCTATGAATATGCATGAATGTAAGATTATAAAGTAATACCACTGGAGACGAAAGCACCACACGGTATAACGAGCTCGTGAAGTCATGGTTCGATCCTGGAGCTACGCTGCAGGAGTTTGAGGGAAGAGGGAAAAACCATGGGTCGAGTTTCTCGATCTCCAAACGATGCTACAGAACAAGTAGATATGAGATGATATATAAAATTTGTTATACAGCTTATTTAGCAATAGAACAAGCCAAGAAAGACAAACACAATACCTTATGATTAGCATCTAAAGGCAAATTGATTGAACATAACATTGGAACACCATTCTTATTGACAAAAAGCACAAGATGTCCACTAAAAACGTCCATGTCCTGTATACTGAAATCTTCGCTTTGAAGGACGGTATCCTAAAATATACACACGTGACGAGCAAAACAACGATAAATAAAGGGGTGTGGCGCTGATATCATATGTGGTACAAGTCGAGCATAAAAGTAACCTGCCAATTTGCTGACTTGATATCTTCAACTCGACATTGAGCTACGTAATAATCTTCCTTCGAACAATCCCCTTTCTTTTCAAGAGGAGCATTTGTTAGGATATAAAAGAAACCACGATGATGTTCCAGAAAGTATTGAATACCCGGAATGCGTTTGTGTATTCTTTGCAAACCGCTTAACGAGTTGTTAGCATCTATAATATAAACCTGGGTTGACAAACCAGTAAAGTTTCAGAATAAAAGTCTAAAGCTGGCTTAATTAAGATCTTCTTGAAAAAAGGGAACCTTCCTCAGAAGAAGTCCTCGAGTTCGAATTCACGGTTATGAACTTCCCATCTTTCGTACTCGTTATGTCGACACAATAGTTGGGATCATTTTCAACAAACACCAAGACATCTTCTTCGGTGTCGCTGAATCCAAGTTTTGTGGAGAAAACCCTGTCGAATGTCAGGTAAATGTTAGGTAAATGAAGTTCTTGAAAAGAAGGTTAAGAATGATGAGAGAAATTTGCCTGTAAGGCCTCTGATTCTCATCTGCTTGTGTGTAGAAAAGTGTCCTGCCTTCTTCCGCCCAAGCCAAACTTACAACTCCCTCCTGTAACTTGGGAATCATCAGTCCACTTCTCAGGTCTTTAATCTGAAGCATGAAGTGTTCACTGCCTGTAATATCAACTGTGTATGCTAGAAAGTTGTGGTCTGGTGAAACACGACAAGTTCCCACATGAACATAGCCTGCAAATATGAGCAACTCATCGTAAAATTTAAGGAAATGTCATAATTCTGATAGCTAAGTATGAATGAAAATGAAAATTAACTGGATGAACAAAACTTACCATATTGTTTAGCAATTTCATTCCAATCAAGTAAAACTTCCTCCTGCTTCCCAGAATTTCCTTTAGCAAATTGGGTAAGTTTCTTTAACCAATTGGTTTTCTCGTTCTGTAACCTGCGGCATAGAACTGGGTATTCCTTCCCCTCCGGGATGTATTGGTAGTAAAACCTGATCAGGTGGAACGATACATTTAGGTTCAACCATGGCCGACCATCAAGAGACTTAACGCAATGAAAACGCTAAGAGGCATTGCGAAACCAAATAAAAAGAAACACATTTCGAGGGAGGAGAAAGGGCAGACCAGGGTCCCCAAGGCTCAGGAGGAGTGGAAACCTTGGTGGGTATTCGACTCGTCATCTCGGAGAAGAGCCGCCGCTGCAGAATCTGAGTGTCGGCCATGAAAGCATCGGCATACAAGTTTTCTCGACGGAGGAAGTCGGCGAGATCAGGGTCGGCGGTGTTGGCCATCCAGTGGTAGGGATCTTGTAGCGTAATGCCATGAACTGAGTGAGTGAAAGGAACTTTTTTAGCAGCAGGTGGGGATTCGGAAGGCAGTGAGAAGATACGTTCTTTGCAGAGAGAGGAGAATAACGAAGAAGACGCTATGGAGGAAGAAAGGATGGCTTTTCTAGTGAAGCATTTGGGTTTTAGCAGGGATTTAAGAGCCATGGTGATTGAAAATGGCGGCGCAGCAATAATATTGCATTCATATATAATGTTGTGCAGATACCCAAAAAACAAAAAACCAAAATTTGGAAGATTTGTTTGAAAAATCACTCAACTTTAAAATAGAATTGATCTGTAAATTCTGTATAAACTGCAAGCAAGGGAAAACCAGTCATCCCCATCAACCAATGACAGTGTTGTTTATACAATTGAATAGAATTTAATGATATTTTTAGAAACAACAATCTTCTTCTTCTTCCTTTCTCGTTTTTGGGAATGAAACAACCTGTAATACACTTTCTCGTTTAGTATTTCACCACGAATTTCTTCTCAACAGCCCGTTCTTTTTGTCATGGAAGCCAAGCCATGATCCTATTAAAAACCCCATCTTCCCTGTTGCATCTTCTCCTTGTTGTGCTTTATGTTCTAACTTGTGGCTTTTGCCTTGGAATTTTCTTCTTCGACATCCTGTATGCAGCCATGAAGTTTGCAGATTAGTTTAAAATTGGGAGCTGGCATAGTGTGACTATGTGGGAAGACCAAAAGGGAAGCATAAACTGACCGAGTTTTCAATCTTGTCGAAGTCATCATCGAAGCTTTCGTCACCATCATCTGGAAAAGAAATGACAACCAACATAAATATAAGTTCAGAAGGGGCCGGCTGTTAGAGCGTAGTTTGGCGGCCATTTTAAGAGGACAGGAATTAGTTTTCGCCCATTCTGTATTTTAGCAGTTGACAAGTGCATCCATTTACTTAAGTATGGTAATTTTTAAAAGGTCCCCACCATGAGACTAAACTGGATTCTGGGGTAAGAATTTTGCTGATGGAAGACCCCAAGGAGAGTAGCGTGTAGACCGAAACTAGTTAAATCGTCAAATGAATCGGATTCGGGGGAAGGTAATATAAGGGGCTTCGGCTCAGAGGAGGATCAACCTGAAAGAGGTTGTCAGGTCCTCTTGTGCCACCTTCTCGAGACTGCCTTTCTAAAGAAAGGAGGAGGAGTTTTTTCCTTAATAGACTTTGCTACGATCCATTGAAGAAAAAAGAAAGTCTAGAGTCTGGGGTGCCCCCCTTCTCGAGAGGATTTAAATTTACCTGCACCTCCTGCGTCACTGTCTTCAAGATCTCCCAAAAGAAAAGTATCCAAGTCTTGATCAGCAGACGACGGTTTGGAAGCTGTACCCTTCAGGTTCTTTTCCGCCTCTTCAACTTTTTCAGAGGCTCCAACCGACGGAGTTTGCTTGGCTTCATCATCAGCTTTTCGTTGTTCTTCAGATTTCAGCTTAATCTCTTCCATGTATTTCTTCTCGTATCTGTATATTTTAACCATTGAGGGTGTAAACCAGAATCATTTGATGATAAGTTAAGAAAATGAAATTAGATGCAGCAACCTGACAACAATTTAATTGTCAGTGTGATACTTATTCTATATGGTATATTATGTCAGGCTATACCACCGTAGTACAACTTTCATGATTCCTAAAATTCTTATACCTTCAAATGTATTAATCACGTGTTTTTTCTAAACAAAAAACCTTGTATTATATATGTAAGCCAAATTGGTGCATACAACAACAGGGTTTGGTAGAAACTATCTTCCATAGTGATGAAGTCGACAATTAAATTTCTCAACATGATAGAAACACTGTATTAGATGCTTAGCATGTGGTGGCATATTTCTTCAATAAGAAACAACGAAGCATTCAAGATTGATCTTAAGATTAGGCGGAAGGAGCTTCAATTAAAAGAAATGCAACTTACGGAGCAACATGACTGCTAACAAGTGTAAAATATATCCTCCAGAATATCCTTTCTTTCATAATTCTCGGACATAGTTCATATCTTAATCTTGAAATTTCCTGCAAAAGAAATCAGAAATAAGGGCGTTTTTTTAAATTGTATTTGGATGAAAATACGATTCAATTATGACTATCCAGCTAAAATGAATTCGACGATCTACTGTTGCTGATGAACCTGGACAAAAGCTAACAACTCTAAACTGACAGATGAATCAAGTGCAGCTAAAATTTATGTGTTCATCTGGGTCCGGGGTAACATTTCTGCATCATCTAGGATCAACAGTAACTAAAATTCTTGAAATAATCTCTCAAGCTTTCGGCATTACCACAGGCAAGAATTGGATTTCCAAACACTAACAAATATCTTAAGACAAGGCCACTTGGTACCCGTTAACCGATTGATATGAAAGGAACAAGCATTAAGCAATTGTATCAGTCCAATTCATCATTTCACAAGGGAGAAATGAAGACCACCAAAGTGAAAAGGCAACAAGTTGTGGTGTTTCCATTGTTTAACATAAGAACGGTTCTTTCTCCCATATGCCTCTTCACAATTCTTGCTTGTCGCACAAGTTCTCGTTTAAGAGGATGAGATCCATCTCTACTTAGCATGTGCGAGGCACCACCACAAATTAAATATACAGAAAAGGCTGGACGCCAGACTTTTGATTTTGAAAAGCATATTCAACAATAGCTTTTGAAAGTAGCAAGAGTGAATTTTATTTCGGACGAAGATATTTGCAATGATGCAAATGAGGTTTAGAACCAGAAAAATCAAATATAAATTTAGAAAAGCAATGGACAGAAAATAAAAACCAAGTTTTCAGCCGAATCGTGATTTAGTTGAATTGAAGGACTCGGCTTGGTTCCCACCGTATTCAACCGTATGTTTTTCAATTATCTAAAAAATGTAGTTTTATTTGAAAGGGAACAGCGCAATATCCCCAGAATGATAAACAATTGGAAACCAAAGAAACAAATCACTAGAAACAAGAAATTCTAGCCAGATGCTACATGATTTGATTGAGTTTAACTAATATTACGAGGATATGAAACTTTTTTATTTCACCTTGACATTGGTGAGAACCAACGTTGCATGCTGTTCTTGCCATTCCGTCAGATCCTTGCGCACATTCGAGGCTGTAACCGCAACGTCAGACGCTTCCGGTTCGTCTACATTAATCATAAAAAAACAATCCGCATCAATTACGCATATAGAATAATTACCAATCCAAAAATTGACCATCACATTCACCAAAACTGCTCCTACCTTGGATCGGAAAGTTCTGGAAAGTAGTTGGAGTGAAGCCACTCACAAATTCTCTCAGATCGTCGTTGAGGCAAAACCTTTCAAGCTCGGACTGAGAATGAGGCGAGGGAGCAGATAAATTGGGAATGGAAATGGAAGAAAGCTGAGGAGGAATAATGTCGGCGACGTTGAGTGATTTGAGGTGATCGGCCTGCTTGATGGCGACCGTTTTGATGAGATCAGCAGTCTTGGAGGCCTCAGCGGCGAGCTCCTTGGACTTTTTGGCAGTTTCCGAGACCAATTCGGAGAGTGTGGAGGTCGACGTTAAGGTCTGGGATTTCTTAGCCGCTTCTTCAGCGAACGATCTCGCTCTCTTCCATAAATCCTCCATTGACTCTTCTTCTTCTTCTTCTTCTTGCTTCGTTTCTCTCTGCTCTGCTCCGTCCACTATCGTTACCGGTACACGCTTTATTTACATTTACAACCCTTTATTCCGCTAAATTAATTATTTGGATTCTCCATTTTTGGGCTTTGGCCCATTTACATTCCTGCTAATTTAATGATTTGGACCCTCCATTTATGGGCTTAGGCCCATTTATTTTCCTACTAATTTAATTATTTGGACTCTCCATTTCTGGGCTTCGGCCCATTTATTTTCCCGCTAGATTAATTAATCGGATTGTCCTTTTTGGGCTTCGGCCCATTTATTTTCCCGCTAAATTATTAAACATGTTTTTTTTTTTTTGCTCAAATAAAATATAATTAAATAAAAGAAGCATTAAAATAATGTTTTGAATTAAACTATTGTTTAATAGAGAAATGATAGTTACATACATCCACAGACCTCCAAGTGGGTCCCTCTAATTTAATAATTTTAATTATAGTAAGCCTCTAAACTAGTCTGCCATTTTGTCGGCCATAACATATGGGTAAGAATGCAAATCCTTCATTTTCTTGGGTTAAAATTGGAAAAGGAAAAAAATGAAGGGGTTAGATTAGAAATTGAGATAACTTCAAGGACGTTGGCGAGACATGTTATGTACGGGACGGCGCCGTTTTATGTGAGCGTAGTCCATTGTGAAAAACCGCGACGACATGTCGTCCACATTCCCCCACTTTCTCCCCTTCCCTTTGTTTTCCTCCCTTTTATAAGCCTGACCTGTAAATATGACGATTAAATTAATACCATATCTCAAATGCATTCATTAAAAAATATTACCAAATATTCACTTCCAACACGATGAACGATAATTGACATGTACTCATTTTAGACAGAAATTCAATCTACAAACTCTGACCGCTTATTGATATGACAACATAATGAACGATAATTAAAATGTACTTATTACACCGCTTATTGATGGGACGAACACGATGAACGAATGACTAAAGTAAAAGGCCAACTAATCAAAACAAATGATATTCAGGAAGTGATTTGAGAACAAAAATGGCAGGAAAAATATCTGAAAGTGAAGATATGTATCAAAAATGTGAAAAAGAAAGTACATTTATTTAATGTATTGTTACTCAAAAATGGCAAGCCCACAAATTTTCCATCTTCAAGGAAGCAATGTTGCAGCAGTTTTTAGTCAAAGAACTGGCAAGATTTACAGATATGACAGGAATGAGTTATTTAAGAACCTGCATACTTTTGGGTTTTCTTTGAAATTGCATACCTGAAACATTTTCCTTCAGCTCATCTTCTTGTTTGGAAGCTTGGAATCCGTGAGCTTCAACAACCTGTTTCCAGTAAAATCATCAGTGATGTATATCACAACTTCAACAGCAGAGAAAGAACACAGATAGAACAATGCCCAGATGGTTTAGAACAGTTGGACATTAACAATGAAAAACTTAGTTCAAAAATCGTTTTACGAATTAGAAAAGTCATTCCAAACCGGCTCTATGATTATGTTCGTAATGTTCTTTTATAACTTATTTCAAAAGCATTCTCAAACAAACCTTCGCTTCTTCCAACATTTTGAACTTCCTTGACAAAACGAGACGAGGAGAATGCACTGCTGCTTCAGTTACTGCAAGATCACAAATAACTCCATTATTCTCAGAGAGAAGAACAAAGAACAAAGTGTAGAAGAAGGAGAGAGACATGACTGAGTATACACACCTTGCAAGGGAGAAGACTGGTCAAGAGCATGCGAGGAAGCAAAAGGTACCGAGAGAATCAATAGAGAAACACAGCAAAGCATGGCCATGAGTATCAAACCCATATCTGAAGAGTATAAGACTTCCTGCCTATGTGTGTGGCCAAACAAATATATATAATACACAAAGAGAAACAGAGAGAGAAAGAGGAAAACAATATGTTATTGTTCACTTTTGGGGAGGATGGCTTTACACAATTCAGGTAACTCTTGTCACCACTATACGCAGTCACTTTTTTGTTTATATATTATTCTATAGCAGTGTTGAGCACCACAAGTTTTTCCCACTCCACCAACCAAAGGCTTTTCTTTCTAAGAAATTTATTTTTCTTTCACGTTGTGTTTGGTCTAGCTAAAGCATGAAAACACTCGGGCAAGCCAATAAGGGCGCAACCCAACTGACTGAGACCTTTTACAGTCACCATGCTGGTTAAGAACAAGTAAAACAAAGTTGATCTGCAGCCTTTTCATTTTTATAATCACTCAGTGTTCGAACCAACAAACATGTATTTCAGCTAATCTTGTAAAATGGCCTTACATTATGTAAACATTCTCTGTAAGATAAGCAGAAATGGCCCTTTTTTTGAAAACTGAAATTCTAAGAACTTGTTGATATTGCATATGAAAGAGAGCCAGACAAATGAAGGTAAAGCGGTAAAGATTGACTATATTTATGTGACTCGGCAGGAAAAAACTTGGGTAAAATGCATATTTTAGACACTAAACCTATGGGTATAAATTAGTAGAAGCTTTCAGAATCTACAGCATAGAAGGCCTTGTCTCCAACCCCGAAGCTTCCGTAGATGTTTCTGATCAGCTTTAGCCATTCTAACAGGACTACTGTTCCATTCGGATTGTAATCTGCAGGAAGATAAACATTTTGCTCCCATTAATTCCGGACTATAATGATTAGAAGAAATATGTACACATTAAGAGATATCAAGAGTTTTACATGGGAAAGGCAAAGGAACGGGTGCTGGTCGTGCTGCTATCGGAACGACGAGAGATGCTGCCGGAGTAACCTATATGGCCTGAATTGGACAACAGACTCCCCAAAGATACCATAGAAGAGACACTTGCTTCACCTACGCCATGTTGAACTTGGCTTGAAACTAAATGACTATCAGAATTCCCAACTTCTGCCTTATGTGAGTCTTCATATTCCACTCGTAGCAAGTCTTCATACTCCATACGTTTCGGGTTACTACAATAATCGTAACAATGTGCTTGACATTTGTCAGTTGAAGCTAAGCGGTTGGAGCTGCTAGTCTCTAGGCAATCCACCGAGGCACTGGTCGAAGGAGCTGAAGAGTTCAAGTCACCATTATCACAATGCTCCAGTCCATCACTAGCTGTGGATGCAAAAGAATTGAAATCAAAAGTAATGTTTCCTTTGTCCATTTTACTATTGTATGATATATCCTCCGCAGAATCGTTATTTTTTGACTCTTCAGTTGCTAGATCTGAAGAAGCAACTTCTGATATTGCTTCTCTGGTGTCACTATAAGATTCTTCAGCTACACGTGCCAAAACAGGGACTTCCAAAACCTGCATGAGAACAAACAAAATACAGTCACCTTCTAACACAATTCCCACAAGCATAATTACATCATGACTATAGTTGAAAGAGCCAACAAGAACTCAAATTAAAAGTTTCAGTCATAGCCAACCCCCACCCCAACATTCTTTGGCTACAACTAGAGAGTTTTAAACTAACATACTGATAACAACGTCCAGAGCTCCAAGAGATCCATACAATTAATTGTGCATAACACTCGACGAATGATAATGCGAGCTAGAAACAAGAACAGTAATGAAAGTCTCAACTAAAGACAGTGATACATGTTTTTGACGTAGGTTGAACATCCATTATGCCAAATGAAAAAACATACCTGTTCAGACTGAGGGTTAGGCTCATTCTTATTGTTGGTCATTGGCTTTACGCTCTCTGTAAACAAGTCTGTCATTGGAAGATTTAGTATATCATTGTCAGTAAAATAATCCACATCATATTCTGCCTCGGGTGTTCTAGCCAAATCCTCGAAATCGCTTTGATTGGGTGAATCCTTTTTGCCAAAAGATTCCGAATGCTCTGAATCGTCAGAAGCAAACATATCTCCTTCCTCCAGCGTTCTTGCCAACTCGTCCTTCCAATCTTCCTCAGGAGGGAGAATGACACAGACAGCCTTCTCATCCAAACTACTACTACCACACAAGAGCTTATCCCGAGAAGGTACTCCGTCGTCAATACAAATATCCTTCACAATATTGCAGCTGTTTTCTTTGTAACGAACTATGAGTTCAGGAAGTTGACATTCAACAATACTCTTTTCCATGTATAACTCCGAGTCTTCCTCAAACAAGTCTACTTTAGAAGAATTAGTGAGTGATGGCACAAAGGCTTTAACTTCGTCAAATTCATTAAGATCATCAAGACCTACAACAGTATTCTTGTGATTGGCATCCTCGTTACCTTTGAGAAGACCTGTAAAATCTTTATGATCTTCCAGCTTCATCCCACCAGAATCAAGAGCATCGTTATCGCACTCAAAAGACTTGGGAATAAACTTGGGGCTAGCATCTGAATGGGAAACTACAGGCTCGCCCTCTGTAAAAGAAATAAAATATAAATCCCAAGGAAAACATTATTTTCTTTGACTTTTTATGGGCAGTGGCAAAGGGGAAGAATATGAGATTTACCAACTTTCATGATTCACATGGACTGTTCAAATGGAATTTGTCAAGACATGCATCAAAGTTGGCTTGGTATGGCTATATTTGGAGTCTGTCATTCATGGGCTAGAAAAGTAAAGTGAAAAAACTAAGTCAAAACCTTCCACCATCGTACAATTACACAATAAATTATCAATTTACATAGCAGAAGGTCAGCTCAAGAAGTATAAAAGAGGCCAACTTTTAAGTTCCAAGTCACAATTAGAAAGTTTTCGTAGCAATGGTTCCCAGAAGTCAAAAAAACAAGATTATCATTCCACCGACTATAAGCAGGGAAAGGAAAAAAAAGAAGCCACTCGATCACTTTCACTACTTAGAATCAAGAACTCGTGGTGCTTTTCTAATATATTATCCCACATCGCAAGGGAGATCCAGTTAAGAACTTAATTTCCAAGGGGTAGATTAAATACCCTAAACAATAACCTGTACACATGGAATTTCAGTGTCCTGTTCATACAAAAAGACAGAAATTTTGAATTTATGAAAACTTCTTAAATCTGAAAGGAAAAACAAAACCCAAATCAAAATATTAAATCGAAGTGTATCCGATATCGGCCCCTCTCAAAGTACCCACCACCCTTTTTTGTCTGGTAGTCCCAATTAGATCCGACCATCTTGTAAGTTAATCTTAAAATTAGAAGCAGAAAACTACAAACAAAGCTGAAAGAAAATTCAAAAGAACTGAGAGAAAACCCATATAGGAATTCACCAATTCTGTGCATTGCTGGGTGGAATCAAAAGAGAGAATCCAAATCATGGTATGAATCAGAAATTTAACTAACAAAGCAGATCTAATTAACCCCATTAAAAAAATGCTACATCTGTTGACTTATATAAGAGCTACAAAAGGGAAATCCCAAATGATCATGGAAGAGAGGTTATCCAGTTGGTGCTTCAAACAAAAGGGGTTAAAAATAAATGGAGAAGAAAAGCATAAAGTGGAAAATGATTGAGGAACCATAATCCCTTGCACATCAGTTAATACAGAAACAAGAAAAGAGAAATGAAGATGAAAGAAAGGGAGAGAAAACCTTGAGGCCTAGAGGAACAGAGGAAAATGCACTCCACAATATGTTACAGCAACTGTACAGAACCCCCCAAAGCAACCAGAAACGAAGAGGGGCGCCTGAATAGACATCAAAGATTATTACGACAGGCAGATGAGAGAAGGAATAAATGGGGTATGGACATAGAGAGGGGGAGAAATGAGTTGTTATTATCTGTTTCACTGATTGAAGGTCAACCATGAAAGCCACTGTCTCTCTCTCTCTCTCTCTCTGCAATTAATAAGGGGGAAGTGAACGGCTAGTAAAATGGGTTGTTTTTTAGCACTTCCATGCATTCTCCAACCCTTTTTAAATTCTTTTTTAAAACTAAAACCCAGATTCAAGAACTTCCCACCTCCCCAAACATGGAAATATTTTCCCGGAAAAACGAAAAAGAATGATACCTCACGCTCACACATACACACAACATTCAAATTTCAGAGCGGCTAAAAATTTGTTTTACCTAACACGATTGATTCTGGTTTCCAATCCCGAAGAAGCCGCTGTGATATATCTTTTTTAAAATCGATTGAGCAGCAATCCCGAATACCCTCCTGCAGTCACTCCCGGTAAAATTGGAGAGAGCTTGATTTGATTAGACCATCCTCATCTAAAATTAACCGAGAATCAACTGTTGAGAGACACCTTTTCTGGAGCTGACAATCATGTCAGAAAGTGTACCCTAGAGGGCTTTTTTCTCTTGCTCCAAAGTCAAAACCGGACATGTTTCCATTTCCACCACTCCAAAAGCAACCGCCGGAGAATTTATATTTGTTTTTGTTAATCGGTTCTTCTTTTTTGCCGGCCAAAGTGAGAACAGGGGGAACTAGCTGGACGGAGTTGTTTCCTTGGGAGTGCGATTAGAGTACTCTACCAGGCTGGAGTTAATGTGCTTGATTTCGGCTGCTGCTTCATTCCCTCGTCTCTTTGGATTTTACCCGAAACCTCTGTTCTGCGCAGGTTTCCGGATCAGAAGCGGCCCCCTCTTTTTCTCTATGTTTTTGTGTGTCCGTTTTTCTTTGCTATCATTCTGATTTGGGCATTGGGATTCTCAATAGCTTCCCCATTTTTATATGATCACTCCGATATCATGGTGAACACAACTCTACACAGTGGTGTGATATTGTCCACTTTGAACATAAGCTTTCATGATTTGAATTAGTCCATTAAGGGGAGACATTAGCTGATCAAGGGGAGACCTATTTTGTTTGAGAGGAGGTGTTGGAGGATGAAAATCTCACATCAACTAATTTAGAGAATGATTATGAATTTATAATCAAGAATATTATCTCTGTTACACGATCTTTTGGGAAGTCTAAAGCAAAGACATGAGAGCTTATGATCAAAGTAGACAACATCATTTTGTGGAGAATTATGTTCGTTTAACAAGTATTGTCATATTTTTTTTATGTATCACTAATATTGGTTACAAGCGTTAAATATTTTTCATTTTTTTTACCAAAAAATGTCAATAAATAAATTGAACCTGTTCGAATTATCATATTTTTCATTTTTTTTACCAAAAAATGTCAATAAATAAATTGAACCCGTTCGAATTATCATATTTTTCATTTTTTTTACCAAAAAATGTCAATAAATAAATTGAACCTGTTCGAATTATCATATTTTTCATTTTTTTTACCAAAAAATGTCAATAAATAAATTGAACCCGTTCGAATTATCATATTTTTCATTTTTTTTACCAAAAAATGTCAATAAATAAATTGAACCTGTTCGAATTATCATATTTTTCATTTTTTTTACCAAAAAATGTCAATAAATAAATTGAACCCGTTCGAATTATCATATTTTTCATTTTTTTTACCAAAAAATGTCAATAAATAAATTGAACCTGTTCGAATTATCGGGTGAGAGTAGGATGGAGAAATATAAAGGTTTAAAAAGTAAAATAAGTTCATATTACAAATATGATATGATGAATATCCACGTGGAATTTTTTTTTTATATAAAAAAAGTTATCTCATTACCATTTCCATTGACATATTTGTCTGATTGTCACTTGAAGTTATTATTCGATTACATTTAGGTCTTCGCTAGCTCTAACTTTTATTATTATTATTATTATTATTATTAATTAATTAAACTCTTTGGGAAAATTTTGTTTGATAATTTTTTAAAGCAATTTTGGATTGTTTCACGCAAATCGTTTCTAATGATCCAACCTAGTAATAAAATAGTATTATATGGAAACTATTTGTTTAAGTAAATTTGTAATATAAAATGACACGTATGCATGTGAGAATTGACACATGATGTGGCATGTCCACGCATTCTCATGAGCCATGTGGCTTGTGTTGAGTAGCTTCCTTCTTCCCATCTCAATCAACATTCTTTCACCAATTACCTATCGACATCAGCTTCATTGTTTTAAAACGTGTTTACTAGCGAGAAATTTCCACACCCTTATAAGAATGTTTTGTTCTCCTTTCCAACGAACGTGAGATCTCACAATTCACCCCCTTGAGGACCTATCGTCCTCACTAGCACACCGTCCCATGACAAGCTCTGATACCATTTGTAACAATACAAGTCTACTACTAGATTGTTCGCTTTGGCCCATTATATATCATCATTAGCCTCACGATTTTAAAACGCGTCTACTAAGAAGAGGTTTTCACACCCTTAAAAGGAAGGTTTCGGATCTCACAATGTGACTTAAGTGTTGACCTGATACAACTTAACGACAAAAATATTGGATATGAAACTGAGAACGATCGGAAACAGAGACCGAGCAGTTGTAAAAGAACCTAAAATGAAGTTAGGATTGGAAAGGTAGGCAGGCATGATAAAAGGGAAGCGAAAAAAGGAGCAAGAAATGTAGGCGTAGGGTCCTCAGAGAATCCATGGGAAAGAAGACATCATGAACAACTGACTGTCTGTTTGTCTGTAAGGAAGGGGGAAGGGAAGAAAGAGAGACAAAGATTATGTTGTGTTTGGAGTTTATAGTCAAAACGCAACCTTAATACTGCAAAACGACAGGAACAGAGAATAGAAGTAGAGATGGGTTCAAATGAGTAAGGACAAAAACAAGAACACAAGAGACCATTTTATCAGAGCCGGTCGGCCACCCAATTTTCCACTCCTACTCAAGATCTTCCTTCCCTTACAACATTCAAAGGCAATGTTGATAGATAATAGAATAGAAAGCAAATGTGCCTGCAACTCTATAACCAAGTTCAATACATATGACTAAATGATAATCCAGACCTTAAAGATTCGTTTCATTCGCATTTTCGGGGTCGTTGATACCTCGTAAGTACAAAACATAGTAAAAATACCTCGACTCGGCGTACCTTGAGGCTAACTGTCCCTGTCACAACCTCACGACCTTAACTAGCTCGCACATGGATGTCCGAACCACTTGGCTGTTGAGACTTCTGGGACCGTAAGCAGCGAATTGTATATGCTTGGTAGAATTTTCGGGGAGGAGAACTTTGTATTACTAGAAAGGATGTAGAATTACGTTCTTCATTTTTCATTGAGTGTCGACATATATATATATATATAGATAACTTGGGACATTCCCCAACGTCATTCATGTACTTAATTAAACATTATTATTCATGTATGAACCTAATACATGTAACTAAGAATGCATGTATTATCTACCCATGAATCTTCATGTACATGTATCTACTCATAATGTACCTATGAGGGACTATTCATCGTCAAGATACTTGCATCATAGAAATCATGGGCTATCTATCAACTTGACGTGAAGTCGGCTTTCTTACGTGGAAAGCTTTAAGAAGTGTAAGTGAAGCAATCAAATGATTTGATGTAGAAAGATAAAAGAGGATAAAGTATATAGGTTGAAGAAAGCTCTGAATCAAGCTCCGAAGGCAAAGTACTCTGGCATTGATTCACATTTTGAAAAGATGGGATTCGTTTTAGGTGAAGAATGAAAAGGGAGGTTCATTCAATTGCATGCTGATGATTTAGTACTTACTCGCAATAATGAAAGAATGTTTGAAGTTTTTAAGAAGAATTTTAAATAACAGATCTTGGTCAAATGAGATATTTCTCATTTTTTGGAGTAGAAGTTACTCAAACGGTAGTTGACAACTTTATCTATTAGAAGAAATAGGCTGATATGAACCAAAAGATCAATCTTGCTTGTGGAGTGATTCGAATCTCAATCAAGTGTTTTTGTCTTGAGATATTTGATCAACCAGAATCATTCAAGCTTGACATGATCGATCTTGCTTGTGGAGTGATTCGAATCTCAAACAATATTCTTGTCTTGAGATATTCGATCAACAAGTTAATCCAAATCTTACCCCTCTTGTAGTTGATTTCTTATCCTATCATTGGCTCTCAAAGGGGTGCTTAAATGTTTTAAAGTGGATGAGCGCACATTTGGAACTCCATCAGAATTGGGTTTGAAGCTACACAAAGATGTTTTAGGACGAGAGGTTAATAATAATTACTTTACCTCAACAAGACCAAACATCATAAACGATGTTAGCATGATAAATAGGTACATGGAGCATCCAATGGCTATTACTATGCAGGTGATATGAATATGAATGATCACAAAAGCACTTCAAGAAGTGTTTTCAGGATAAGTTTAGGAGTGATGTTCAAGGAAACAGCCTATTGTGACACTCCCCACTACAAAAACAGATCACTTCCGTTATTATCTACCTAATTTGTCAACTATCAAGTTGTCTAAAAATCTTGTGTTGCACTAGATCTATGTTCGGTTTCATTTCTTGAGTAATTTGTGTAAAGAAGGCATTGTTGAGCTCGATTTTTATCGAAGTGATGAGCAAAACGTATATCTATTCACGAACCCCTTAAAACCACCATTGTTCGAGAAGAGTCACTTATAGGTGAGTGAGTAGATACATGTACATGAAGATTCATTGGTTGACAACAAATTGTTATGTGCATTCTTCTTAGTGACATGTATTAGGTTCGAAGCCAAAGCACCTCTTGCATTGATGCAAACAAGCAATTGACACAGACAAGAAAGTCAATTCATCAGACAGATATTTCTCACTATCCAAAATGCCTAAAAACTTCAATTCATTCTCAAATTGGAACCGGGAAACTTGATATTTCAAAACAAAAGAGTTCTTAGAAGGTCAAGATTGCAAATTACCGACCTGGGTCATCGAGAAATCAACTAGAAATGAAGCTGGACATGCATGTGCCACATGATTCCGAGAGTTTCGACTGAACCCCTCAGCTGCAGAGACCCAACCTCATCGAGGGTATCGTAAGCGACGGCGGTGGCACAAGGCCATGGCATTCGAGGGGGGAAATGGGTGATTCGGGAAACAGAATCCGATTGATTACAGAAGCTGTTGATGTCGGCTTCAGGCCCAAATACTTTGCTTCAGGCCCCACCCCCAGGTGTCAACATGGGTCGGTGTTTAATCACCTGTTTGGGCTTTGGGTAATATCCACCGACGTGGTTTAAAATTGGATTGTATTCACATCATATTCACTCAGTTCAACGTTCAAAAAGAAAAAAAAGCAAGAGAAGAAGAAGCCTTGAATTAATCTTAATAAGCTACTCGAGAAGACAATGGCAGTAGATATTTTGTCATGTGATATCTACACATAACATCTCATCGTCTCTATTTGAAAGTCTCACATCGACTAATTTAGAAAATAATTTTCATCTTTGTTTGAAAGTTTCACATCGACTAATTTAGAAAATGATCGTGAGTTTATAATCAATGCTCAAAGTGAACAACAGTAATTTCTAATAATCCCATATATGATATGTATGGGGCCAAAAAGCGAATTAATTCTGAGAGAGATCAATATCAAGAAAGTTGGGGGTCATAGATCTTGGAAAGCGCTTGCAGAACATGAACTTGAGACCTCAATTGCATAATATAATCCGCCGTTTTTAAGAATAGCCGGTCCGGTTTCAGCCTCCGTCCTCCGGGGATGAGCCGCTGCAGCTTTCTCAACTTCATGTGGACGGAGCTGCCGCCGCCGCCGCCGTGCCGTCCGCCGCGCCTCCCTCTCCTCTGCCACTTCACCTTCGCAATCCCTCTGGTCTCATCACAATTGTAATATTCCATTTCCAAGAATAAAACGAATCGGGAATTTTTGGAATTGGAAGAGAGAGTTTGTTGATGTGTCCCTCATCCCTTCAATATATATATATATATATATATATATATATAATGAAAGCATGTGACACATTAATATATATATATATATTATATTACATCAAATATAAATTCCTTAATGAAACTTGTTTATTTATTAAATATTATTTTCTTAAAACTTATTAATAATTAATATTAGAAAAAGAAAAAAAGCTAATTTTCGACTTATTATCTGAATATAAAGTACTCGAAGAGATTTAAATCTTTATAATAAAAAATGAAATTCAATTGGAAAAAGAAAGAGATTAAGTTGTTTTGTCGTTATGTAAGCATGGTGTGGGGCCCAGGATGGTTGGATTTGAACGACCCACACACGTGTCTGACAGCTAGGTTTGGGTGCCCACGCCAACGCCACCCACTACTCTTTCTTTCACTTACCTTTCTGTCCTCGTAGTCCCCGAATCACCTCTTTACCACACGTGTCCTGATACGATCGCCTACATCCAACGGTCCAAATTCCACATCTTATTCATTTTCTTTATTTATAATATTATTATTATTATCGATCCAGCTAAATTTAGAGGTAGGCCCCATCTTCAGGGGTTAGCTAGCTGTGAAGGAAGTTGGGCGCACATGTCTGGGCCGGAACCAAAATGTTATCTTCCAGCCAGTTTTCTTGGATCAAATCGTTGGGCCATGGCCCACCCCCACTACTTTCCAACCCTCCCGATCCGATCTCACCACTAGTAGATATGATCCTCTTTAGTCTGTTACATATCGTCGTCAGCCTCATCATATTAGACCGATCAGTGCTTGACACCGTCTATTAAAAAGGGGTTTTCTCTCCGATCTCACAATAATAATTATGTTAATTGATTAATAACATTTTAATTGTAATTTAATCATGTTCCCATTTGCTAATTTGGCAATCAAACATTCATAATTTATATTTAAATTATGAATAACTTTAAAAGCTTTCATATCCTATAGTCAATATATGTCACGATTCTACAAGTGGACTGCCAGATGTGTTATCCAATTTTTATTTATATTATATATTTCAAATCAATTCATTTATGTCATTAAAATGTCATTGATTCAATTAATAAATTCTTTATTCCGACAAAAAGTAAAGTTATTTAAGATGGTTTTTTTTCAGCCTATGAAATTAGAGTTATTTTAAATTTTATTTTTCATAAAATTAAGAGTTAAAATTTTCATATTTTTATTGAGGTAATTATTTAAAATTTTGATTTTAACCACACGTATAACACGTGTGATAATTTCACGAGATTTTTAATACTGACATTATATAATTATTTTTGAAATCTCTAACCATCATTTGAGTTTTATTTAATGATAAAAAAGACTTTAATTAGGTTTATGAAATAAAATAATATATCATTGAATATAACGTGTCAGATTGGAAGGTAGCGAGACATGTGAGGGACCACATGAGCACTGAAATTAGTCGTGGTTCCAAGCCCTGAACTTGAGGTTATGCAATGGCTGGTGGGCTGCGGCTGTTCCCTATGCTTCACTCCAACCTCGCATAGGGCATTCACTTAGCCCATCCATTTTCTTCCCTCACGCACTGTTTTTCACGCGTTTAATGGAACTATGTTTAGGCTTGTGTACTTGTTATTTCGAGCTTTCTATTAAGGTTTTTAAAATGAGTATGTTAGAGAGTGGTTTCCACACCCATATAAAGAATGTTTCGTTCCTTTTATTTAACAGGATATGTATGTGTGCGTGTAGGTATTGTGGAACTGCTCAATAACCAATGTGGCAATAACCCTGAAGGGACCAAGATCGTGCTATATGCCAGTGAAGACGTTGGGCCTTAAAGGGGGTGGATTGTGAGATCCCACGTTGGTTGAAGAGGGGAATAAAACATTCTTTATATTCTTTATAAGGATGTGGAAACCTCTCCCTAGTAGACGCGTTTTAAAAACCTTGAGGGGTGCCCAAAAGTGAAAGCACAAACATGACAATATCTGCTAGTGGTATACTTGAGCTGTTACAATAAATGAAATGAGATCATATCGGAATCAGAGTGATGGTGAAGATAGGATAACTAAGAAAGACTTAAAAGGAAATGAAAGTTAATACGAATACCAACAAGGTAACTTAATCGTAGAAACTCTATGGTTAAGTATGTTTTGCCTGAAGTAATTTCATATTAGGTGACCTCCTGTCAAATATGCTGGATGACTCGTATTGGTCTATGGGGATGGTTTTCACTTTTAAGAAGCAAGAAGTATGCACATTCGTTAGGTATTGGGTTAGCCCGCCCGACAATAACCCATTTGAAAGCCGAGTTTCGAGCTAATCATTATTGGGCTCCTTGGTGACAAATTGCCAAAGCCCCAAAACTCACTCACCTGCAAATGTCTTAAATGAAGTATGACATGTTTTATTAATTTATCCGAAATGTCATATGTTTTCTAAATGTTTATTTTTTTAGTTTTTAACATTGAGAAATTGATTGCAACATAAAATGCCGATCATAAAACAAATGGATACAAATTCAAAGGTTTTTGGAAAGACACTATCGCTTAGGTTGCTACTTCATCTACCCGATCTAATAACTACTAAATAGCCGAACACATGAAAATGCGTTTAACAATAGCAAAATAAGAAGACAAACCGTCCACTTTTAAAATGATAATTAGTATTCTATCTATTAAATTATGCTAAAACCCACGAAAATCTGAAGATAATTAGAATATGGCTAAGCGAAGAAATCGAGTAAGAGAGCTATTTCCTCAAGAGAACAACATCGATACTGGTTGTAGCTAAACCAGAAGTCCAACATGATTAGTGTCTCAACGTCTGAACACTACAACTCAGACGAAGCAACGCTTTAGTCAACTATATCCCCTTAATTCTGCTCGATGCTAATTTAGGCGAGAAAAATAATAGGTAGAACCGAGAAAAAAAAAAAAAAACTAAGATTAATTAATATCCTGATATGATGATAAAGGCAGTGTCACATTAAAAGAAGCAAAAAGAAAAAGAACTAAACTCCATGATTATGGGAGGTGGTAGTTATATCACAATCATGATAACGACGGAGGAGTTGTGAATAAACCACCTGATCGTCGTCGTTGTCGTCGTCGTCGTCATGATTCTCTACTTTCGCAACCTTTTCCATTGCCAAAAGCTCCAAAGTTCTCTGCGCCGAGCTCTCCGACTGATGCTGATGGGGACGTACCACCACCTCTTCTCCTGCCGGCGCCACCACTGACGGTAGCTTTGCCAGCAGCGCTTCCAAACTACTCATAGATGGCGTTATTCTTAGCTGCTGGTTGAAATTATTGTACATTAAATTCTCAACCGGACCTCCCAACCCGCTCCCTTGGAACCACCCCATCTCCGGGCTCTCGTACGCCGTTGCGGTGGATGCCCCGACATCAGGAAAAGAAGGAATCGATGAACATAGAGGATGAGGCAATAGAACACCCGGAATGCTTTCGATGTAGCATAATTTCTTTCGTAATTGTACTATGAAACTCAAGTCTTCCGTCACCTATAACACAAATTAAACGTTTATATATTTTAATCTCTAATATTTACAAATGTAACAAACAAGGCCATACCTTTTGAACCGCTCCCAATTGGACAACACCTTCTTTCACCGCAATCAAAGCAATAGTCTGAATAAAAACATTATCATATTAATTTAAGCACAACTCAATATTACTTATTTAAATAACGACGCGGGTTTGGTACCTTTATGCCCGACTGAAATTGAGCTTCCCAGGTACGAGGATGCTGGAAAAAAAAAAAAACAATAAAAATTAGAAATTTTTAAGTGGGTTTCAATTTTGTGCATGGATTATGAATTATGTAATAATTACTTACGGAGTCGGCGGAGTTTTGCCATGTGGGTAAGAATTTAATGTCTTGATTATCATTGGGTTCATTATGAATCCATTTATGGCTTCGATCCGCCGCCACTTTTCCGATCAATCTGCAACACCAAATTAATTAAAGTTTGGATTTTTAAAATTATTGTTTAAAGAAACTAATTACCCTTCTCCATAATTGTAGATCTCGTGTGACATCTTGAAGAACAGCTCCGGTTGTAAACCCCGACATGGTTGTACACCATACACCACCGACGGCGCCGGAAAGTCTCCGGCAGCCTCCGACGCAGCAAAATTACAGAAACCATCTTCCCACACCAAAATCCTACGCAGAAACATCATAATTTGAGGTAAATTGCATAATCCATAAAGAACCCAAATGATAGAACATACCAATTTCTCCAATTTCCTCTTGACCGATCAAAAGCTCCTTGATTTTCCCATCTGTAAAAGAAGAACAAATTAAAAGTGGGAAAAAAAATGTAAAAAATTAGAGAAAAAAGAGTACTTTGGAGGTGGGTAATTGCGAGGGAGGATCCGCCAAAACACTGCATAGACCCATTGCGAGCTATGATGAACACATAGGCTTCTAAGAGTGTGTTGAAGAAGATGAGTAGTGGCTAACAAGCTAAGGCTCTGTTCCATTATAAATGAAGATTACCACAAAATGGGAGGTTGAAAGAGAGGGTAAAGAATATAAAGGAAGGGTTTTTGAGGGTAATAAAAGGGTCCTACGGGGTCTGGATTGGGTCAGTATTGGTTCCCCACTAAAGGGTTTTGCTCAGAATATCTATCAGTGGTTCTCAAATTTGATATTATTGTTGTTGGTTTGGTTGTTTTGTTTTTTCAAAAGATTTAATGATAATGTAGGAGAAGGGTACTTAGAATTGTGGGGGATCAGATGTGTGAGTTCAAACTGGGTGGGCTGCAACCATATCATTGTCACCTAGACTTATACTGTTTATCTTATTTATTCTTCATTGTTTCTCATCATGTTTTTCGGGATTAAATTACTCTTATCGGTTAATAGAAGCAGACATAGCTAGTAGCATAGGAGCTAACTCGATGTTTGTGGCTTTGTGTCACACTCGAGTAATCTAATATGTAGTTCCACACGTTCCAACACTTCATTGCTGATCGTGAAAGCTATGAACAATATGACATTTAGGTTAGGTTGTCACGAAAAAGAAAGACAAAAATGAGAAAGAGCTTGTTTAAGGTTTTGGTGAGCTTGTTAGGTACTAACTAGTAGTAGTAACTGTTGAGGATTGTTGGGAGTGAGTCACGCACCGACTAATTTAGAAAATAATCATGGGTTTATTAGCCTTTTCGTTTGTTTCGAGAAATATATCGATCAATTCCGATTATTTCTTTTTCTATTGATTCTTTTCCGATCGAGATGTATGGATCTATGGGCCTATGTGTCTATATAGATCTTGTTCATGGGTTAACGAAAATGTGTAAAAGCTCTATTTGCCTCTGTCATTCTCTTCCTTCTTACGTATGGCATCACCACCCCCTTTGGCAGTCTCCACTAATTCAGAACTTAATTTTGAAAGCCATAGTTCGACCCGGACGTTTTCGGGATGCCCCTAATAACCATGGCAAGTGTTTTTCCTTGTGTGGAGAAATGATCCTTTGGTATGAGTTTTTTTGGGAAGTCCAAAGCAAAACCACAAGAGCTTATGCTCAAAGCGGACAATATCATACTATTACGGAGAATCGTAATTCCTAGTAATAACTCCTATCGTTGTTGAAGCTTTCTCTTTAAGACTTTTCACTCCGATTATCGTTATTCGAGTGATATCATAGAGAATCTTTCTTTTTGTTCAAGTTGTGAGTGTAATCCCGTCTTTCTTGTAGCTTTGTTCGGTTTGTTTGATGACATCGATTAGTATAAAGGAAAGGTGATTAATTAAACAAGTTAATCTTAAGATGTCACTCCCTCTCCCAGCTTATCCTTGTAAAGAAAAAAGGGAGCTTTCCATGATTGCACTCACAGTCTGACACCAAAGGTCCAAAGAAAGTTTAATGGCAGTCTCTGTTATGCTCCTTTGACCAACTTTTTGGCATTTTAACCTACAATTTTGCTTTAATTACACTTGCACCAATTTAACAACCCCATATCTCTATTGGTATTAAANTATTGTCGAGATATGTAGAGGATGATTATCAACCCACATCGGTCTTGGCCCGTTACGTATTATCGTCAACTTCATAATTTCAAAACTCGTCTATTAGGGAGGGGTTTCTATATCTTATAAATAATGTTTCGTTCCATTCTTCAATCATGGATCTCACAATCCACCCATAGGGGGCTTAGTGTCCTTGCTCGCACGCACCTCAATGTCTAACTGTGATACTATTTGTATCAGCCCAAACCCACCACTATTGGATATTGTTTGTTTTAGCTTATTACGTATCGTCATTAACCTTACGATTTTAAAACGCGTCTGTTAGGAACAGATTTCTTCACCCTTAAGAAGCCTAGCGTTCTCGCTGGCACACAACTCGATGTCTAGCTCTGATACTATTTGTAACAGCCCAAGCCCACCGCTATTAGATATTATTCGTTTTAGCCTATTACTTATCGTCATTAATCTCACTGTTTTAAGACACGTCTGTTAAGGAGAGATTTATACACCCTTATCAGTAATGTTTCATTTCCATCTGCAACACGTGTGAGATCTCACAATCTACCCTTAGGGAGCCTAGCATACTCATTGGCACACCGCCCGGTGTTTGTCTTTGATACAATTTATAACAACTCAAGGCCACCGTTTGCTTTGATTCATTACGTATCGTCATTAGTCTCACAGTTTAAAACACGTCTATTAGGGAAAGGTTTCTACACTCTCAAGAGGTCTAGCATCCTCGTTGGCACACTGTCGGTATCTGGCTCTGATACCATTTATGACAACCCAAGCCCACCGCTAGCAGATATTGTCTACTTTAGCCTATTACTTATCATAATTAACCTCACAGTTTTAAAACGCGTCTGTTAGGGAGAGGATTCTAGACTCTAACAAGTAATGTTTTGTTTCCATCTCCAACCGGTGTTGGATCTCACAATCCACTCTTAGGGGACCTAGCATCCTCGCTGGCACACCGCCCAGTGTTTATCTTTGATACCGCCCACCACTAGCAGATATTGTCTGCTTTGATCCGTTACGTATTGTCATTAGTCTCACAATTTTAAAACGCGTTTATTAGAGAGAGGTTTCCACAAGTTTTATAAAAAAAACATCAATACATTAGCTTAAGATCGTAGATTCAATGATCNAAAAAAAAAAAAAAAAAAAAAAAAAAAAAAAAAAAACAGCTCCCTTCCCATACCTCTGTCCCCATCTCCCATTTATTTATTTCAAAATTATTTGGTGTAAAGACGATGGGCTGAGTGAAGGATACGCTATGTATATAATTGTGGGGTAATTTTGGTTTTACGAGTTTAGGGTAAAAAAGATGTCTTTTTTAGCAACACAAGCTGGCAAAGCAGCAGAATTTTTTTTACAGAGCTGGTAATTTTTTGTTGTTGCAGGTTGCAGTTGTGGGTATTGAGAGAAGTTGATATATTTTGTTGACTCTGCAGATAACCTTTTGTTCCTCTCAGTTAAAAACAACCCAAAGTTGAAGTTTTTATCTTTTCCTGTTTTTACAGTGTTAGTATGAGTATGAATATTAACCCCAAGTGGGTTAATGAAGAAGAGTTCAATAATTTAGTTGTTTGAAGGCATGGCAGCAACCGGGTATTGACTAAGGTTGTGAAAGGTATTAAAGGGTAAAAAGTGGGAAGGGGTTGGAGGCTGGAGGTAGCTATCACTGTTACCATGCAAAGCTATCAGGCTTTGAAAAGAGAGATATTAAAAGAAAGGAAACAATTGAAGTCCTTATGGAAAGAAAAGGTGATGGCGATGGATTGGAGGTTTTGAATGTGTAAGAAAAATCAAATGCCTACAAAAGGGTCTGCCATCTCATTTTGAGTTCAACACAACCTCTCACTTACTCCATAACCCTAATCAATAAAACATACAAACAAAGTAAGGGAAAGGGAGTTCGGTGGGTTGAGAAGATTTGTGTGTGTGTGCGTATGCATAAACCCTACTTATTGTTCTTCAACTTATGAACTTCATGGCTTCTTCACTTGACCTAATTGACCACATGAGGTCACTGTTACGTGAGGTTTCTACACCTTTCTAAGGAATGTTTTGTTTCCCTTTTCAATCGATATGAGATCTTACAATCCACCCCTTTGGGTCCCAGTGTCCTCACTAGTACGTTACTCGGTGTCTGGCTCTAACACCATTTGTAACAGCTCGAGGCCACTGCTAAAAGATATTGTCTGTTTTGGCTCATTATGTATTGTCGTTAGCCTCACGGTTTTAAAATGCGTTTATTATGGAGATGTTTCTACACCCTTATAAGGAATGCTTTGTTTCCCTCTTCAATCGATATGAGATCTTACAATCCACCCCCTTGGGTCCCAGTGTTCTCACTGGTACGTTACTCGATGTCTGGCTCTAATACCATTTGTAACAACTCGAGGCCACTGCTAAAAGATATTGTCTGTTTTGGCTTATTATGTATTGTCGTTAGCCTCATGGTTTTAAAATGCGTCTATTAGGGAGAGCCCTTATAAGGAATGCTTTGTTTCTCTCTTCAATCGATATGAGATCTTACAATTCACCCCCTTTGGGTCCTAGTGTCCTTAATGGTACGTTACCCAGTGTCTGACTCTAATATCATTTGTAACAGTTTGAGGCAGCCGCTAAAAGATATTGTCTGTTTTGGCTCGTTATGTATTGTCGTTAGCCTCACGGTTTTAAAATGTGTTTATTAGGGAGAAGTTTCTACACCCTTATAAACAATGCTTTATTTCCCTCCCCCAGTCGATATGAGATCTTACAATCCACCCCCTTGGGTCCCTGTGTCCCCACTTGTACGTTACCCAGTGTCTGACTCTAATATCATTTGTAACAGTTCGAGACCACCATTAGAAGATATTGTTTGTTTTGGCTCGTTACGTATTAGGGAGAGGTTTCCACACCCTTATAAGGAATCTTACAATCTATCTCCTTGGAACCCAGTGTCCTCGCTCGCACATCGCTCAGTGTCTAGCTCTAGTACCATTTGTAACAACTTGAGGCCATCGTTAGAAGATATTGTCTGTTTTGGCTCGTTACGTATTGTTGTTAGCTCACGGTTTTAAAATGCATCTATTAGGGAAAGGTTTCCACACCCTTATAAGGAATGTTTCGTTACACTCTCCAATCAATGTGTGATCTCACACAAACCCTAAAAGAACCCTAAAAGAAGCAAGTTTTCAATGAATCAACAAGCAACCCTATTCTTACTCGCATGATTTCCAAGCACAAAATACTAGGATATTCTCAAGACCCATTGATACAGATACGATCATAGTTCATTACATATCTCTCATTTACTCGAACATCAGAGTTAAAGAATACGAATGACTCGATAAACAACCCAATCCGAATGTGGTTTATAAAGATAGGAAATGGAGAGGAGTAGGTGTTTTAATTTGATGATATGAATGTGGAGAGAGTTGTTGGGGGGAGAAGTGGGAAGGGATTTATTTGATGATGTTGGGAGCTTTAGTGAACAGTGGTGTGATAGTGACTCCATTATTATAATTATAAGCTAAGGCATACGGAGATGGAATTGGCATCTTCAGCCAGCTCTCTCTGTAGCTTCAGGACAACTTGACTGTGTTTCGTGGGACACCACCCCACAAAGATAGGTACGTTTTATCTCTCATCTTCCACTCTTCAATAAATTTATCCCTCCACTCTCTTTAATGCAAACCATATATATTCATTCACAGTCACAACACCACAACACCACTGTTTCGAACTCGAACTCGAACTCGAACCAAAACCGATCTGAATCGACCCATTTACACCTCTAATTACGAAGACGAGCTTTATTCTGTGTTGTAGGAGAGGGGTTGGACCCAATGAATTGGAGGGGATGTGAATTATACTGAATGTTTTTTGGTGTGTTGTCCACAGGAGAAACATTACAAATTGGAATCCAGTGTTAGGCCACTATCACTTGGAGAGCCCACCACATCAAACAGTAAACATTAATGATTAACACAAAAACCATAAGGGTTTTGAAGGGAGACCCCCCTTTACCCCCCACCTTCAAAATTCCTACTTTATTTGCACTACAAATTATTAAACCTAACTATTACACTTGCTCGAGTGTATATCCCAACATCTTAACTTCTTTGTTCGACACTTAAGAACTCGATTAACCTGTTTAAAAGTTAAGATAGGAGCATGAATTTGATACCACTTATCGACCCACTTTGAGTTGTTCGATATTTGAGGATTCTATTGTCATTGTCATGGCTAAGTTTAGAGCATGACTCTGATACCATGTTAGAAATCATGACTCTCTACAATGGTATGATATATGATATTCCCAGAAGGCCTCATATTGCTTTGGGCTTCCCAAAAGGCCTCATATCAATGGAGATGTATTCCTCTACTTATAAACCAACGATTATTCCCTAAATTAACCAATGTGGGACTCACTCCCAACAATCCTCAACAATATCGTCCTTCTTGGGTTTCTCTTTTCGAGCTTTCTCCCGATGTTTTTAAAATGCGACTGCTAGGGAGAGTTTTTCACATCCTTATAAAGAATGTTTCATTCTCCTCCCCTACCGACGTTAGATCTCACAATAAGCTCGTGACTTTATTTTTGGAAAACTCATGGAGATGATGTCTCTTACTTATATTCAACCGAGACTCTAACACAATTTTCTTAATATTTTGAAAAGTCTATTAAAGTTTTGTTAAAATTCATATTAAATACATGTTTTTAGAAACATGTGACATTTGGATGTTTTAAGAAACATATATGTTTTTTAAGAAACAAGAAAACATAACAAATTTGTTACCTGATTAATAGGGTCTTAATTGACAGAATTTGAGATTAGAAACATATAGTCTCAAGTGGTTGATCATGTTATTGGATAAAGGGATGATTGGCCCAGATTTATAAACAACACAACATTCGGAGGATCTGGGCTAGCTACTCATGTCTGCCCCCAACAAGACCAATATTATTCTATACGTATAAAAAGAAAAAACAACCACAGCTTCAACTAAAACTAAAACTTAAACATGATTTTGAGCATAAGCTCTCATAGCAATGGAGATAATATTCATCACTTATAAACTCATGATCTTCCACTAAATTAACCAATGTGGGACTCGCTCCCAATAATTGTCAACAATCCTCCGCTCGAACAAAGTACACTATAAGTCGGGACTCACTCCCAATAATCCTGAAGAGATTGAAATCATGATGCTCCTGAAAATGAGTGTTATTTTGAAATGATCTGATTGGAGAAACGTAGAAAAAAAAATTAAAATAGACAGACATTTCAAAATGATAAAATACTAATATAGCATTGACATAATAATTATAAAGTATAGTTTGAAATAAAAGTTGGGTAAATCCACATTATAATATAGTTTGGTTTACATTATAGTTTAGAGAAATGTGGATAACCCTAAGAAAGAAATGGGAAGTGAGAAAGATGAGAGGCACGACGGAGACTTGGGTGTGTGTTCGGGGCTGGGCATTTGATGACGCCAGAGTGCACGGCCAGGCCATGGCGGGGCCGACACCCAGTTAGGGTCAACTTCTGATGCCGCCCTTCGAACTCGTCTCTTCCACTAAATAATAATTATAATAATCTTAAATACATTTTATTTTTATAAGTTTAGCACTAAATAATAATAATCTTAATGCCGCCCTCCAAAGTTTTAATGGTATTTTCACACTAGGGCTAAATTAATAAGATTGTAACTGCTTATGCTCGTACTTAATGTCTTTGTTGGTACAATGTTTGGTGTCTGACTCCCGATACGATTTGTAACATCCAAATCCACGGTTAATAGATATTATCTACTTTAATCCGTTATGTATCGTCGTCAGCCTCCAGTAGACACTAGAAAGAAGTTTCCACTCGTTTATAAGAAATGTTTCATTTTCCTCCCTAACCCATCGAATATCAAAAAAAGAAAAAAAAAAAAAAAACTCATGCTCTTGAACTTTGAAAAGACTTATTAATACTGTTTTGAAATTTTAAAAATAGCATTAACACAATCACTTTTCAAAAAAAAAAAATAATTTTTTTTGTGTAGGAAAATATATTGACGAAAACCAAACCATGCATCGACACCTTATATATTATTTGAAGAGCATGAATAATTTAATTATTTGTTCTATCGTACGTCCACGTAAACTTAACAACTCAGATGTAATTACTTAGAAATTGTAGGGATAAATTAAGATCACACGATCATAACCCAAAAACTAAAATTATAGTTTCTAAAACGTTATAGAAAAAAGCATTTGATTGGATAAAATGAACATGATATGGTTGAGATAGACTTAGGGTACGTAGGTTATGTTGTAGAATTATGGTATAAGCATTGGAGTATCTGTGGCTGCACATATCACTTAGCCTTCCAGCATTTGAAAGGGCTAATAATGCACTTATGAAGGCCCTTTGCTTATTTTAGATAATAATATTGCTTCAAATAATTTCATATTTCTCTGCACACAAAAGCCACCGACCTTTTATCATTTCAAGTCCTTCCAAAACTATATAATATATTCCCATTATATTTAATTATATTAACGTTTTAATATTATTTTTGTTTTCCTAAGTAAAACGCGTCAAATGAAAATAAAGTAATACTTAAACTTAGTACCGAACCAAGAATTCTCTTTTCTTATCATCAATATTCGAGACCCAGGATTCTATTTTATCATCAATCCAATCACTGTTTCCATTTTTTATTTTTCTTATCAATGAATATATCTCTTTATTTGTATGACTTAGACGTCTCGTATTTTTTGAAAAAGCGATTCGATTGATGGGATTGAGATTGATATTTCAATTTTTCTTCTTCAAACATATTGATTTGATTTGGAGGACGGGTATTTTTTTTCATAAGGGACGGTCCCCTTCTAGGCCTCATGGAGAATGGTTAAATAAGAGACTTCGGCTCGTAAGAGGATAAACTTGAAAGCGGTTGTCAGGACCCTTTGTGCCACCTTAGATACGAAAGGAGGAGGACCCATTGAAGAAAAAAGAGAGTCTAGAGAATAGAGGATGCCCCTTATGAATTCCCATTTTTAGATAATTTCAAGAGAATAGAGGAAGTCAAGTTGACGAGGGCTCGTGTCTGATTGGTAGCTGGTTTGAGAGGATGATCAACCACACTGAAACTGTGCACGGTTCAAACCCATATGAAAGGCAACAGATGAGAGTTTTTCACAACGGGTGAAAGTCTAATAGTCTAACAAAGCTACGTGGAGTAGAAGACTTATGGGTCGTGAACTTTCTCGTAAGATCGAGCCGTTTAAACATGGTTGGTGACGTAATTTTTGGAGTGGGGCCTTTCTCAATGTCGGCCAAGCAAATTTTGGGCTAAAGAATTCCAGCCTTGTTGTGCGAAGCTGATTTGTCATATTCCTGATTAAAAAAAAAAAAGAGAGCTTGGAATGACTCCTTGACGTCGGGTCTAATGTTTTACACAAAAACCAACCCAATATCTAGTCAGCTTATTCTCACGTCAGCCTTTAAAATAATCACCCAAAATTCGAGCCGCTGCTTCTATTTCTCAAGTAGCTGCACGATGTCATGAAAGGCTACCTTTGTGGAGCATAAATAAGAGCCACCCAGCTGCTCTTTTCACAATTTGAACCTTGCATGCCTGTGAGACATGGAAGTTAAGAAGCAAATATGGGGTGTGGTTCCATTTTTGGCGATGGTGAGCTTGGAAGGCTGCACCATTGCATTAACCATAATGGCCAAAACAGCCATTACTTATGGAATGACCACTTTTGTATTTGTTGTGTACACAAACGCTGTTGCTTCCATTGTTCTTCTTCCTTATTCCTTTATCTTTCATTACAATGAGAGGTTCCAATCCCATTTTAACTCCTTGGTTTACTTGATTAAGCAACGCCACTCTTAAAGTTCTTAACTTTAATTTGTTGGTTGGTTCTTGCAGGACGGAGTTTCAACAATCTTTGTTCTCCTTTCCTCTTTTCCTCCGAGTCTTTCTCTTGGGTTTAATAGGGTTTGTCCTCTCTCTCGCCTATAATTCACCTATGTTTTGATACCATTATGTATTGAACTCATTATATTGTGTGTAGGATATGTGTATCTCAAAACCTAGCATTTTTGGGACTAAGCTACAGCTCTCCTATTGTTGTGTGCGCAATGGGTCTTATGCTTCCGGCCATTTCCTTCGTACTTTCGATCATTCTCGGGTAATCTTTTGAAATATATATGTGAGATTCTATGTTCGTTGGAGAGGGTAATGAAGCATTCTTTATAAGAGTGTAGAAACCTCTCCTTAATGGATGCGTTTTAAAACCTTGGGAGAAAGCCCAAAAAGAACAATATTTACTGAAGGTGAGTTTGAGCTGTTACAAATGGTATCAGAGCTAGACATTGGGGTAGTGTGCCGGCGAGGATGTTACACATCAGTTGGATTGGGGAACGAAACACTTCTTATGAGGGTGTAGAAACCTCTTTGTACTGGGCTTGAACTGTTACAAATGGTATTAGAGACAGACAACATGCAGTGTGCCAGCTAGGACGTTGGTTCACAAGGAGGGTGGATTGTGAGATCCCACATCGATTGAAGAGGAGAACGAAACATTCTTTATAAGGGTGTGGAAACCTTTGGATTGTGAGATCCCACATCGATTAAAGAAGAGAACGAAACATTCTTTCTAAGGGTGTAGAAATCTTTCTCTAACGGATACGTTTTAAAACCTTGAGGGGAAGCCCGAAAAAGAAAGTCTAAAGAGGACAATAAGGCTTGGATTATTACAAATGATATTAGAGCTAGACACTGGGCGGTGTGCCAATGAGGACGCTGGGCCTACAAGGGGGTAGATTGTGAGATCCCACATCGATTGAAGAGTAGAACGAAACATTCTTTATAAGGGTGTGGAAACCTCTCTCTCTCATGTATATGTTTTAAAACCTTGAGGGGAAGCCCGAAAAAGAAAGTCCAAAGAGAACAATAGGGCTTAGACGGTTACAAATGATATTAGAGCTAGACACCGGGCGGTGTGCCAATGAGGACGTTAGGCCTATAAGGGAGGTGGATTGTGAGATCCCACATCGGTTGGAGAACGAAACAAAACATTTCTTGTGTGGAAAGTCTCTCTAACAAACGCGTTTTAAAGTCTTGGATATTGTGATTGTTATTATATGGACTAATATGGTTTGAGATGATTCAGGAGGACAAAAATCAACTGGAAAAGCCCCAGCTTCATTACCAAAGTAGTAGGGACAATGATATCAGTTTTAGGAGCAACATCAGAGGAGCTTTACATAGGCCCAGCAGTGCGTCAACATCCATCCTCCTCTTCACATTTACAATTCAAACACAAGCTTCTAGTCTTCACCTCCACAACAGATCGCTGGATCATGGGTGGCCTCTTACTAGCAGCTGCTTCCTTATGCGTCTCAATATGGAACATCATTCAGGTTCATACGAACAACATTACACAATCCCATGATGTTTTTTTTTGCATTAAACTTGACACCCTTTTGTGTTCTCCTCCTTTTGGTCAGCTGGGAGTAATAAAACAATACCCTCAAGTCATGAAAGTTGCCTCCTTTTATAGTTTGGTGGGCACCTTACTCTCTGCAGCAGTGGGCTTCTTTGTAGTCAACGATTCAAGCGCATGGACAATCAAATCCAGCTTCGACCTCTTTCTCATTATTGCAACAGTAAGAAACACATAATTAACTCAATAGAGATGTTGTTTTAGACTGTTTCTGAATGAAAAAGATGAACTTTGTAGGGAATTTTCAGCAGTTTGATTCGAAACCGAGTGCAAATATGGTGCATGCAAATGAAAGGGCCATATTACGTGCCCATGTTCAAGCCTTTTGGCATTCTTTTTGCTACCTTCTTTGGCGTCACCTTCTTTGGAGACACTTTTCACTATGGAAGGTACTAACTTTTTTCCTCGGCCCAACGCTAGTAAATATTGTAATCTTTTAAACTTTACTTTAAAGCTTTAAAATACGTCTGCTATGGAAAGGTTTCCACATTTTTATAAAGGGTGTTTCATTCTCCTTCCCAACGAATGAATATTATAATTAGATTAACCTTTTAAGCGGGAATGATTGGCAGTGTGATGGCAGCATTTATAGCTGGAATGGGATATTTGACAGTAATGTGGGGGCAAATCATCGAAGATAATGGAGTGGGTGAAGACAAAGATGACAAGAATAATGACCATTTGTCTTCTGCCAAACTTCCACTTCTGGACGAAGAATCAAAAGTGTAACAACGTATATATATATATATATATATATATATATATATATAAAAAGATGATCAGGAACAGTTATTTTGAATGAAATTCTGATCAGAAGAACCCTATCGCTTTCTTAGAATCTCAGGGTTGAAATCAAATGTAGATATATTATTGTTATTGTGCCGTGTTAAATGGGATCCTTATGTTTTGAATGTGATGTTATTACTACAATAATTTTGGATTATGATGTCTCTTTCATAATGTTATTGAATTCATACTAAATCGTTATCTTTCTAAATGTCACGGTAGGGTGGTAGGGTACAATGATGATTGTGCAACGAAGACAATTTAGAATTACTACTAATGTTATTTTATATATTATTATGATGACAACTCTGAACTTATATCGTTTCTAATTCCACGTGTAATAAACTTTATTTTTTAGTTTAGTATTATAGCTGAGTTATGTTCATGTTCAAATTAGAAAACGAGATGTCATCAAAGTTCCATATTAATGTCATGTGAGATCCCTTGTCGATTGAAGAGGGGAAGAACGAAGCATTTCTTATAAGAGTAGAGTGTAAAAATCTCTTTTAGTAGTCTTGTTTTAAAATCATGGGACTGACGATGATACATAACGAGCCAAAGTGGACAATATCTACTGACGGTGGGCTTGAATTGTTACAAATGGTATCAAAGCCAGACACTATGCAGTGTGCTAATGAGAACACTGGACCCTTGTGAGATCCCACATCTGTTGGAGAGGGGAAGAACGAAACATTTCTTACCCCAAAGTGGAATTGACCGATGGTAGTTGGTCGAAGCTCCAGTAGGTAGCCACTCCCTTCTCAGGGAACCGTACGTGAGACTTCCGTATCATATGGCTCCGTCCCGAGCTTCCTCGGCCCTTGTCATTAGACTGTAGAAACCTCTCTCTAGTAGACGCGTATTAAAATCGTGAGACTGATAACGATACATAACGAGCCAAAACGGACAATATCTACTAGCAGTGGGCTTGAGCTCTTACAAATGATATTAGAGCCAGACATCAAGCGGTGTGCCAGCGAGGATACTAGGTCCTCAAGGGGGTGGGGATTGTGAGATCCCACCTCGGTTGGAAATGAGAAGAAACATTTTTTATAAGGGCGTAGAAACCTCTCCCTAATGGACGCGCTTTAAAATCATGAGACTGAGACGATACGTAACGAATTAATAGACAATATCTGCTAGTGGCACCCATAACAACAGCCAGCAACAGCAACAGGTGACAGGCTTCATACGTCACTGGTTCCTTATAAATAACCTTCCATACATCTCACCACAACCATCTCAAAGACATCAACCGCAAGCTACTCCATCAGCCGCTGGCTGTACTCATAAACCAATTCATTTGATTTGATTGTGTGAGACAAGGTTCTGGGGGATTTATAATTGGACGAGGCAGCAGAATGGTTTAGAGCTCAATCGAAAGCGTGCTTGCTGTCGGGTCAACGGTAGACGACAACGAGGATGTCTCAGCCATCAAGAATTTGAGCATTGGAAAGATCCTGCACAAAACAAACAGAAGAGTGAAACTCAAAGAATTTGATCATTGGAAGAATTTTTTCAGAAAAGAACCAATATTAAGAACTTCCAAACCTGCACTTACCCACGTTTGCTGCATAATTTAACACGATTAGAACGGGGGAAGGTTCGTCTTCTTCGTCGCCTCTCCTGCATAAAAGCTTTGCTGCATAGCATATCTCTCCTGAGTAAGCAACATAGCACATATACTTTTTCATGTAAGAACAGATACTGTAGGATCTAATTCAGCTCCCAATCCGGCTCATGATCATCATGAATGATCTTTCCACCGGCTGCTGTAAGTGCATCTACAAGATTCTTTATCTATATAAAATATCATCTAAATCTTCACTGTCGTTACTTCATTTCCCGGATTAACGACTTCCAGCATCTGATAAGAGACTACAGAATCGGATGAACCTTTGTCAGTGGTGGATGAGTCCATGACTTCGTGAACGAATCGCTGATACCATTTTAAGATTACAGCAGAGAGGAATGAAGTTCTTGATCATAAAGTAATATTTTTCTCAGTAATCAGTGATAGCTCAAGCCCAAACCCACCGCTAGCAGATATGTCCACTTTAGCCCGTTACAAATCACCGTCAGTTTCACAATTTTGAAATGCGTCTACTATGGAGAGGGTCTAGCCCTACTCCGACCAATGCCTCACACCGTCAGGTGACTAGCTTTGATACAATTTGTAACAACCCAAGCCTACCTCTAACAAATATTGTTCACTTTGGCCCATTACATATCGCCGTCAGCCTCACGGTCTTGAAATGCGTCTGCTACGGAGAGGTTTCCACACCCTTGTAAGGAATGCTTCGTTCTCCTCTCCAACCAATGTGTGACTTCTCGACAGCTACTTAGAGTTACAGTATCTGATCAGATAGTTTTAACTTTCTTCAGCAACCATCCAATAACATAAAGATCTAAACCAAACATAATGATGGAAAAGATTGAATTCCAACTTGAACAACTATATTTTCTTGACAAAAGATAATCAAGAAAGAAGTTACAGTATCTAATCTACAAATATGTACAGAGTAATTTAGTTGCAAACCTTAGCTTTACGGAGGAAAAAGAAAAATATGTTATTCACCTCAGCAGAACGTGGAACAATTTGTCTATGCAAATAGAAAATTCATTCCTCAACAGAAAATGGTGCATCTGACTCAGGACTGCGCATGGTGATGGCAGGAAGCTCCTTGCACATCAAGTGCTTGCGCCTCTGCAGCATCAACAAGCTTATTATGGTATCCGTCTGCACAACGGTGTAGCCAGCTTTTGTATACATATTGAAAGGAGCTGTGTCAATCATTCTACAATGCAGGAACACCTCCCTTGAGGTACTCATTTGTGAGATCAATTCCTCACCAGCCTTCAAAAGATGCCACCCAATACCCCTCCTGAAAGTTCCACAGTTTCACCTAATATGAGTCTATTATACTTGATGCAATCTCAGGGACAAACCCAGTTCAGAATGGTGAGGATTATAGCAAGCTAAGCCTTAACAATTATAGCCAGTTGAACATGAACAAATGGTTGCAGAACATAATTGTGATGTAAATATACCTCCGAAGCTCCTTTTTAACAGTCATGTTGCATATGTAAGGCGAATCCTTGGGAGGTGTAGGAGTGGGGGGAGATGCATTGGCACCTCGCTTGTCAAAGGACACCTCCACTGTGCCGGCCAGCTCTTCAGCCTCCTCTTCTTCCCCATTTTTGCCTTTATAAAACCCAATAAGTGTAGCGGTATGGGGCATCAAGGCCCTTCGTTCAATCAAATACTGTTTCACCAAAAATCTCAGCAAAGAAATATAGCCAGAAGGCCAGAACATGGACTCCGCAAATGACTCCGCTAGCAACCCAACAGTGGCATCAAGTTCACAATCCCTCATAACCCGAACCCACATCGACCCAGATTCCAATTCCTGGAAATACTCAAAATCCCCAAGCAACTTGAGCCTCTCGTACTCATCGTTGGTCAGAAATCGACCAGTCCGAAGTGGGTCTTCGAGAAGCGAAGAATCCAATGTCGTGGGCGATGAACCAAGCGGAGCTGATGAGGTTTTGAAGAACTGATTCTGAGTTTTGAGCAAAAGGGGAAATGGGTACGAAGAAATGGGCAGAGCGGGAAAAGATCGATGGTGTATGAAGTGGCGCGGAAGAAGACGATGGCGGTGTAGATCCAAAGGGAACGAGAAGGAGGAGGCTATGGCCATAGAATGCAGAGCTCGCTAATTTCAGGGGAATCGATAAGATTCGATTGTATTGTCATCGCTGATTATTAATTAAACATCGATTCGTGGAATAATGCTAATCAAGTCAAAAACACTAAAATTCATGGACCATAAAACACAAAAAAACTTAATATCATAAGGTTTTTCCCGGAAATTTCTGCTGGGTTTCTCTAAATTTTGAACGTTAATTTTTATATCACGCAAGTATTTCTAGGGATCAACTGATGATGTACAAATAAAGTTATTAAATTTTTTAAAATTTTAACAAAAATACAAAATTGTTATTAAAATTTTGAAAATTTAGACAACTTTTATAGCAAATATTACTAAAAATTAGAGTTAAATTTATACATTAGGTAAATAAATAAATAAATAAATAAATATATATATATATATTTTTTAAGAGCAAAACAAATACAATTTTGATTATTAATGATAAATAAATTTAAATTTTGAATTAAAATAAATATAATATTTAATTAAATGGACTTGATTTTAAAAAGAAAAAAATCTAATAAACAAATTTAAATTAGAAAAAAAAAGGGAAAATTTTAAAGATTTTTTTTTTGTTTGGTGTAATTATTGAAAATAAAAATGTATTTATATATTTAAACACGTGATTAATAATTAGATAAGTAGAGTTATTTTATATTAGTGTTTTGAAATAAAATAGTGTAAAGAAAAGCCCTAATTGAGATGAAGATTGGAGAATTCAGTCTTACCCAACTCCTTTAGGAGGAGGAAGAGCTGTTCAATTTTTGTAGAAGAGGAAGGAGAAAATGGCACTGGACAGCGGCAATGGGGATGACTTCTCTGTTGGGTCATTCTTCTCAATCAAGACGACCTTAGGGGATGAATTTCAAGCACAAGTCATTACCTTTGACCGCCCCTCCAACATCCTCGTCCTTCATATCCTTTCTGGGTTTCTAGCTTTTTGTGTTAATCAATCTGGGTTCTTGAATTCCTTAACTTCGTTTCTGTTCTCTTTGTCTTGGATTGACACAGGAAGGTTCGAAACCAGGACCTCGTAGGAACATAAGGCTGCTGAAAGCCAATTATATAAAAGAATTTTCGTTTTTGGGACATGGGGAAGATCCTCTTGATCTCAAAAACTGTTACCTTGATCTCAATACTCTCCGTGCTAGAGAGGAACTCGCCATTAGGTACCTCAATAATCTGTTCTAAATTTTTGTGGGTTTTCGTTGCTTAATCGTGATTTTAGTTGTTTCTGTTCAATTACATGTTCTGTTTCTCCTTTGGTCGTACTGGGTTTTGCAGGCAAGCAGAAATAGAGGCGGAGAGAATAGGAGTGGGTGTGACAAGCGAGGCGCAAAGTATTTTTGACGCCTTGTCTAAAACGTAAGTTTAGTTGTCCTTTGTTGGTAGGAATATTTGGAAAGTGTACTTCGATTTATTTTCTACTATTTTTAGTCCATGTCCACGCATTTATGTAACATGTGGCAATTTTATCAGTTTTCTTTGTCATGCAAAATGTTCCTATTGGTTTCACATTAAGAGAATCCATGAATGCTCTTATATGTTTCTTTATGTGCGTTGGGTTGACAAACTTGTTCACGGGTCATTGCAAGCGGGCATTGGTTACAATGGAACGGAATCACTCCCTGCAGCTCTTCTGTTGAAGTTCTTTTAAAAGCTTATGTTACAATGGAATGGAAATTTTTTTATTATTGTGATGAGTAATTGGATCATGGAACCAATATTTCTAATGAGTTTGTGGTACTTTTATGGACGTTGTTAAGGTATTGATGACAACTAGGAAGTCTGATAATGGTCTGCTTGATGTTTTAATATCTTTGGTTAGTTATCATATTAGATCCCACATGGTTTATAGAGAGGAATGAGTGCCAGCAAGGATGTTGGTCTTGAAGGGGGTGGATTGTGAAATCCTACGTCGGTTGGAGAGAGGAACGAGTGCCAGCGAGGACGCTGAGCTCTTAAGGGGGGTGGATTATGAGTCCCACATCAGTTGGAGAGGAGAATGAAACATTTTTTATAAGGAGGGGAAGCCCGAAAGGGAAAGCCCAAAGAGGACAATACTTGCTAGCGGTGGGCTTGGGGTGTTACATATCACTTATATTCAAAAGACCACGGTGCATTATTGTGCCATATATTTCCTATAGTGTTCACAATGGACGAGATGGAATTGATTTATTCTCTTAGGAGCATTGAAATATGAATATCATTGTCCAAGTCGGTCAGCATAGTACTTTTTTCTCTCTGAACATTTGCCTCAGTGTTTCTGGGGTAATGGAAAACAAAGAAATCATGCTATAACTCTTAAGAAGTCTTTGAATGATATAACATTAAGGCTTTACTTTTTTCCCTAAACTATGTATGGTAGTTCTTACATCTTTTGGTTTCTATGATATTGTTCTTGGTCCGAACTTTTTGAATGCCGTGATAGTTGTATACTAGCACCACTAGAGTAGTTTTACATATAATTGCTTTCCAACATTTTTGGAACTTATTTACTTTTGTCATTCCCAATGCCAAAGTCATAGTTGGTATTATTGTGATGCAAGTTCCTTGATTTGAAGTTGGAATGACTATGTTAGTTTAAGTTCAATTAGGTATTTTAAGAACTTAATTTTTTCAGCCCTGCCTGGTCTTTTTCTCCTGTTATGGAGTAAAAATTAGAGAATGGTTTGGGCACCTGGTGGGGTTGCAAACCCAAGTAAGCTCATCTGATGATCTAATTTTGTGAGGCATGTTCATACAGAATTTCAGATACTACCGAAACGAATCGTGATAGGCTTTAATCTTCTCAAACTTTCTATAGTATTGATCATTTTCTCTTGCTGTTTCAGCTGTATAATTTTTCTACTTCGTAGACTCTGCACTATTGTTTTGATATTCTGACTAAGGCGATCAGTGCAATCCTAGGCTTCCTGTTCGCTGGGACAAGACTGTGATAGTTGTAATGAATGAAGTACGTGTTAGCAGTCCCTATCTACCAGAATCTGTTTCTGGAGGCACCCCTGCTGCCAATGAGCGGGTGAAGAAAGTGGTAAGCATCTATTAGTAATGTTCTTAACCATGGATATTACTAGCTTTTCACTTCTTTCCTTGCAATGCCTTGCACAAACCTCTTTACCTATACATTCTTTTGTTCTCTTAAAGCTTGAACTGGAGAGGAAGCGGTTGCAAGTTCGCGGAGGTGGTGGTCAGTGATGGTTATTGATCCTTATCCTTCTTTTCTGGGTGATAGGCGATTACCGGTACTGTACCGAGCCTTTTGCTAATGAGGGGAAGGTACAATCTCTTTTAGAGGCATCTCCATGTCAGCAATCATGAAGGGATTTAGTGTTTGAGTGGTACCTAATCTGTTGCCGAAGTTTTTATGTTTACTGAACTTCTGGTGGTCGATTTTTTCCTGTTTATGGACTGCACTGGACACACCCTGGCAAAGCTTTTTGGGTGTCCATGTTTAAGGTTTCCAAGATTTGCTCTGTTGCAATCTATCAAAATTGAAATGAGCAAAGTCAGATGTAATAACTGCCCACCTTTTATTCAACCATAATGTCTTACCTCTCAACTTTTTTGTGTTTACTATCAAACATCATGAACACGTGTTTGACGTAATTGATGCGCTGGGCGTCTAATCGTTTGAGGTTTAAGATCATCTCTATATTTGTTATCTGCTCCTCTTTCATTCTCATTAGTTAGAGTAGAGAATATTTTGTGAAATTACATTTTTCAGATGGAAGCTTCAACAGGGTACTTGGTATGGCGCCAAAAGAACGCTGAATTTTCCTTTTTCATACCCTTTCTTTCCCCCTTTGTTATGATGTCCTTTACTTTTACTAATGGCCCCATTATAGGTTGCTTCTTTATTCCTCTTTTGAATTTGGTAAGCTGATTCTTAAGCCTTACGCTGTGATATTTGGAAATGGAAAGAAATGTTTTTGGGCCATCTGGTTCAGGGAATCAAATGATATCATTTTATCTGCCCTTTCTCCCCTCAAGGACGGCCGACTTTGAAGGCATTCAAAGAAAAGACCTCTTAACATTGATTTGTAGGCACTCATTAACATTGATTCTTCTTTAATGGAATCGTATTCTTTTAAGTTGACACCACTGACCAAAATAAGGAATTTGATACGGATCCTTTCGAGTCATTAGCAGAATTTTATGTCTGAATCGAACAAATTACTTACCAAACAATAATAAACCAATCTAAATTAGGATGCAATATGTGAGATTTCACATTGGTTTGGGAGGAAAACGAAGCATTCTTCATGATGCGTTTTAAAAACCTTGAGGGGAAGTCTGAAGGAGAAAACCCAAAAAAGACAGTATCTCGATAGGTTTGGGCCGGTTATACAATCTCACTCAATTCATTTAGTTTCCAGAGAACCTGCTCTTGGAGGGTGTGTTACTGCCAAATTTTACACATGGGTTTGAATTTTTGTTATCTTATGAATTGTTGTAATTGGTGAATGCAAACCAGAATCCTCGCTGGCCTGCTGCAATCTCAGTCGCTGAAACAAGTCTCCAGGCAAGAGGGCCTGTCTGCATTTGACAATACATGGCAAGAGGGTAAAGTCTCAAGAGCCATTTTCATAACGCATGTAAGCTTATTTTCTGGTGAGACTTGAAGCATCAGAAACTTGATACTTGGGGATGTTTTTTTTTTCTGGTATGATAAACAAGAAAAGATCAGAGCTGAATGATCTGAACTCCAAAGAAGTTGTTTTTTCTTTAGCAAGTAGAGGGTAATTGCTTAAACTAAGTGCATAGATTCGCAGAGTAGATGGTGGGGAAAGCTTTCAATACAAGACTTCATCTTTATTAACGAACTAGGATGCTTTTTTGGTTTTAGGCTACAGATAGGCGTGATGGTTTCTTTCTTACTTCAAGAGAGGTATCACTCTTTTTGCTTCTTTTCATATCTCTAATTCACCTTTATGTTTCCATGTCCTACAAACCCAAGTGAGTTTTGAGCTGTAAAAACTCATTTTTCCATGTTCACACTCCCAAGTTTCTTCCAAGTTCTTTCACTCCAATTGCTTGCCTTCTGAAACTTTGGCTCCTGTTTGATTTTGGTGTTCTATTTCTTGGTTTTCGTGTGGGATAAAGACATAACTTTGATCTGGAAGTTTGACTTGTTGGTATTTTGCCTTATGTTCGTACTTCTTGGGTTTTTAAGAATTCAAGAAGTTTGAGTTTTTATTTATAACATTAGAAGACAATACTTGGGATAAGAGCAGTGGATTATTTAGAAGAGGGGAAGGAGAAGAAAAAGAAGCATGGCAGGAGGTGGAACGTCTGCACCACCGCCAAAACAGGAGGAGCTGCAGCCACACCCAGTAAGAGAGCAGCTACCAAATGTTTCATATTGCATAACCAGTCCTCCTCCATGGCGTAAGTTCCTCAAGTTTTCACTTTTTCCTTACCTCATTGTTAAATACATAGCTGTTCTTAAGAAGAATATTTAGCTTTTTAATGAGGTTTTGATCTTCAAACCTCACTTCAAGTTTGTCCTCTAATGTTTTTATATCCATATTTATTTGTTTGCATATTCTAACCTCCATTGTTCTAAATCTGAAATGCAGCCGAAGCAATTCTACTTGGTTTCCAACATTACTTGGTCATGCTGGGAACAACAGTGCTAATTCCAACCTCTCTGGTTCCCCAAATGGGAGGAGGAAATGTAAGCTTACAATTATTTCTTGTTTCTTGATGAATGTTAAATGTAAATCTCAATTATATTACTGCAAAAATTCATTTCAGGAGGAGAAAGCAAAGATGATCCAAACACTGCTTTTTGTTGCTGGTTTAAACACATTGCTCCAAACGTTTTTCGGTACTCGTTTACCTGCAGTAATTGGAGCGTCGTACTCCTATGTGCCGACAACAATTTCAATCATTTTGGCGGGTCGATATAGTGACATTGTGAATCCCCAGGAGGTAACCTCGTTGATTGATATCATCTACTACAATAATCTCACTCTCATGTCCTCATTTAACTCGAGATAACTCTGACTTATCTGATCCGTAATGTATATCAGAAATTCGAGAAAATTATGCGTGGAATTCAGGGTGCCCTCATTGTTGCCTCAACTCTTCAGATTGTCGTCGGTTTTAGCGGCCTTTGGCGAAATGTTGCAAGGTTTGTCTTCAGCCTGTTGTACTTCTATGAAGCTTTTCAGGGGGTGCAAATCCCTGTACAGTGAGTTTCAATCGTAACTCTTTTTGACTCTTGTAATCCAAAAGCATGCTCTTTTGTACTTGTTCAGGTTATTGAGCCCACTCTCTACTGTTCCTTTGGTGGCCTTGTCAGGATTTGGGTTATATGAATTGGGTTTCCCAGTGGTATGTATTTTGTAACTGTTCGAAGGAAACTGAAGAACTCAATTCTCTCTTTGTAGTCTCCTTCTTACAGCATGTTCTTGTTTGTCTTGTAGCTGTCAAAATGTGTGGAGATTGGGCTTCCACAGCTCATCCTTCTGGTGGTATTCTCACAGGTACAAGCAAATCTTTCAAGCACCAATCATGACTGAAGGATCTTCGAGTAATTTCGCTTTTGATCTCGCTCGCTCAAGATAAGATTTGGATCTTATTAAACGTAGAATCTAAATTGTTTTGCAGTATATACCTCATTTGATAAATGGCGAAAGACACGTATTCGACCGTTTTGCTGTTATATTTTCAATTCTGATTGTTTGGATGTATGCTCACCTACTCACTGTGGGTGGTGCATATAAGAATGTGGGTGTAAAGACTCAACTAAGCTGTCGTACTGATCGTGCTGGAATTATAGGCGGTTCTCCATGGTAAGACTAAAATCTAAAATCAACTCTCCTGTTTCCTGTCATGTTCTATTTTCATTCGAAAGTTTGCATATAAAACGTCGGTATGCATGAATACGTCGTTCAACTGATACTCGAACTGATAATAGGATTAGTATCCCATATCCCTTTCAATGGGGTGCACCCACATTTGATGCTGGAGAAGCTTTTGCAATGATGGCTGCTTCATTTGTTGCACTCGTAGAGGTTTTTTTCCATTATTTTCGTGACCTTACGAGCATTTATTTGTCGTAAACTTAGACATCATTGCTTACATTTGGAACAATGTTTTTGGTGTGTGACAGTCTACTGGTGCCTTCTTTGCTGTGTCTAGATATGCTAGTGCAACTCCTCTCCCGCCATCTATTCTTAGCCGTGGTGTCGGTTGGCAGGTACTTAAAGTTACTTCCTACAAGAGAAAATGTGCAAAACAATCATATATTTGAAAATTTTGCTTGTTCTTATTCTGTTTCCTGATGATCTTAGGGAGTGGCCATCTTGTTTTCTGGTATATTTGGCACAGGAAATGGATCGTCAGTAGCCATGTAAGATCTCTGCAACAACTAAGACTAAGAGATTTGATTCATTAACCTGTCTTTCTTTACTAACATCATGAACCATCTCGTAACTTCTCCATACAGTGAAAACGCCGGGTTGTTAGCATTAACGCGTGTCGGTAGCCGTAGAGTGGTTCAAATATCTGCTGGTTTTATGATTTTCTTTTCCATTCTGGGTAAGATAAGAGAAGTCCATGTTCCATTGATCACTGTCATCTTTTTAGCTCTGTACTAACATTATGGATACGGATGCGTATCAGGAAAATTTGGAGCCGTTTTCGCTTCAATCCCTGCGCCGATAATTGCAGCTCTGTACTGCTTTTTCTTTGCCTATGTTGGTATGTTTTTTTGAAGTTGAGAATTCTCTGCTATATTCATATCAGAATGCTTAACTTTGTCTGGTTTAAATCAATGGTGCAAGAGCAGGTTCAGCTGGCCTTAGCTTCCTTCAGTTTTGTAATCTCAACAGTTTTAGGATCAAGTTCATATTAGGCTTCTCTATCTTCATGGGGCTCTCAATTCCTCAGTACTTCAACGAGTACACCGCTGTTAACGGTTACGGTCCGGTCCACACGAAAGCAAGATGGGTATGATTCAGTCTCCTACCACTTTTATATCAGCATCAAAACCATTTGATAATCAGTGATTTAGTCAGTTTTGAACTCCTTGTTTCAGTTCAATGATATGATCAACGTGCCGTTCGCATCCGAGCCATTTGTTGCTGGATTTTTGGCTCTGTTCCTCGACGTTACGTTACACAAAGACAATGCAGCAACAAAGGACAGAGGAATGCAGTGGTGGAATAAATTCCGCTCGTTCAAGACCGATACAAGAAGCGAAGAATTCTATTCTCTTCCTTTCAACCTCAACAAGTTTTTCCCATCTGTTTGACTTCACTCCAGATTAAATGGTTTTGCTGTCTTGACATCGAGTTGAAGGCTATGCCTATATTCACTGTGAGATTTACAACACCACTCCCTTTTCACTCTAATTAAAGCATGATGGACAAACACAGCAATGTGATAGCGTAGAATGCCTCATAGTACCTGCCTTTTTATTCCATTTTTTCCTTGAGAAAAAAAGCCATAAGTTTCAAAGGGCTTGTTGTAACAGTCCAAGCCCACTGCTAATAAATATTATCCATTTTGACTCGTTACGTATCGTTATCTAAGAGATTTCTACGTGCAGATACTTTAGAAGGAACCGAGTAGGAAACAGAGGCACAGAAGTGTGGATGCATTGAAACCTCTCAATCCCATGGGCTTGTGGGTGTGGCAGGGCATTGGGGTTAGGGAGTTGGGTCCCATAGTGGGGATTGTTTTGTAATGGAAAGGAGTATTAAAGAAAAAAGAGCTAAAAAACACAAGAGATTACCACTAAATTAACCTCCAATCTGAAACCAAAAAGTGTGTGTTAAAAGACACGTGATTAGCCTAACATGTTCCTTCCAAATGTCCTCTAAACCAGAGGCAAAAGCTTGTGTGATGTGATCAAATCCATGGCTTAGTTGGGTGACAACCTGACCATTTCTAACTGTAATGTCACTCTCTGATTGCTCAAACAATCGTGGGACGTGGAGGGTGATGTTCTTTGCCCACCCTTAATAATTCAGCCTTCATTCTTCCTTTTTCTTTCTTTCTCTCCTCTAGCATACACTTTTTAAAAACCTTGAAAGGGAAAGCTTAAAGAGGACAAGGGAAAGCTCCTCTAGCATACACTAGCCGGCTGTTACATTAGTTTTAGAGCCAGACACTAGGCGATGTGTCAGCGAGGACATTGAGCCCCAATGGGGTGGACATCGAGAGGTGTGCCAGCAAAGACGCTAGGCCCCCAAGGGAGGTGGATTGTGAGATCTCACATAAATTAGACAGGGGACAAGTACCAGTGAGGACGCTGAGCCCGGTGGATTGTGAGATCCCAATTAGAGAGGGGAACAAGTGCCAGCAAGTACGCTGTGTCCCGAAGGTGGGTGAATTGTGAGATTCCACATCGATTGGAGAGGAGAGGAGAACAAGTGCTAACGAGGACGCTGAGCCCCGAAGGTGGATGGATTATGACATCCCACATTGATTGGAGAAGGGAACGAGTATCAGTGAGAACGCTGAGCCTCAAAGGTGGGTGGATTGTGAGATCTCACATCGGTCAGAGAGGAAAACGAAACATTCTTTATAAGAGAGATAGAAACCTCCTTCTAACAAACGCGTTTTATACACCAACATAAAGGCAAGAATTTCACCTTCAATTCTAATGAGAACACGAACAAAAAAACTCGATTCTTTTATAAGATGCATGAACTTTGGCGACTTAACATCAACTTAAGCTTGTCTTGTAAAAGTGAGCACTTTCAATCACCATGATATGAAAACCCCTTGAGCCTTCTCCAACATCTTTTATATTCTCTTTTCCTCATCACAAGAGCTTAAATACAAAGTGACTCTAAAAAAAATAATAATTTAAAATCCAATATTTAATTTGTAATTTAGAGAAAAAGTTGAGAATCCACTAATCTACAAAATTGATTTAAATTTGGTGGGTAAGGGTATGATTACAAATGTCCTTTGTGGAGCATATAACTCAAGGTTTAATACAATGATTTAATAAGAAATTAAAGCATTTAGATTAAGATGCTACATTAATAATAATAATAATAATAATAATAATAATAATAATAATAATAATAATAATGTTGTTTTGAGAAGCTTCATAGTAAAGCAAAAGGAGAAGAACCCCACATTTGTTTGGTGGGTAATGCCTTTATTTAATTGCCCATTAGAATGTCTAAAGAAAGCTTACAAAAACACATTAATATGACGAAATTATTGTTATTTTAAAAAATTACGCATTTAATTTCTTTTCTAAATGCTTAATGTATTTTATATATATATATTATGAGTCAACATTGGAACAAGAAATGGTCTATTTTATTTAATATGGAGTAACGAGGCATTTCCAACACATCACATGCCTTCACATCATCTCCTATTAATCACATCATTTTACCCGAGTAATTTGTTTTAAAAATATCTATAAATTTTTAATAATATTTTAAAGTAAAGAGTATCTATGGTACTGTATTTATAAAATATCCATGAAACTCTCTACCCTTCTAAAAAAAAGTTCAAAACAAATTTAACGGCTGTCAATACATAGACAAGAACCATCTATCGACGTCTCGTAAATATATTTTTTTGAAGTTTCTAAAAAGTTTAAAGGTGTTTCTCAAGTTTTTTTTTTTTTTTTTTTAATTTGAGGTATTAATTAAACTTTTAAAAAAATTAAAAAGTATTTTTGAAAACTTCGTGAAAATTAAAGGGTATTTTTTAATCTCTGAGTTTGAGAGTGTTTTTGAAATAATATTAACGGGTTTAATCCATAAACATTATATTAAAATTTGAATCACATTTATTTACCTAAGAAGAAGGAGACAAATTAATATTATTATTTATTTGAATATTTAAAAAATGAACCAATTTTAGCCAGATAAAGACTTATCATACATACAATGATATAAAGGTTGTTTGATAATTAAAAAAAAATATCTTTTCCAATAGTATAGATTCTTTAATGATACGTGGATTTGAATGATAGATGCTATTTATAATATTTAAATTTTTAATTGAAAATAAAGATAAAATAAATAAATAAAATTAGTAGAGGGTTTGGTAAATAGTGTAATTAATGTTAGTGATTAGTTTAAAAATGAAAGGCGATCTGTTCCACATCCCTTTCCTCAATAAATACCATAATAAATAAATGGAAAGCTTCACGCATTCAAAACAAAACATTTTGCATTAAGTATTTGATTAAAACCACACCCACTTCTTTTTCCTTTCTCGTTGTCAACAAAATTAATGCCATTCTGCTTTATTATTTCTTCCCAGCTTTCAAATTACAATAATAATTACAAAACAATTCCAGGTGGGTTTGCTTTATTATTAATAAATTAATCCTTAGTTTAGCCAATTTTGAATTCCATAGTCGAATCTGGCATGTACCACGTGAGATCTCATCAATTGAAATAGGGAATGAGTGTTAGCAAGAACATTGGGCTCCAAAAGAGATGGACTATGAGATCCTACCTGAAGAGGGGAATGAAACATTATTTACAAGGGTGTAGGGCGTTTTAAAAGCTTTGAGACCATATCTACTAGAAGTGAATTTGGATTAATACTTTTTGGCCTTCACCACCGACCATATCTACTAGAAGTGAACTTGGATTTACTTTTTGGCCTTCACCACCTTCACTATGCGAACAGTATTTTCTCGTCATCCAAACAGAAAATTTTCCTGGATTGTTCGAAACAGAATGAGAAAAATTTGCAGATTTTAGGCAGGCGGATAAGATGGTGGCGTGTCCTTGTCCTTTTTTTCTTCTTTTTTCATGGAGAATCTTACGAAACCGCACGCTTTGCCGTCTTCAATATCTTTATTCAAGAAACTATTTAATTTTGTTTTAAGTTATTTAATGAGCCCAAAAACATTGACCTCCGGCCACACCGCTGACCACGTCCGTCCAAAGATAACGATTTCCGGCATCCTGGAACTTGCCATCCAGCCGGTGGCAGTGTGGGTTGCCGACATGTCGTTCACACCACAAAGTTTTAACTTTTTTTTTTTTTTTATCACCGAAGGTGATAAAAAGTAAAAGAAGGTGAAGTTGAATACTATATTATCCGTACGTTACAATGTCAATTTTCGATATAAGTTTGACCCGCGTTGCATTAAATTAGTTGGGAAGTGCGAGATATATGAATGGACGGCCTGCAATTCTAAGTAGACCCATTTGGCGAGCAAAGAAGCTGTATAGAAAGGGACTTCTTTTCCTCCTATTTATCATCATCTTCTTCTTCCTTTTCCTCCTCTTCCTCGTCTTCTTTCAATCTACCATCACAGAGTTCGGATGGGGAATTGCCAGGCGGTTGATGCGGCGGCTCTGGTTATACAGCACCCAACTGGCCGGATTGAGAGGCTGTATTGGCCGGTGGTGGCTAGCGAGGTCATGAGAACTAATCCGGGTCACTATGTTTCTCTTATAATTCCCTTACCTCAATCTGAGGATGACAATCCGGAGCCCAAAACGGTGCGTTTTACTCGTGTTAAGCTTCTCCGGCCAAACGACACTCTTGCTCTTGGCCATGCCTATCGGCTCGTCACCACTCAGGGTATGATACAGCTTTTCTGTTCCTTCTCTGTTTGGTAGTAAGTTTAGCCCTTACCGACGTTTTGTTTGGAACCTCCAGAGGTTATGAAGGTGTTGCGGGCTAAAAAGTATGCAAAATCCAAGAAGCCATTGATGGAGTCGGAGGAGAAGCGGACTGCCGGCGGTGAAGTAGAAGAGACGGAGAAGAACCAGCAGGTAAACCCAAATTGTTTCCCTTGGAATCAGAATCGATCACTGCAACAGAAAAGTGAAAAAGTCAAACATGATTGTGATTGGGAATCATTTTCCGAGATAAAATCATACCAATAATCTCTCTGAAAAAACAAAAAACATTGCAGGCAGTCAAACATGAAAGACATCGAATTCGAACACCAGCAGCAAATGCCACTGCGGCGAGGTCAAAGGCTTGGAGACCATCATTGCAGAGCATCTCTGAAGCTGCCGCCTGATTTATGTGTCATACTTTTTTTCATCATAACAAGCACAAGCGTGGTTCATACGGCAGAGAATAGAGGAGTTTGATTTAAGATGCTCGTTGCAATGGCAGAGGATTCAGAGAGAGCTTGAAAATGGGCATCCAAGTTTCCAATTCAGTGTGAAACCAGAGCCCCAGAATGATTCATGTACTGCAAGAAATAAGGCATTTGTATAGCAACAAAGATATCAAATCAATGAAATTGACAATGTATTGGAGTAATTTTGTGTTGATACAACCATTTGTTCCTCCATCTTCAACTCATGAGAAAAAAACATAACAGAATCTAGATTCAAATACCCAATCTTCACAAATGTAACAACAAGAAGCAAATCATTTGAGCCCTCGTTTTGAGATCCAAATGTTCCAATCGTGATCTAGATAGTTTTGAGCCCATAGAAGCGAAGTTCTTGCAGCCAAAGGCGCTCCAGGTAATTTCCTCTCGTTTAGAGCAATAAACATATTAGTGAAAGGCTCCACTAATAATGTCCCAGGACCTCCGTACTCCACATGCAAATATTCACTAAATATCTGCTCAAACTTGCAAAGTACATTCATGTTAAGCTCACATAAATTCGGACATCTGAATTTAAATTGGAATATTCGTTCAGTTTCTGGTTTGAAAAAATCAAAATGCAAGAAGTATATCAATAATGGCAGCATAGGTCAAACATTCAGAACAATTTTGCGCAATTAATGAAGCTGTCTTGGAAATAGTGATCGTTCTGTAGCTCTATAGGCAGGTCTGATGTTTTCTCAGGTCTCAATTATTCATCTCAAGCCATGGAAACACTTGAAGGCAAGAGCACGATTAAACTAAACTAACTCTCTAAGCAAACAATCGCCTCATCTGATTCAGACACATTCTTCAACCGAAATCAGGGATTCAAACTAGAAAATCACAACCTCTTCATTATATAACAATGATTACCTTTGAGCAAACCTCCACAACCGAATCGAGGTCGTTCCCAAACGTCTCGCGATCCTTCGCTAGCTTCTTCGATAACTGCTCCTTAAATTTCTTGGTTTCCTGCGAAAAACAACCAAATGAATTAACCAACGCGATCACATAACACAAAACCGGAATCAATTTAAGCAGACAAAGGAGCTACGTCGCAAAAAACTTACAACTTCTGCAAACTCCGGTATCGGATCATGGTAAACGCAGCTGGCCGTGGCCGGAGTTGCTCTGTATATGATGGAAGAAGTTAAGGTACAATTTACAAAGGGCTTTACAAGGGAAGAAGAAGAAGAAGAAGGGGAAAATGTTGGATAATTAAGTCCGTTGAAGCATGTAGTCTTGGCGGGAGAAACTGCAATGGCCGAAACCAGAACGCAACTGTAGGACGCCATTGGATGGGGTTATCCCGCCCCTAAGCTAATCCCTAATTTTCGCGTGGCGTCAATTTGAAAAGCCCATTAGAGAGTCCATTAATTAAAATTGGGCCTTAAGCCCACTTAACAACCCAAGTCCATGTTCAAAGGCAGATGGGTCAAATTCAGCCCAGATTCCAAATTTAGCCCTCTACTAAGATTTTTGCATAATTTAATTTAATAGAAAATTATTTTTTTAAAAAAAAAACAAAAAGAAATAATTATTAAGAAAACAAGAGAAATAGAGAGGATGATGATGAAAGTAAGGAAGATAAATGTGATGATTATAAACACCCTTTTGTTTTTATGTCCACGACACCTAAAAAAAAAGCTAAATGATACTCGCAGACGCTCCCTTGAAAAAATTAAATGATACCCACTATGTTCTTTTACTTGTCGTGTCGTATCGTTTGATATTGAGAACTTTTTTACTATAATTTTTTAATTTTTGTTAAGAAAATACATTAAAGGAAGTGTTTTTGAAGGGAAAAAGGAAGAAAAAAAGTAAATAATGTGACATTCTCTTTTTGTAAGTGAACATGAAACAGTCGTTTTCGGGACTTACTTTTGCTTTAGCTTTTGTTCGTTTGTTTGTTGTTTAGCAGTGAAGATTGATGTTTGATGGTAACAGTGGAAGTGACAAAGGGGAGCCCAATGGTGTTGAGAGCTGTGCTGTATTGCATTCAGCGCATATATATATATATATATTATATATATGATTATAGTTCAAAGAATAAAGGAAAAAATCTGGAGGCATATCTGAGGAATTTTTGGAATCATTTGAAGCTTTTTAGCCATTTACTTCAAAAAGGCAAAAGGGGCCTATAAGTTTTTCATTTCTGCAGAGAAACCCACATTCCTTGTTCAATTCAAGAACAAAAGCAAAGCTATTTTGCTCCAAGGACTGGACGCTGGACTCTAAAGGGGTTGGATTGTGAGATCTCATGTTGATGAGAGAGGAAAATGAATGCGAGCGAGGACGCTGGCCCCTCAAGGGACGTGGATTGTGAGATCTCACATCGGTTGAAGAGGTAAACAAAACATCATTTATAAGTGTGTGGAAACCTCTCCTTAATTGACACATTTTAAAAACTTTAAGAAAAAACTCGAAAAGAAAGATCAAGAGATGATGATATCTACTACAGATGAGCTTGGACTGTCGAGACCTTTCGTTCTTTGAATCAAGTCTTCTACGACACTACCAAAGAGAATTGGTAACTCTGTTCCTTATCACAAGTCAATAACTTTACTGGTATATATAATGGGGGCAGTCATAGATCTAGCTAGCTGCCACAAAATGATCCATATACATATATTTATAGATTTCCCAAACTTTGCTCTATACTATATTACTACTTGGGATTAATGATGAGGTATGATGGTGTAGAAAGCAACAGGGGTGATAAAATCCAAAACTCATGTATAAACTTTATCCTCTAAATATCTTTATAGTGGTATGATATTATCCACTTTGAATATAAACGATTCTCACATTTAATCAAAATGGGCTAGGCTTCCCTCCCCTGTTCCTCATTCAGGCATTTTATCAAACATGTTGTGACCATCTCTGTTTATGCAGCAGCCTGAGTTAATGGAAATATTCGCTGGATGCTGTCCACTTGGACCAATCAAACACAACAAAAACAAACTCATAATTGCATATACAGATATTTCAAAATCGGTTTTTCATTAATCATCTTTTTTCCGAGTCGTATCTCTCTTTTTTCTTTGTTCTTTTTCCTTTTTCCCCCAATCAATTCAGGACCCAATTAGTGTAGAGGAGATTATTGTATGTACGTACCTTTACAAAGACTCGAGAGGTGGCTTCGGCCGGATAATACTAATTAGTAGATGATCATTTAGCTTCTGGTCTTTGGCCCACATATACTTTAATGCCTGCCTTCTTGGTGGAGAAGACGGGTGGCGTGGCTCTAATTGGCGTTGGGGATACTCCAAATTCTAGTGGAACCCATCTTCTAATAATATTCATTTAATTCATTTGTGAAGTCGTTCTCAAATTAATGGTAATTCAATCGCAACCATCGGATGATTCAAGAGCTTTGTTTACGGGGATCCACAATATTTTTTTAATTAATTAATGTGGATTGGATGCTCATGATGCTCCAAACTTACCAATAGAAATTCAATAATTTAGAATTCCATATCATTTCTGTGTTTCCTAAGATGTCATCCATAATTGGTAGAGCCGAGGATTAACTAAATAAATTAATAAGATATTTTATTATAATTATAAAGAAATTTTCAAAACAAACAAAAATTTTAAAACATAGTAAATATTCGATTAAATATATTATTTTCTAAATGTATATAAAAATGGTGTTCCTCGTTTTTTACCTACAAATGTGTTTAGAATGAGAAGCTCCTAATAGAAGTCAGGGAAAAAATCATAACTCAAATTTTTAATACTCCCCTCTTACCTTATAGTATGTTAATCACACCCAATTTGTCTTTTCCAAAATTAAATTTTGTCTTCAATTTTTAATGAAAAGGTTAGATTTAATATGAAAGGATGGGGAGAAGTCTTTCCAATTAATTAAAATATAAATCAAGACACTAACTAATAAATATAAATATTATCTTGACAAGATTGGCAAAGTAGTTGTAGAAACGTCCAAGTCTATACACGAATGAAACCCATCATGGACTAGAAAAGCTACTCCAAAGTAAGCCTATAAAAAGAAAGGTGGATGATTTTTTGTATTTAAATTGAGACGAAATAAACTATTCAAATACGTAACCAACATGATGGTCCTAGAAGGATGACCATGTAATATGGTGCAATCTAAAAGTACCCATCCAGCAGAAGAAGATTGTTGAGTAATAATTGTCGCTATGTATTCTTACAAATTACAATTAAAAGAAGATAAGGGGTACAAGAAGGGAAGACAGTGCCTAAATTTGGGTGGTGGAATCAACAAGAAAGTGATAAACGCCTGGCTGGATTTTTGCAATCGATAAGTAAAGGGGCCATAGTTATGCACAATAATACCTGTTATGTCGGGAATCTAAGGGCTATATGACAATTTCTACTGTGTTTTTTTTTGGTTGCCCTCCCAATTCTGTTTTTTGAACTACTGAACTTTCCAATCACCACATAAGTTGTTAAGATAATATACACTTTTAGTCCTAAAATTGAGAACAGTTGATCTTAAGGGCCAGCCAGCTGGTTGAGAGAGCTCATTCTCATATAATACATAAACACTATGATGCGGAGAAGAAAAACCCATTCACAAAACTACAAAATATTGATTGTCAATCACATGCGATGAACAGAGTAAGAGAGAGAGGGAAATGAATGAAAATTAATCACATTGATTGAAACAAATACAACAAGCAGTCAAAGGCCCCAAAGACCTTTTTGTATACTTGGGATTTTTTCCCTTCATCTAACGCAGGCTTTGAAAAATAAAGAAGTAGAAAGGAAGAAGATAAACTCACAGAACTCAGAAGGGCCAGGCCGATTGGCTTAAGTCCAATGAAAAAGAAGAGGCACTTCCTCCAGCCGAAGGGGCGGGCAGTCCACTCGTACAGTACACACTGACACCCAAGAGCATGCCACGCACCAAAAAGCATGTGCATAAACAACCACTCAATTTATTTACTGCCCAACCAATGGGGAGCAAAATATAGTTGTTGGAGATGGGAAAATTAATCAAACTTTTGTGTTCCACACTCCATGTGGACTCCTCCACTTATTCAACACTCCGCCATTTCCCTCAAAATCAAACAAACCCCTTTCCTTTAGTTTCCCCCCATTGGGAATCTGCAAAGCCATTAATGAATGGCAATTTCCCACCAACAAGATCATAAATAAATAAATTATTGAAATCTCCCAGCTCACCCGAACTCTGAGATTTCATACACTACATACTATAATTAACACGCACCACTCTAGTTATGTTAACTTATTATCTAAACCCTCCCAAAAAATATTGAGGATTCTACTTTTTTTTTTTTTTTTCTTTTAGACAAAGTTCGGCTACCTCTCATTCTTCGGTGTTACCTTTGTCATCATCTATCCAGACGCTGCTCTGGTTTAATTTTCTCCTTTTGTTTGGTGATGACGAAGATGAGGAAGAGGAGGAGTAGGAGGATAAGTCGCTGGATGTCATCCTAGTGCGGACAGTCACTCTAAACTGGCCGGGTAGGATTTTGGGGGACTTGCTCCGGCTACTAACAAGAACAATCTCTTGCATTAACCGGTAGCAGCCGGTGATATTTTCCTGCTAATATATTCGAATGAGGATATATTTTTTTAGTATAAAACACACATGCCCAACATAATCACAATCTGGCACTTACTTTCCTCAGGCCGCTGCACCATGATTCAGCATGTTCTGGATTGACAACAGACAAACCCGGGACTTCATTTGCTGCACAAAGCAAGGCGGCTGCCGCAATACACGATGGCCAGTTATCCAGAAAGATTACCTCTGTGGACCAGATACACAACTTTGATTTCACTTTCAAGTCCCATATTTATAATCCATGTCTAAAAAAGAGCCCAGTTTAGTTTTCTTTTTTACCTCGGATATTCGATACTATAATTTCTGTTGCTCTTGATATAAGAAACCCGATGAAATCTCCCGATGGGTCGAGCTTGCAAGCAAAGAATGCTATGAAATTGAACGGCGTTATTGAACGCAGCCGCCAATCCAATACCCTCAGCACCAACAACTCCATCCTGCATATTGTTCTGGGTTCAAATATATATTTAGCCCCCTCAACCTGAAAAGGAAAAAGAAAACAATCCATTATAATACACCAAGAAAGAAGAAAAAAAACCCAACATTACCCATTCTCCACAAAGAGAAGGAATAATATATGTCCAATTAAACCAACCTGAAGATCTAGTAAAGCGGGAACAAGAGGTTCCTCCATTTTAGCAGCCAGTGACAGGCAAGCAACAGAGAGGAGTTGCAATGGCCACCCATTTGTTTGCTGAAAACAATACAAAGAATAGAAAATTTAACCAACCATTAGGCGCTAATCATTCCATATCCCAATGAATCAACATCGTCATTAAGTAGAGATAAGCAAACAATAAATGCCACCGCTATTTTAGGTGAGAGTTCATTGGTGATTTTGTCATATCAAATTAGTTCATCCTATCCGTTTCTTTGCCGGCACTGTGCACGCACATTGCATGTGCCGTGACAGAAGAAACAAAAGCTTGTAAAAGGCATAATGAATATCAAATCATACTTTCAGAACTTTAGCAATCCTTTAACAGAGTGAAGTGCACGATGATCTTCACTCATAATTTACTTATTATTCGATTAACTATTTCCCCAATTCCCAAAAAGTTAACTTACACAAACACTCACATATTTTTAGATAGTTAGATATTTTATTTCGAAAACAAATTAATGCAGTCTTAATCTGAATACAGAAAAAATAAATAAATAAGATATTAAATAATACGTTTCATGCTCAGAATTGCTACAGTCTAGTCCTTTTCATGGTTTGAATAAGTCAAATATAATTACTCCCATTAAATGTAACAAAAAAAAATGACGATCACTAGCATCCATCCACGAACATCTTGAATCTTCAAAATAATTCACACAAATAATTATTTTCTCTCTAAAGAATCTCACCGGCAAACGGCGTGAACAAAGGAAGCGATCCAAGTAGTTGACGGAGAGATACGCTGTCAAAGGCTGAAAACCGTAATAGGCTTGAACCTGCAAAAGGTATAATCGCATAAATAACCGCCGTATGCGACGGAGACGGAGGTAAATATAAAAGTTAACTGTACTACATGGTCATAATATATCAAATGGATTCGTCGACGGCCACTGATACGGACTCCGATTTGATCGACTCGGATCTGACTGAGTATCAGTGATCGCCGACGGATTCTGGTGTGATAATTCAACCGCAATATTCGTCACGTGAAGAGTGGCATTTTGGTAATAAATGACTGTGAAACGAATCGGAAAAGCAGAGGAGAAATTCTTACCTTAAGAATCCATGCAACAGAGTCTAGTCTAGCGGCCGCATCCAGCGATGGAGATTGGAAGCGCGAGAAACAGTCGTAATCAGGGACGAAGCGACGCTCATCCTTGATGAAGACGGCGATAGATTCCTCAACGCAGGCCGTCGAATCGAAGTCGGAAGAACACCCCGGCGACTCGCCGGACAAGACGCCGGAGGAATCCTCCGGGCAGATTAAATTAGAGAAGCAGTTGGAAATCGATACGGACATGATGACCTCTTCCGACTCCTCATTCTATTGCCATCTTGCCGATGAGAGAGATTCAAAAGTAGCTGAGAAGAGAGAGGAGAAGTTGGACGGAATACTTAACGCCGGTGTGACGTAAAGAAAAACTGAAAAAGTGGTTTTGGTTGAAGTTGGGGCTTGGAAGCTTGCACCGCTTTGTCTGCATATATATGATGTCAATTTAATAGCGACGCTATTTATTTTCTTTTTCTTTATTTAAATATAATATTTGATATTTAATTTTAATAAAATAAAATAAATTTAAAAAAAGTGCGGGAAACATTTTACCCCGAAAAACGGGTTCCGTTTATTGACAAGAATGTTTGCGCAATGGAGGACAGTTCCAAATTCCAACCAGCCCCCAATAATATCGCGCCACGTCAATTACTAGCTTTCTTTTTCTTTTTATTTTTTTGAATCATGAGCTATAATATTATAGCATAATTAACCTCTTACCAAATATGATTTTAATTGGTTTTATTATTCCAATTAAATACTTAAATTAGAACTCACTCTAGCTTCTTTCAATTGGATTTGATTGTAGCTCAAAATGATACATTAGACGTCTGAATCGCATATTGAGAAGAACTAAACAGTTGTGTTGATAAAATGATTGAAATGATTAGCAATTATTAAAATTAGGTGTTTCGTTATAAATTAGGATAGATCTATTGTGACACGTAAACGTGTTTGTGTTTGTGTTTGGGTGTAAATTTCATCTAACTATGAGGGCATTTTAGAGAATTGACAAATTTTGAGAATGAACAAAAGGGGGGAATTATACGGAAGTCGAAAGGAAATGAGTAATAGTAGTGTAACAGTCCAACGTCCTTGTCAACCAATGTGTGATCTCATAATCTGTCATTCATAGGGACCCAATGTTCTCACTAGCACATAGTTCAGTGCCTAACTCTAATATCATTTATAAGAGTCCACTGCTAAGAGATATTGTCCACTTTAGCCTGTTGCCAATTATCATCAGCTTCATGATTTTAAAACGTGTCTACTAAAATACAGTAATAAAACACCATAACTCTGTATTACCATCTACTCATAATTTAAAAAATAGATTGAGCACCAAATCAAACTTTTAAAATATCCCCTAGCCATAGGATGAAAGGTGATATTGGTGGTGCATAATTTAAAATGGGAAATGAGTTTGATTCAAAACTTGTATTATTTGCTACCCACACACTCTCCTTCAAGATAAGATTGTTCATTTTATGTGGGGCTTCCCAATCTCTTCATTATTTCTCTCTTTCAATTCAACCCATTTTCAACGTCAAATTTATTCCCCACGCATATGTTTATAACCTCAAATTATTAATATTATTATAGCTCCATTTTCTTATGCATTTTGCTATTTTTGTGGGCTTAATTTATCGGCCTACATTTAAACATAACGTTCCTTGGGTCCAATCTGTAAGGAGTATTTGAGAAAGAGGTCCCTAAATTCATCATCTTTCGTGTGTAAGATTGATGTGATAACCAACTTGGAAACACATTGCAAAATTCAGGTAGTTTTTTAGAAATGATTACCTACGAAAAAAAAAATATACAAACAAATAATAAATAATAAAAATAAACTTAACGTCGCCCAAACTTGAACTGAAAACCTTTAATGTGTATCACGACACCTTCATTAACTTCTAAAATACTTTGCTTATTTCACCTAGTTTTTAAAAAATTATATACAAACATATAATGAATAATAAAACTTAATTTTGTGTCTCCGAGACTCAGTACACCACAACACCTTCATTTGCTTGGAAAAATATATACATCTAAATAATGAATAATAAAAATTAATTTGATATTACTCGGACTTGACTTGGAGACCTTTAGTGATAACCAACTACACACGGACATTTATCTTTAATGTGTTGACTGACACCTACCTTCAATGTGTTAGCCACTGATCTCTAGCTTTTGAAAATTGATCATGGATTTAAAATACAATAATGACATACTTCAAAATTACGTCATCTGCTGGAGTAGCTCAGTTGGTTAGAGCGTGTGGCTGTTAACCACAAGGTCGAAGGTTCAACCCCTTCCTCTAGCGTTTTTAAATTTCTATTTTTAACGTTTTGGGCTGTCCACTTCACCGAGGCCCATTGGGTTCATGGGCCTCATGGGCCTCAGGCTGCTTGCGACTGAAGGAAGAGAAGGCAGTTCGGAATCGAAACCTCTCGTTCCATTTCCGAAATGTTCAGGAACGGAGAAAACCGCTGGTGATGATCGATCCAAAATGACGACCAAACTTCTTGCGAATCGGTTTCGGCACCTATTCTTCACATCAACAGGGACAACCAGAGCCACCTCCTTTACTATTACATCTTCTTCTTCCCCATTTCGATGCATATTTTTTTCTAAGTTTTCATCATCGTCACCGTCTTCTTCCGGCATCGATTGCTCTACTGCTGCGCCTCCGGATATTGCCGATGTTCCTGAAGAAGTTGTTGAGGAATTATTCGATGCCGTCTCTCCTGCTGCTGCGAATTCTTCGGCTGTCGAGCTTGTGTTTCCTTCTCTTCTCCAGCCTCGCGTTGTTGTCTATGACGGTGTATGCCATCTCTGCCACCGCGGTTCGATCTCTTTTCTCTCCCTCTTTAAAACGCTCCGTTTACAGTTTCATTCTGGTTCCTCTGTTTCACCAGAATGTGCCATTGCTACCCCTGTAATTTCATTCAAAGAACTAAAGAATGCGCATAATCAGATTTTCATTTTCTTGTATACTTAATATTTAAAGCCACTCCGCCTTCTAGGTTTATTTTTTCCTTAATCTTGTGACATGTTTTCCGTTCTTTTTCCTGTTTTTGTTTATGTTTTTTGGCGGCGGTTTGAATTTTCTTACCTTGTCTTTAACTCTATGAACTGTTCGACATTGGTACCGCCCAACTTTTGGAGGAGTTTGATGTCTCTTAGAACCTGTGAATCTGTGAAAGGAATCCTGACTTTTAGTTCCTCCTTTTTGGTCTGGTATGTATAATTATTTGTAAGAGAAAGAAGGAAACAAATCTTCGCCGCTAGTAATTGAAACCCTCCTGTTCCAACACTGATTTTCGAGCCTTTATCATCTGTATAATTTGGTAACCTGGTAAATTCTATTGTACTCCAAAGTGATAATTGAAAGTTTTATCCAGGTGGGATTACGGGTTCCATGACTTTTAGTCTTACATCGTGTTTCTAGGTCATTTCACTTCCAGACTTCCAGTATATGCTCAAATTCTTAGAGGCTGCATCCTAATATTTCAGTTCCAGAACATTCTGTATCTATCCCTCCATAGTTATGTTTCTATCTTTGTTCTGTTTATCGATAAATTTGCAGGTGTGAAGTGGGTTATAAAGGCGGACAGATATAAGAAGATCAAATTTTGCTGCCTTCAGTCCAAAGCTGCTGAACCATACTTGAGACTGAGTGGTCTAGACAGAGAGGATGTTTACCGTCGCTTTGTGTTCATTGAGGGCCATGGTTCATACTACCAAGCTTCTACCGGTACTTAGCTTTCTTGACCAAGAACAGTTAAAATATCCCTGTGATAACTTCGATCTTTCCCTGTATTCTATAACTGGTGTGCATGTGTAACTCGGTGCTTCATTTACCCTTGTGTATAATTTTTCCCATTAAATGCCTTTCTTATCAAAACTCTAAATTCCCACATAACACTCGAGATTCATTGCTACAGTTAATGTAGCATTTTAGAAAGGAGATTCATTTTCTCTATTTTTGTGTAGATCGACTTATTACTACTAGTGTTACAAAACTTCTGTCAAAATGTATATTGTTCCCTTCTTAATCAGTAGGAATGTAATCCCATTTGAGCAAATTGTGTAATTTTGCAGCTGCTCTGAAGGTCTTGTCCTATTTGCCTCTCCCCTACTCAGCTTTGAGCGCATTCTTGATAATCCCGACTCCTCTTAGAGATGCTATCTATGACATTGTTGCCAAACATCGCTACGACTTGTTTGGAAAAGCCGAAGACTGCTTGGTTTTGCAAGAGGAAGAGCTTCTCGAGCGTTTCATTGATAGGGAGGAACTGCTCGATCAACGCCATCGGTAAGGAAGTATGTGCATTACATTTTATGGACATGGAAATTGTAAATTTTAGTCATTACCCTCCTTTTGGACTAAAGAACCTGATATGAATGTACTTCAGAACTAACTGTTTAGGTAAAAAAAAAAACTTCACCTGTAAGTACTAGTTTGATGGCGAGTATTGTAATGATCAGTTTTAGACAAGAAGCATCAACATCCACAATTCACTTAAAGTAACAGCACTCGTCTTATTACCGTACAGCTAAAACAATTTAGATTGTTCATAAAGACATCAAATGTTTTATATCTCTAAGATTGCTCAAGCCATATAGAAATACACTGATGCAAATTTTGTCCAGCATGACAGCTAAAGGATTCTGTTTGCTTTATCTAAGTTCTATCCTCGTCATTCTAGAGATCTCTGATAGTTCATACAAAAACAAATTCAGCTCATATATCAACAATCCCTTTGATAAAGATCCAGAAGAAAGCAACCAGCTGAACTCGAAAATCAGGTATAACAATAGAACTCTGCCCATCTCAACAAAATATACTCTTGAGGGGGACTTTTGTTAGGTGCCATCGTCACCAGTCCACAGGTTCCAGTCTTTATCAACATGCTCTTGAGCCCATTTGACTGCAGCACGGGCAGCTTGAGGTCCTCCAGGTAATCCTCGTTCGTTGATTGTATCAGACATGTCAATGAAAGGTAGAACCAACAAGGTCCCAGGGCCGCCATACTCAGTATGCATAAAGGTGTTGAATATCTGTTTAGTTGGAAGGCCATAACATAGGTAAAGACATGCAGTTGTTGAGCTATTATGTTCAATCAGAGGATGGCAGTGTTCATACCTCAGTGCATACTCCGACGACCTCTTGAACCGAATCCCCGTAAATATCTTTCTTAGAAAGTTTGGTAAGCAAATGAGCCCTGAACTTCTCGGTCTCCTGAACAGAAAAGAAATTATTTCAAGACATTTCGAAATCATCCATTTACATGAACGCCCAGAAGGGAGGGAGATTACAGCGACGGCGAATTCAGGAATTGGGTCGGGAAATTTGTATTCGGCGGCCCTGCAAATCTGGTTTCCGAAGGAGGAGGAGGGTTGAAATGGAAGCCTGAGAGTGGGCGAGAGGCGTGTGTGTTGCAGAGCACTTGAAGGATTGGAGAAGAAGCACGGCGGAGAGTTAGGTTTATGAAGCGCAAAGAGAGGAGGGAGGAGATGGAAAGCTGGAACTGTAGTCCATGCCATCTTTATCTTCTCACCGGGTTTAGCAAAGGCGTCGAGCAAGGGTTTATCAACGCATCTTCTCTTCGCACCCCCACAAATTTTGGGATACACCCACCGGTCTACGTGGGTGCCACCTCAGAAATTACGTCACTATAAATTTATAATTTTTAAATTAATTTTATAGTCTAGAAACATTTCAAAGGTATAGATGAATTTAGCTACAGACCAGCATACCTCCTATTTGGTGTCGCTCAAACTTGAACTGAAGACCTTCAGTGTGTTAGACCGACATGATAACCAACTACACCACGACACCTTCACTGGTTTGGCAAAGACGTCCCTAGTTACAGCTAGTTCTTAAAACATGACCACCTGCGAGCAAAAAAAAATATACAAACAAATAATATATTATAAAAATTGACTTGGCGTCGCACAGACTTGAGCTGGAGACCTTCAGTGTGTAAGACTGACGTAATAACCAACTACACCACAACACCTTCATTAGTTTCCACAACACCTTCATTAGTTTGGCAAAGACGTACCTAATTACAGCTAGTTTCTAAAACATAACCCACAAGCAAAAAAATATACAAACAAATAATATATAATAATAAAAATTAATTTGGCATCACCCAAACTTGAACCGGAGACCTTTTGTGTGTTAGACTGACATGATAACCAACTACATCATGACACCTTCACTGGTTTGGCAAAGACGTCCCTAGTTACCGCTAGTTTTTAAAACATGACCACCCGCAGGCAAAAAAAATATACAAACAAATAATATATTATAAAAATTGACTTGGCGTCGCCCAAACTTGAACTGGAGACCTTCAGTGTGTAAGACTGACGTGATAACCAACTACACCACAACACCTTCATTGGTTTGGCAAAAACGTACCTAATTACAGCTAGTTTCTAAAACATGACCATTCGCGGGCAAAAAAAATATACAAACAAATAATATATAATAAAAATTGATTTGGCGTTGCCCAAATTTGATGTTAGACTGACATGATAACCAACTACACCACGACACCTTCACTAGTTTTGCAAAGACGTCCCTAATTACAGCTAGTTTTTAAAACATGACCACCCACGAGCCAAAAAAAAAAAAAAATACAAACAAATAATATATAATAAAAATTGATTTGGCATCGCCCAGACTTGAACTGGAGACTTTCAATGTGTAAGACTGACGTGATAACCAACTACACCACGACACCTTCACTGGTTTGGCAAAGACGTCCCTAATTACAGCTAGTTTTTAAAACATGACCACCCACGAGCAAAAAAATAATAATAAAAATTGATTTAGCATCGCTCAAACTTGAACTAAAGACCTTTAGTGTGTTAAACTGACGTGATAACCAACTACACCACAACACCTTCATTGGTTGTTAAAGACGTACCTAATTACAGCTAGTTTCTAAAACATGACCACTCGCAGGCAAAAATAATATATAATAAAAATTGATTTGGCGTCGCCCAGATTTGAACTAGAGTCCTTCAGTGTGTTAGACTGACATGATAACCAACTACACCATAACACCTTCACTGNAAAAAAAAAAAAAAAAAAAAAACAAATAAATATATAATAAAAATTGATTTGGCGTCGCCCAGACTTGAACTGGAGAGACTGACGTGATAACCAACTACACCACGACACCTTCACTGGTTTGGCAAAGACGTCCCTAATTACAGATAGTTTTTAAAACATGACCACTCGCGGGCAAAAAATATATACAAACAAATAATATATAATAAAAATTGATTTGGATCCACTGAGACTTGAACGGGAAACCTTCAATGTGTTAGACTGACGTGATAACCAACTACACCACAACACCTTCACTAGTTTAGCAAAGACGTCCCAAATTAAAGCTAGTTTCTAAAAAATGACACTTGAGCTGGAGACCTTCAATTAGACTGACGTGATAACCAACTACACCATGACACCTTCACTGGTTTGGCAAAGACGTCCCTAATTATAGCTAGTTTTTAAAACATGACCACCCACGAGCAAAAAAAATATTCAAACAAATAATAATAAAAATTGGCTTAGCATCGCCCAGACTTGAACCGAAGACTTTTAGTGTGTTAGACTGACGTGATAACCAACTACACCACGACACCTTCATTGGTTTGGCAAAGACGTACCTAATTACATCTAGTTTCTAAAACATGACAACCCACGAGCAAAAAAATATACAAACAAATAATATATAATAATTAACCACCCCACCTTTAGTGTGTTCGACTACAGCTAGTTTGTCATAGACGTACCTAACTACAGCTAAGAAATTACCACACCACCTTTAGTGTGTTCGACTAACGTGATAACCAACTACTCCACAACACCTTTATTGACTTAGGAAAGACGTTGATTTCAGCTAAGAGAAACAAATGCCGAGAAATCACGATATCACGAAATATCAGAAGAGGACACAACCATGTTAGACACCAAAGAATAAGAATGAACCTAACAATCTTCATTCACTCAGCTCAACTGAAGTTACAGATATATTTTCACAGCAGACATGATTTCCTATTACCGTCCACTTCAGTTCTTAACAGAACATGAATTTGGCTCTATTCTATCTAGCTCAATGTGCCATTCTATTCTACATATGAAGTGGCCAAAGAAAGAACAGATTAATAAAAGGACTATCTTGGTAGAAAACCTCCATGACTGAATATCAGATCCTCCCTTAAAAACTTCATATCCTTGAAATGCTATACATATCTTGGTAGAAAACCTCTATGGCTGGAATCACAGAGAAAATAACTCTCAAGGAACTATAAAGAAAATGGATCAAATCAGAGATGTACAGTCAAATCGCAGGACAGTGGTTCAATCTTACAGTAGCTCATAATGGCCAGTCCTATAAAGTGCTTCAATGGGAAATGATATTATGAGCAACAAAATTGATTGCAGTTCATTTATGAGGCAATATACTATATAAGTACAAAGATTACCTTATTCCACCCAAAATACAGAGCCAACTGGAGTGAACTAAAGTCGTTTCATTCACATGATCCTCCAATCACTTTCCTATGGCTGCCAGGTGTTTGTCCTGATCAATGCTCTCAATTTTAAAAGGTAGCTTCTCAATGACTGGAATTGCCTTGTAAGAGCTAAATGACCTTCCTTAGTAACCCATTGCTTAAAATATAAAGAAGACAAGCTAAAGTGTCAGAAACAGAACAATGAAGTATCTTGAGCTCTCACGTAGGTCGGGAAGAACAAAACATTCTTTCTAAGGGTGTGGAAATCTCTCCCTAATAGATACGTTTTAAAAATCTGGAGGAGAATCATGTCGGTGGGCTTGGTCCATTGCAAATAGTTTGGAGGATGTCATTATTACCTCTGTATATGTTGTTAACTTTTCCAAAAATCTCAGTATGTTCTTATTCATATCTGGGGGATTGTATGAGAGATGTCTGCAAATTTTTCACCTCATTAGAACGTACTAATTCTGATACGAGCGGTCTAAAGAAAACTAGGAGTTACTTTCAAGAAATTCCTCGATCAAGCCCCATGTCTATAATGAAACATGCCTAGCTTATAAACTGGTGAGCAATGTAGGAATTTTTCATTATAGATATAAATCTGAATTGGGGATCCAGTTAAGGAAGAACATGATCACAACTTATACAAGACAAACACATTCCAACATCAAGCTATGAATCGGGTATCAAAGAAACTTACATTGCTATTAATTTGAAGTCCCCAAGAGCTGTAGCAGTCTTCGTTACCAAGTTTGAAGCATTTGAATCTCCAACCCTTTCAGAACTTACTGCTTCCGAATTGTTAGGAGACAATTTCAGTTTCTAGGAAATACACGGTCGGGACTTAGTCTCTTCCATCTTCATCTAAACCTGCTTTTACAGTGTACAAATCCTCTGACGCCTTCTCCCCTGAACTTAAGCCGTCTTCCCAGCCTCTGGTACGAGAGAACCTTCTGAAATAGTGTAGAAATTGCCCTAATTCATTGAAATACAAAGCTGCAGAGGAAGATAAGCCTGCAATATGCGGACCTGTAAGCCGTTTTTGTCTAAGAAGACGATCGTCCCTGAAAACATTCCATGCGATCCTCAGAGAGTTTTTGGCGCCATTGAAGCTTCTTCTGTACGAGAGGAAACTGTGGTCTTGTGTCTAATGAAATATGTATTTGACTATGGTTGACCTTTGATTGGACACGTGTCTAGTAGTGCGATGGTGATTGGTGCGTCGATTTCACAAGTGGGCCCTTTTGCTTAATATAATTGGTGTAGAAAGATTTTACCATAAACCCTAAAACCCTCGGACTAAATTTTCTTTCTTATAGCATTTTACAGAACAGAAAAGATAGGGATAATAGTGACTCCATACAGAGAGCAGCAGGTTAGCGTTTTTCCAGGCTCAATCCATTACAGAGCCAATGCTTCTGTATCGCTCTGCTTCTGCGCTCTATTTAGAGAGATTAGCGTCATCGTCTAAGCTGCTTTTCTCATTCAAAAATTCGAACTTATTGGTTCCTAGTTCATGTTCTATCCGAATTGGGTTGGTTTGTTTGAGACAACCTTGCTCTAAGCAATCAAGGGCTGTTGGAACTGTTGCTGCTTCTGCTGCAACACCTGTTGCTGATGGAATTGGAAGGGATACTTTTTATGCGGCTGAAGGTGTTTCTTGGACATCACTTGGTGTCTCTGATAATGTTTCTCGAGCTCTTGTTAGTGCTGGAATCCAGAGGCCGTCATTGATTCAGGTACACGGACATCTTCCTGTCATGAGAATTAGAATATTACAGAACTTTTCGCGTAGTGGGTTCGCCTTGGTCTTCGGATTGCAAGGACTAGCCAGTAGTTGGGAGCTGACTATGTTTTGGTGCTTAAGAATAGTTAGGGAGTGAAAACCATGTTTGCTTGTATAAGAATTGAACTTGTTTCGATAAGATGGAATATATTCTCCCTCTTGTTCTCCCTTCACGGGTTTCTTTGGTTTTCTTGAAAACATAGAATGAAGCATATAAAATAAAAAAGAAAATGACTTAGGAACCACGGCTCTCCACAATGGTACGATATTGTCCACTTTGAGCATAAGCTCTCATGCCTTTGCTTTTGGTTTTTCCTAAATGTCTCTTACCATGGAGATAATAGTACATACTTGTAGACACATGATCTTTCCCTTAACTAGTCAATGTGGGACTCCCTCCCAACGATCCTCCTCTTGAACAAAGTACATTATAGAGTCTCCTCTAAGGCTTATAGAGCCCTCAAACAGCCTCCCCTTTATTGAGGCTCGATTCCTTTTTCTGGAGCTCTCGAACAAATTACACACTTTGTTTGACACTTGAGTCACTTTTAACTACACCTTTGAGGCTCACTACTTCTTTGATCAACATTTGAGAATTCTATTGACATGACTAAGTTAAGTGTATGATATTGTTCGCTTCGAGCATAAGCTCTCATTACTTTACTTTTGGTTTTCCCAAAGGGCCTCATACCAACGGAGATAGTATTCCTTACTTATAAACTTATGATCTTCCCTTAATTAGCCAATGTGGGACTCCCTCCCAACGTTCCTCAGCATAAAATGTAATATCTTAGATACATATTTTGCTTTTGGTGGTCTTGATAGCGTGTCAATGGAAGTTTCTGCAACCCCTTCTAATCTTTCTTGGTTGATGCCTTTATATTTCTCTACCTTTTTATCACTTCTGATGCATTCTTGTTTGCGTTTAAGGCTGCTTGCGTTCCCTCTATAATGTCGGGAAACGATGTGGTCATTGCAGCCGAAACTGGTAGTGGTAAAACACATGGTTACCTAGTGCCCCTAATTAACAAGATATGCAATGAACAACGTGATGACAAGTTGACTGATGGCGACCAAGACTTGGCTTCAATTAATAAGCTTTCTCTTGTTCTATGTCCAAATGTAATGCTGTGTGAGCAAGTGGTTCAAATGGCCAACACCCTTTGCGATGAACATGGAAAATCGCTTCTCAGAGTTACAACTGTTTGTGGAAGACAGGTAAAAAAAAGTTGTCCAAGATAATATATGACTGTAATTCTTGCTGAATTTAATTTATTTACACGAGCATACTGATTCACTTTCTTATGGAATGTGCATCATACTACGTTAACCATGTCGATATGATTCTGTCTTTGACTAAGAACTCTAACTGCAGGGTTGGCCAGTTTACAAGCCGGATATTATTGTATCAACACCAGCAGCTCTACTTAATTATATTGAACCAAACAGGAGTCGACGAATGAAGTTTCTTTGTGCTGTGAAGCATGTGGTATTTTTCACCCATTTTGTGTTAAAATAATGTTATCTCCATGATGTAATTTTTTATTTTACTTGTTCCATTTGAAACTACTGCAGGTTTTTGATGAAGCAGATATGCTTCTTGTTGGTAGCTTCCAGAATAAGGTCATTCGTCTTATAAATTTGCTCCGGTTTGAAGAAAAGCTATTGTCTCGCTCAAAAGAATCTCCAGAGAGGCTCATGGAATTAGAAGCTGACCCGTCATCCCAGCTTACATTACAGGATGAGAGTGACATAGAAACTGAAACCATCTCTGAAGGGGAAGGAGAAGGGGAAGGGGAAGAAAGTTACGACGAAGATGTTGATTCTAACAACATACAGGAGAAAACTGAATATTCGTCAAGGAGAGTTAAAGACTGGAGAAGAGCACAAAAGAGTTACGAGCGAAGTAAACAATACATTTTTGTTGCTGCAACTCTTCCTGTGAATGGAAAAAAGACTGCTGGTGCAGTGCTGCGGAAAATGTTCCCAGATGCTAGTTGGGTTAGTGGGAAATATCTACACTGCCACAGTCCCAGGTACTGCCCGAGTTGGTCGTATTCACTTGTGAAATTCAATAGGGGCTTCTTTCAAATGGGACAAAACTTTGTGAAAATTGAAATTTCTTGTGCTCCAGCAGATCCTTTTTCTGAGATACACCTTTCCTAAAAAATTTTTTTGACATAATTATAAGACTCAACCTCCTGTGCACTTCGCATACTCATGGAAGGAGGCTAGGCGAGCTAGCGAATAGAGTGAGTTTGAGGAAAAGGGTAGGAATATGTTTGACCAAGACTAAGGATTAGGTCTGTTAGAAGATAGAAGTATAAGCTAACTAGCTGAAAGAATGAGTTAGCTAGAAAGTGTGTAGTATAAAGAAGATAATCGTTAGTAGGGGAAGAGATTAGACCTCTTGAACATTAGGGTAGCTTGTAATGCTTTGATATAGTGTCAGTTTGTTTTTGCCCTATCAGAAGTCTTTTCCAAGCTAGTGTACAGGTTAGCAGAAAGAGACGAATATACTTGTTGCCCACCGCTTGCAGATATTGTCTGTTTTGGTCTAGCCGTTAGTCTCACGGTTTTAAAGTGCTTTTGCTAGAGAGAGGTTTCCGCACCCTTATAAGGAACGCTTCGTTTCTCTCTTCAACCGATGTGAGATCTCACAAATAAACTAGATGCTATCACTTTCTTTCATGAAAACAGGGGAATATACATCAGATAGTTGTTAGCTATCTGAAAATTTAACCTTTATCTCTAGAATGGAACATTGCCTATTGGTTACTGTCTGATTTTCTGCAAATTCTCACCTCTGTACTGTAAAGTTGATTATAAGTTAATATCTTGGTTTCTGCTTACACTATTTTCTTTGAGTTCACACAAACATCAGTTAGATTGTATCCTTTAGTTTCACAATTTGACCTCAGCAAAAGGAAATTGTTCTTGTCTTCTTGCAAACTTCACTCTCAGTTTCCTTTTCGCCATTTGCATTTGGCTGCATATTACTTCTTAAGTTGAATAATGACACTCTGTTTGCTAGTTTAGATTGGAGCAGAGGTGGGTTGAAGTGACAGTTGATAACCAGGTAGATGAACTTATCAAGGCTGTGAATCAATCTAAATCTCAACTGAGGAATATCGATGGCAGTGCAATTCGAACAATGGTGTTTGCGAACACCGTTGAAACTGTTGAAGCAGTGGCCAATATATTGTCGGTGGCAGGTACAGAATGTTTTCGTTACCACAAAGACCGCAGTTTGGAGGAGCGGTCAAAGATCTTGGCTGATTTCAGAGAGAATGGTGGTGTTCTTGTTTGCACCGATGCTGCTGCCAGAGGAGTGGATATTCCAAACGTAGCCCACGTTATTCAGGTGCTTCTCTTTTAATAAAATGCTTTCTGCAGATGGCTCTAGCATCTATGGATCCAATATTAGCATTTGAATGTTGGTTACAATGGCTTTACTTTTAAAATGGGGTGGACTGAAGAATATCTGTTCTTCCTTTTCAGGCAGACTTCGCTACTTCTGCTGTAGATTTTCTACATAGGATTGGTAGAACTGGTAGAGCTGGTCAATGTGGACTTGTCACTAGCATGTACACTAAAGCTAACCGTGATCTCGTAGCAGCAGTTCGACGTGCAGAGAACTTGTCTCAACCTGTGGTAATAGTTCCTCTATCCTCCTTCTCTACCTCTAACACTTCGAGCTGCGACACAATTCGACTTAACTTTAGCCATATAGCGAGAACACTTAATGTCATATTGTCTTCCCTATCAATCTTGAATCAACTTCACTTGCTAACCAGTAGTAGCCCAGGCCGATCGCTAACAAATATTGTCTGCTTTGGGCTTTTCCTTTCAAGTTCTCTCTCAAGGTTTTCACACTCTTATAAAGAATGCTTCGTACCCATCTCCAACCAATGTGGGATCTTACAATCCACCCCCTTCGGGGCCAGCGTCCTTGCTGACACTCGTTCTTCTCCTAACCGATGTGGGATCTCCACATAACCACTCAAAACTAAGGCTATCAATTCCTTTATTGAATCAATGCCTCCAATTGTCTTCGGTGGTTGAGTTTTGACACTTGGCGCTTTCTTTTTTGGTGCAGGAGGCAGCATTCAGCAGGAAACGAAGCTTCCGAAACAAGCTTAAGAAACAAGGTAAATTCGATTTTGAACTTGCCAGAAGCTGAAAAAGTATGACGGTAGAAAGAACCCTTTGGGTGAACGTAGAAGACGATGAATTCCCACAGAGTGGTTATTGAAACTGATATATATCTTATTTCTGCAGGTTCTGCAAAAGAGAGTGTTCTGTCATGAATGGAAGAGATGATTAGTTTGTATAGATGAAGAACGATGAAAACAACGAACATCCCTTCCTATTGCTTCACATTTCAACACCGGAAAGGATAGAACGAACATGACAAGAAAAAGACTTCTAATATTTATAGATTTAGAATGCATTCATTATTAGTGTTTCCTAATAACTATGGGGATGAGAAATGACTGGAGTGTTGTGCGCCGAAAGCGGAACAAATGTACTCACAACACCAAAGTTATTCAAGACATACAATATGACACTCAAAACTTGATGATTTCAACAGCAGAAAGAATGGCATTATATAGCCTTCTGTTAAACCTAAAGATAAACTAACCAGCCAAAAAAAGACCTTGAGAATAGGTCTTGGTCCTAGAGAATAGGGCTTATGACAGTGTTCAACAATCTCCACCTTGTCATAAGATCTCCAAGTTGATAGCTAATTTGGTTGCTACCATGTCAACACACTACTCCCTTCCGACGTTGATGAAATCTAAACAATGCCAGAACTTTTCACGGGTGATAACCTTTGTCAACATATCAGCAGGGTTATCAGCTGTTCCAATTTTTAATAACCGAATATCCCCTTTGCTAATAATTTCTCGAATAAAGTGAAAACGGACATCAATGTGTTTTGTACGAGCATGATGGACTTGATTTTTTGACAAGCAAATAGCGCTCTGGCTATCACAAAATACATCTATATGTTCCTGCAAAATACCCAAGTCATTGATCAAACCATGCATCCAAATAGCTTCTTTAAAAGCTTCTGTTACTGCCATATACTCTGCTTCAGTGGTAGACAATGCAACAGTAGACTGCAATGTTGAACGCCAACAAACAGGTCCACCAGCCATAGTAAATAAATAACCCGTAGTAGATCGTCGCTTATCCAAATCACCAGCATAATCAGAATCCACATAACCAGCTACACGATTGTCAAGATTAAACATTTCTTGTTTTTGAAACTTAATACCAACATCAATAGTGCCAAGAATGTACCTAAGAATCCATTTTACAGCCTGCCAATGCTCTTTACCAGGATTATGCATATAACGACTCACCATGCTTACTGCGTGTGAAAGATCAGGTCGAGTACACACCATAGCATACATCAACGCACCAACAGCATTTGTATAAGGAATGTTCTCCATATACCTTTTGTCATCATCAGAACTTGGACACATGGAAGCACTAAGCTTGAAATGAGGAGCAAGTGGAGTACTAACGGGTTTGGTTGAATTATTCAAACTAAATCTTGACAATACCTTGCGTAGATATTGAGACTGAGTCAACCAGACTGTACCTTTTTTCCGATCTCGCTCTATCTCCATTCCAAGTATTTTCTTTGCATTGCCTAAGTCTTTCATTTCAAATGTTTTAGAAAGCTCATCTTTGAGCTTATCAATCTCCATCTGTCTCTTTGAAGCAATTAACATATCATCAACATATAAGAGCAAATAGATAAACGATCCATCATCGAGACACCGATAATACACACAATGGTCAAATTGACTATGAGTATACATATGCTCTACCATGAAATGATCAAACCTTTTATACCATTGGCGAGGGGATTGCTTCAGCCCATACAAAGATTTCTTCAATCTGCATACTAAATGTTGCTGTCCAACTACTTGGAAACCAACTGGTTGCGCCATATATATTTCTTCTTCCAAATCTCCATGCAAAAAAGCAGTTTTTACATCAAGTTGTGCAAGCTCAAGATTAAATTGAGCAACCAAAGCCAACAAAATTCGAATGGAAGAATGTTTTACCACAGGTGAGAAAATTTCATTGTAATCAATACCTTCCTTTTGTGCGTAACCTTTAGCCACAAGTCGAGCCTTATAACGTATACCAGAAGAGTCTTCCTTTTTTGCAAAAACCCATTTACAACCAATTTCCTTCTTACCTTTTGGAAGTGGTACCAAATCCCAAGTTTGATTTATCTCCAATGATGCTATCTCCTGATTCACAGCCTCTTGCCAGTGTAAGCTATCCGGGCTCTGCATAGCATCTTTGTAGCTGTTAGGAACTCCATCAATCAAAGAGAAAGCATATGCTATCGTATCATCAAACCTTGCAGGTTTTCGAATTACCCTTCGTGGTCTATTCTTGGCGATTGACTCAGGTTCCTCCACTCTTTCATTCACAAGGCTTTGCTCCTCAAGACTTTGCTCTTTTTGTTCTAAGACATCAAAGTTATTATTTACCTGATCAATAGGTTCTTCGGTAGGAGCAACCACATCAGGAGAGAACACCACCTTCTCCACCTGCTTCAATGCCTCGTCATTATTTTCAATTTTCTGCAGAAACATTCCAGACTCATCGAATGTCACATCTCGACTATTAACAATTTTACTTGTTTCTGGACACCATAACCTATAGCCCTTCACACCTTTGCTAAAGCCCATAAACTTGGCTTTTTTTGCTCTAGGATCCAGTTTTGAGTTTGTCACATGATAATAAGCAGGACACCCAAACACATGCAATTTATCATAATCACTAACAGGACTACCTGACCATACCTCAAGCGGAGTTCTCCCACCGTTTCCAGAAACAGGTAAACGATTCACCAAGTGAACTGCATAACTGAGAGCCTCAGCCCAAAATGCCTTACTCAATCCTGCTTGAGACAATATGCATCGAACCTTCTCTATTAATGTCTGGTTCATTCTCTCAGCAACTCCATTTTGTTGTGGCTTACCAGGAACAGTGAAGTGTCGAACGATCCCTTCATCTCGGCATACTTTAAGGAATGGATCATAAGTATATTCTCCCCCGTTGTCTGATCTCAGCTTTTTGATTTTCCTATCCGTCTGATTCTCTACCATTTTCTTCCACTCTAGGAAGATTTGGAGAACCTCGTTTTTGTGCCTCATGGGATACATCCAAACTCTCTTCGAGTAGTCATCAATAAAGGTGACAAACCACCTCTTTCCTCCCAATGAGACATTCTTTGTGGGACCCCATACATCGGTGTGAACATAATCCAAAATACCCTTTGTTTGGTGTATAGCTGTACCAAACTTCACATTTTTTTGTTTACCAAATATACAATGTTCACAGAAATCAATTTTTCCAGTTGTGGCACCCTTAAGGACTCCTTGGTTCACCAATGTCTGAAGCGCCTTCTCACCAGCATGCCCGAGTCGCATGTGCCATAATTTCGATATGTCTTGTTCTTTCGAACTTGCCATAGCAGCATGCCCAATTATTGTGGTTCCGTTGAGGTAGTATATGCTACCTCTTCTAGTTCCTGTAATTGCCACCAAAGCTCCACGAGCTACTTTCAAATTCCCTCCTTCCAAAATGATGCGATAACCACTCGCATCCAAAACGCCAAGTGAAATCAAGTTTTTCTTCAAGTCAGGAACATACCTCACATCTTTGAGTTTTCGTATAACCCCATCAAACATCTTGATTTGTACTGAGCCGATTCCCATTATCTTGCAAGTACTATCATTGCCCATATAGACAACTCCACCATTGAACTTTTTGAAGTCCAAAAACATCTCTTTGTTGGGACACATATGATAGGAGCACCCAGAATCAAGAATCCATTCAATGGTTTGGCTGGCTGATAGGGAGATTGTCAAGGCATCATCTGTATCAGTGTCGTCATCTTTAACCACATTGGACTTCGACCCCTTCTCTTTTAAGATCGAACAATCTTTTTTCCAATGGCCTTTCTGTCGACAATATGCACACTCATTTTTATCAAGTTTTCTCCAATTATCAGATCTACCTCTCGACTTTAATCGAGACTCTCCACATTCGTTCCTTTTCCAGGTAGAAGTTCTTCCATGAGCAGTGAGAACATTTGAGCTAGAGCTTTGATACGTCTCCTTTTCCTTCTTTCGCATCTCATTGTTTATTAAGGCATTTGAAACATCTTCAAAATCAATATTAGTGATTCCATGTAGTAGGGTTGTTACTAAAAACTCGTAGGATTCCGGCAAAGAGTTTAATAACAACAACGCCTTGTCCTCGTCATCAATCTTAACATCAAGATTGAGCAAATCAGTGATGATTTTGTTAAAATCATCCAAATGCTCAGCCATTGAGATACCTTCCTTGTAGTCAAAACGGAAGAGTTTCTTCTTCAAATAGAGTTTATTTTCCACACTCTTCTTCATATATTTCGCTTCAAGCTTGTCCCATAATTCTTTCGCCATGGTAACCTTCATAAATGGATATTTCTGATCCTTGCCAAGACAGGATCGAATAATTCCACAGGCTTGCCGATTTAATTTTGTCCATTCTGCTTCTGTCATGTCTTCAGGCATCTCCTCTTGGAGAGAAACATCGAGGTCTTGCATGACCAGCAAATCGCTAACTTCGCCTCGCCAAACACCAAAATTATTGGTTCCATCAAATTTTTCTACTTCGAGATTGGAACTCCACACTCTCGATCCACGTCGTGATGGTTCGGCCATTTGCAATAATTAATCTGGATGTAACTCAAAAACACAATTCTTGAAAACTGATTTTCAAGAGAATAAACACGATTGTGAGCACGTCTAATGGTCGATGAGGCCCAAACTTTCACAATACCCCCAAATACCACAATAAGGCTCTGATACCACTTGTTGTGCGCCGAAAGCGGAACAAATGTACTCACAACACCAAAGTTATTCAAGACATACAATATGACACTCAAAACTTGATGATTTCAACAGCAGAAAGAATGGCATTATATAGCCTTCTGTTAAACCTAAAGATAAACTAACCAGCCAAAAAAAGACCTTGAGAATAGGTCTTGGTCCTAGAGAATAGGGCTTATGACAGTGTTCAACATGGAGTTGAATGAAATTCATTACGATGTTGAACGAAAGTCGAGTCATGGAAGTTGTGTAGATATAGAATAAAAACTGAGACCCGAATAATGTCACACCGTTTATAATGGCCCAATTTCACTGCTAGCAAATATTATTCTTTTTGGGTTTTCCTTTCGAGTTTCTCTCTGAAGTTTTTAAAATGTGTCTGCTAGGGAGAGGTTTTCACATCCTTATAAAGAATCTCACACCATTCTAGATCAGTGTTGTGCTTTTTTCGATTTTAATTTCCACCATCATTTTTACTCCAATGATAAATTTGAAGCATTCATAAAAGTTGGAAGGTGATACCGAGACATTTTTTAAAACAAATGACGATTTATATGTATGTTTTGTAATTTAGCTTCATAAACAGCTTATTGGGTATTCAAATAAATTTATTTTTTTGCTCATAAATTAATTTTTGAACAATAGACTCTTAAAAATATTCTCACGATCATTTAATAAATTATAGAACTTATATATCATACAAAATTCATAAGATTTCAAAAGAAAAAAAAAAGAAAAAAAAAACAAAACTAAACCGACTCCACTGGGGATCGAACCCAGAATCTCTGGTTTCGTAGACCAGCGCCTTATCCATTGGGCCATGGAGTCCTTGATATTAGAAAGTAATAAAAATTAAATAAGTAATAAAAAGTTACGTATGGCTTCCATCGTTTGCTCTTTTACTCATCTCCTGATGCTTCCATGCGAGGCATGTTCATGTCCCCAAACCCTTCACCTTTCATTTATATTCCTTTCACGATGCGTTTGTGTCGGGTTTGTAAAATTATTATCGATTGAAATAAAAAGAATGATTATAATCTGTATCTTTATCTATTCAATAATATTCGAATTGATATAAAATATTTGGATCAAGACAACAGAATAATACGGTCGACGAAGTTGGACTACTGTGGAGAGTCGTGTTCTTCTAACCTTCTGATTTGGTTTTGGGTGGGTTAGCGTGGGCACGTGAAACTTGTGAGTTTTGAAACGACTGAACTAAAGAGGCCCACAGATTACAGGCCGTGGTCCACTGCTGAAAAGCCCAATAGCCGCAAACAACCTTTTCTGGCCCTTCCTGGAAACTTGAAACGGTCAAACCTCTTCAACCACGTTTTTCTTTTCTTTTCTTTGTCCTTTGAACTTTTTTCTTTTTCCTTTTTTTTTCTTTTACAAAATTTTTAAATATTTATTTTAGTCATTCAATTTTTAAAATTTGGTTTTGATTCTGAACGGGAAGATCACGTATTTATAAATAAAAAATATTATTTTTATTGATACAGAGTTTTTTTAAATTAGAATAACCAAAACGAGAATCACAAGAGTTTATCTTAGAGACAGAGAATATCATATTATTATACATCTTTATAGTTTTCACAATCGCACTCTTGCGACAACCGAATAACAACGTGCGATTGAAATTTTAAAATAAAAAAAAATCTTATAATGAAATTATTCCCACCTAAACTCATCTCACCCACATTTGAAATGTGACGAAAGTATTTTATTTCTTTTTTTAAAAAAACAAATCAACAATACCCAAAATCCAAGAACCGAAAGTTAGATATACGAAAAATCAAATCTATATAATATTATAAAAAAAACGGTTTATTATATTAGATAAATGAAAAGAATAATATATATGAGAAATAATGTATAGTCTTCCACCTAGAAATTTCTGATGTTTATATAAATATGTGGAAGAGTAGATGAAGAATATTATAATATATACTTTTTAGTGCTCTTTCTCTACAAAATATATTCAAGTAAATAAACAATTGGAAGTTGATGAGCAGTCAAATGGGGTTCCATATTTTAAGCGATATTAGTTGATTTGGATTGACTAATTTTAATTAATTAAGCGATATTAGTTGATTTGGATTGACTAATTTTAATTAATTAAGCTCTATAATATTCTATTAACCATTAAACCAAACATCCATCCATCTAGAAATTCCATGAATAATTATAATATAAATTGGTATTTGTATGGATGGGATTAAGATAATGTTTAGATTGCTACAAGATTAAGTAATTAATTAATTAATTAATTAAGACCAAGTTGAAGATCCAAAGATTTACAAGAAGGGGAAGCAACAGGAGGCAAAGAAGAAGAAGAAGATGACTGAAAAACGACAGGTTTGGCGGCGGCGGCGGCGGAGGAGCTGTCGGCAGGTGTCAAAGTGAACAGCCGTCTTTCAGGAGGTAAAAAGGAGTCGAAATGGATGAATTGGGCGTGGTTTTGATTGAAACTAATCTGTGAAGAATCATGGTGATGGGTGTAAGAGGAGGGGAAATGGTAGAGGAAATTATTGGAGGGTGTTTGAAAAGGGTGAAGATAATAATAACTAAGAGTGGCTTTTCTGGCTTGAAGTTGCATCTTCTTCTTCTTCAACCTCTCCTTCTTGTGGGCATTTTGATGGCCTCCCAAAGCTTGGGAATTTGTGAACTCTTTGAAGCAATATTGGCACTCGAATTTGGGCTTGTTGATAGCCATGGCCTGCTCTGAGACCGTGGTTGATGAACTCACGCTCTCATTGGCTTCACCAACAGAGCCTTTCAACCGCCAATTTGTGGCCAATTCCTCCGATGGGTTCACCTCAAAACCAAAAAGTTTAAGTTTTTTCTCCATGCAAGACCCTTCTGAACATAACCCACTTTCGCGATCTTCGAAATTACACCCCAATGAGGCCTTTCCCATCATGGTGAAGAGAGAAAAACAGAGCTTTTTATTGTTCTTTTTTTTTATGGAATTTGGAGGGATTTGTGTGTGTTTTATACTGAGATTTGTAAATGGTTTGTGACATGTCAAAAAGAATAATAGTTTCATTTCATAATAATAATAATAATTATTATTATTATTATTATTTTTCAAAAGAAATGGGGAAAAGAAAAGTCAGAGCAAGAGCAGAGAAGAAGTCTATTATTATTTTTATTTATTTTTGTGTTCAAATAACTTTTGAATATTTATTTGTTTTTTATGAAGAAAAAAGATAGATTAATGGAATTAATTAAGGTAGCACTTATGGGTTTTGTTTTAAATAAAATAAAACAAATATTCGAAGGCTTGAAAGTGAAGATTAGGTTGATTAATAAAATAATTAATATTACAAAAATAAGACACGAAAAGTCAAAGAAAGTGGGGATTGCGATCACCTTCAGGGAAAGACAGCTTCAATGGATAACTAAAACCCTAAACCAATATTAACAGTTCATTGGATTCTTCAAAAAAAAAAAAAATATATATATATATATATATATTTTTTTTTTTTCCTCTTGAAAGTTAAAGTTCTTATTTGGGAGATTGTTTTCTAACCTATTATTCCACTTTTGTCATTTTCTAATATATATATATATATTTATTGGTACTAAACCCTGAACTTTGTACTATACATAGATGCTCGTCAGCTTAATGATTAAGTCCTTAAACTTCAAAAGCGTCGGTTGTAAAGCCTTTAAACATCATATCTAACATGGTAACTTTTTTGTAATAACCCATGATACAGAAGAAAAAAAAATTGTAGACAAACCGTTGTCAACCGAGTAAACTTTGAGGTGTCAGACAATATCTACTAGTAGTGGGCTTGAGTTGTTACAAATGATATCAAAGTTAAACATTAGACGGTATGCTAATGCAGACACTGGGTTCTTAAAGGGTAAACTAAACACTAAGTGGTGTACTAACGAAGACGTTGGAGCGGAAGGAATATGAAGAAGTGGGGGATGATGTAAGCATATATACTTAGAAAAGAAAAGGAAAAGGTCTAAAATGAGATCTGGGCATATCTTCATAGAGCAAGCAAGCCCATGTATTTTATTAATATTTATCATCAATCACCCTTCCAAAAGCATATGTTTTNTTTTTTTTTTTTTTTTTTTTTTTTTTTTTTTTTTTTTTTTTTAAATTAATATTATCCTATGAGAATGAGTCATAATAAAGCTCTAATTTTGGTTGGACACATGTCATTTAGGGACCCCACCTGTAGGGCTTGTTGGAAACTCTTAGATTTTGCAACCAAGATCCTTCCCCACCATTGGAGGGACTTCTTTTTTTTTTCTCTCTCTCTCTGGAAATAATTCCCACTTTTGGATATTATTTATATATATTTCCAAGTAGGCATGCTGTCATACACATGTGGAATATTAAAAATGAAAGAATCATCAAATATTATTAATAATATGGTGGCTTTGGGTTGGGTAGGGCTCTTATGGCTGACTGACTATATGGTGGGTGGGTGGGTTGGTTTGATTGAATGATCAAACGTGTAGATCAGATATGGACCCTACTACTCGATATTCGTCTACCCTTATCCTTTGTTCTTTCCTAGTTTGATTGTTATAAATGTGATACGCATCAATACGTTCAAGTTTAGAAGTAAGTGGGCGTTTAATAAATGGAAGGAAGGAAGCATCCGAGAAGAAAGAAGTAAAGAATTTTGGGTTTGGGGTTTAATTTTTTTCAAAAAGGATGATCCTTAAAGTCATCGGAGTCAGGTGAAAGACAAGACAAGTGAAGGTGATTCGAAGCCGCCGCCGGTCAGGTCGGGTATGGTCTGGTCTGGTCTGTTTTTGTGTACAGAATCCCCACTTATAAATCATTTCTGTTTTCCATGTAATTTCTTGTCTCTGATATTCCATTTCCCAAAACCCAATGTTTCTGACTGTTTGAGAGCTTGAAAAATCAAGCTCTCAGTGGGGAGTTCCCAACAAATAAAGTGGAATATTTGCAAAACGATTTTGATTTGAATTGGAAGCCAATTGTATATTGGCTAAGTTGGAGTTACTGTGACACCAAGTTGTTCATATTTGTTGTGAGGCTCGTGTTCAAATCGTTATTTAAAAAACGAGTTAAAAGGGTCTCGATCTTTGAAAAAGAAAGTAAAAAATCACGGTAATACAGCGTCATCGAAGAAAAATGTGTGAAGATGTCAAAAGGATGCTTCCTTGAGATATTAAAATAATCTGGCAATGCCGTAGAAGCCGATCTAACTTGGTAAGAATGCTAAATATTTAAACTTCCCTGTGATGGGATTCCTTTGATTTTACTTCATCAAGACACAAACACAGCTTGTTGTTGCTCATACCGTGACCGACAGCACATTGTTTGTGCAATTCTGGCTGTCTCAATATGAAAAGGAAACAAAACCGAAACAACGTAACATCGACTCACTGCAGATAAAGATATCAAATCTGATTTGATTAGAAGAATAGGCATTACTTTCTCATCAAGTAGTGTAAACCCAGTTTTTGAAATACCATAACATTAACATTTCTTCTAAATTTATGTACAAATGTGGAATATCACGCGTGGAAAGGTAGCTGCAGATAAACAGGTTTTTGGTGTTTCGACGTACGATCTCAGACCTACTTGCCATGATACATGGTTTACAAGTCATCGTGAAGAATTTAAGAGATCTTTGCCAACAGGTAGACCGAATGCAGGCTTAATTAACATCGAACAGGTAGACCGAATGCAGGCTTAATTAACATCGAATGGGTCGATCGTAGGTTGGGGGTAGGGAGGGGCAATTTTCGTTCATATTGGCATAAGGTTCTAAGGTATTGTACTGAGGCAGTTCCATTTTATACTCACCAAGAATCTGGCAGAAAGGAAGCTTATCACTTTCATTGTTGCACCAAGTGGGCAGGCGTGTATGGTTGTCCTCGAAAATCCTCAGCATATATGCATCCCGAATCTGCAAGACAATCAAATTCATCGTTCAAATAGAAACCTATGGAAAAGGAAAAATCATTGGTTGATGCATGTTCAAAATTTTGAGACATACAGTGAACTCTGTTACTTGAATGGAGCTGGATACAGGACCAAATATTCCAGCCTCCTTGTACATTGCAAGGATAAAGGCAACACATGTTGTCGATTTCCCATCACTGTAGACCCATTCATCTTGTTCTGGAATAGTAAGCAGTACGTCAAAAGGAATTCCTCGCTTTTCAGTCTCGACTAGAATGTCGTGCAAGTCCAAATCCTAAAATGAACGGAAGTTAATAATTTAGTTTTAAGTTATCATATATGAATGACACGTTAAAAAAACAACAAATGCTCTGTACGTTTCAGAAACATAAACAGAAAAACAGACAAAGTTGGATGTTGAATGATTATCTTATAGAAACTTGGATGAAAAATGATGAATTAGAATCATTGTATGGATATGTGAACCTTCAAGCACCTCAATTATTCTCACTTGTTTGATTTATTTAGTTGTCAAGGTAACTTGTAGGATATTAAATCCTAATTAGCGGACTACCACAGCTTGAACTCATTTCCTTTAAGCCCTCTAGTAAACATCGGCCCTCATTAACCACAGTCAATCCATGGGGTCTCAAGTGCTCATATCGATCGTGGTTTCTGAACAATAATTAGATTCTATGAGAGGACAATCAACTATTAACTAGCTTGTCAAAGGTTCGAATCGTGGTCCTAGACAGTTGCTTAATTTTATTTCTATGGTGAAACTTTGTGGGTAAAAAGGTTCGGATTCAATCATATTATGTTTTCTACTTCAAAATTAACTGTGCTGAAAGTTTTCTCTATCTCATGTACATGTGTTCATCAAATAAGTCAAGATTGCTGACATACCTCAGTTCCTAGCCGCTTGTTCAGAGCCTCATTCCACATATTTGCAGCATATGCTGGCTGCAACCTTGTCCACATCGACATGACAGAAATAACCTGTAAATGTGAACTTGTCAGCAAGAAAACTTACACAAAAGGTCCTTTATACGTGCATCATCCATCGATACGTATGTCCATATTCAAGCATATACATGACCAACAACTTCATCCATGTCCACTGCAATATGAATGAATGAGTGCAATACATCTATAGACTATCAAGAAAAGAATCGTGAAAAATATAAGCAAAAGCAGGCCAGCATTGACAGTAAGATGAAAGGTTCACTACAACAGAAACATTACAGGGGGAAAGAAAACCAGAACCTACCAAGTGAGCATCAAGAGGAGGAGGAAAGTTGTCTGTTACAGTATCAATCCAGCTAAAAATCATGTTGTGATAACCATATGGCTTTCCAGACATGCTTCGAGCATATTCCCACGCTGCCGTAGAGTTGAATTTTGCACGTATCTCTGGATGCAAAGGAAGCAAGGCTATTTGTGGATTTGAGTTGTCCTTGAGTGCCAACTCCCACCATTCATCCCATGGAATCACCACAATTATTTCTTCACCCTATTAAACACATGAGAAAATTCCCCTCAAATTAAAAGCTCAAACGCCATTTCTATCCATTTATTTGCTTTGCATAGTCATATGCATTTGAATAATAAGCTACTAAATGACATTTGCATACCTTCTCATTCTCGTGTCCTGATTCACCAACCCAAAGATTACCCTGTTCATCCTTCAAGCAAACTGCTGTATGACCAGCAAAAGAACCCGTTACCCACTTTTCTAATGTCTCAAACCCTCCCCACCGTCCCCGTAACTTGGACACTGCTAAGAAATCACCAGAATGAACATCGTCTGGATTGATAGTTGCTTGCCAAGGCTGGGATCGTTTTTCAAATGTCGCACCCATGTGCTTCTTAAGGAAAGCTAAATTCGCATTTTGGCCCCATATGGTGTTGGAAAACAGAGGTAACACATCAACCAAAGAGAGTAGAGTTCCTAACATCCCAGACGGCATAAGAAAAACTGAAATCCCATGTTGCTTAACCTGCTCAAGTGTCGGCTATTATGATTAGCAATGTGCAACTAGATTTTAGAGCAATCGATAATCAAAAACATAAAAACATACATATTCCAACTCAGCAGGTTCTTCCCATGATTCAAACTTCAATGTGTGCTCCCGTGCAGAGAAATAGTAATCCCAAGTAATCCTGTAGGGTGTTGCAAAAACATATAGATCCATACAGGTCCAGCTGTGTGCTGCAGATGTCTAAAGGTAGGAGAAAGTAAGCAACACAGAATTATATGTCACAATGTAGATTCAAACACCTGCAGGTATTAACTATAAGTCTAAAATCAGTGGCAGATGATCGGTCAAAAACTTGCTCAAGAATGTTTTTTCCTACCCCTGTGAAAGTAGAATTCGATTAAAATGCAACTAAGAACGTCGTCAAAACATCGAAATCATAACAATATTTGGTTTACAAACTAGTCCAAGTTGCTTGGAAATTAACTTTCAGGGGCCCAAGGCTTAGGCGTAGAGTTCAAGCTTATTGATTGAGAGGCAGATTAGACAGGCAAATTGCATTCAACTATTTGAAGTTCTGCCCTGATTCGCAGTAAGTCTATAACAACGTCATGTCAATGCATAAAGGAAGAAAGTAAAAGAACAAAAGGATCAAACCTTGAGACGTAGAAGGCCACCTCCCAAGCCTCTATCGCCTTCAGTAAAATCAATCCGAGCTTCGTTAGTGAAGAAACAAGCTCCTTGCCACTCGATCGTTCCATTACTGGGAGTCACTGACCCAACATAAGACGGCAACAAATCCACAGCGGTGTGGAGATTATTAAGAACCGGCCACGATATCTGTCGTGGAAGAACCGGAAGCACATCGTTGGCCCTGAACGGCAACGTCAAAGCCCGACCCAAATTCGCAGCGAAACCTAACGCTAAAGAGCAAACAACCAATCCCCATATTGTTGGTCGTAAAGAAGACATGGGTTTGGTATATTCCGGAATTTGGACCAAATTCGAACCGAAATTGGGGATTAAGGTTACAAACAAAGGGGAATCAAAACCCTAAGGATAATCGGGCGATTGAGATCAATTAAGACTGGAATTGATTGTGAAAATCCATGTGGAATGAGTTTGGGAAAGGGATTTGGAGACTAATTGATCATCGTCGAGGGATACGAATGATGATGGGGTTGGTCGTGGCGTGGCGTAGACAAGATAAACTCCGGGGCGGACACGGCAGATCTTTTCTAAACTTTTTAATTTCCGAAAAATATCAATTTATATTCATAAATTTAAAACTAAATAAGTTTTGAACTGAAAAAAAAATATATAATCCAGAAAAAACGGTCACCACATGGCTGCTCATATGTCCCTAAGGCGGCAACACCAACATGTTGAGATATATTGACAACGAAGGCACCCACCCACTTGATTCTCCTAATTCTCGACCCACTCCACCTCGTCGGGGTGGCTTGAGTTTCAAATAGTAAGTGTAAGATCTCACATCGTGAGGTTACAACAATATATAACAGGTTAAAACTGACAATATTTACTAGCGATGAGCTTCAACTGTTACAAATGGTATCAGAGTAGAATAAGGCTAGACCCTCTCTACAGTAGTCGTGTTTTCAAGCCAAACATGAGTATGGGCTTGTCATTGGAATATGGGCCTATTTGGGCCTCGTTTGTCCCAGTGGCCCATCATGGTTTCCCTAACTAAATAATTAATAATTATTATTTTTNTTTTTTTAAAAAAAAAAAAAAAAAAAAAAAAACATGGAGCAATATTAGCATAGCTTTTTAGGCATGAGGAATTGTGGTAATTCAAAAAGCTTGGAATTGGATTATTAATGGTGTCCTTAACCATTTTTTTTCCCTTTCTCCTCAAATAATTTGATTTGACTCAATCATCATCTTTACACATAATTCTCATAAAATTAATATTAAATAAATTTGATTTATATATAAAATGGCAATCATTCAGGAATTAATTTGAGAAAAGAATTAAAAAGAAAAAAAAAATTGAAAAACGCTGAAAACAAAAACAAAAATAATAGAGAAGAAAAAGAAGATTCGCATAGATAAACATAAAAATATTCGTATCCCCACCAAATCAACATTATTTAAAAGCAATATTAGATCGACTCCACAAATAATAAATCAATAACCCAGTTGAACAGTGCAATGAAAGTGAAATATCAAGAACAATTATCAAAATTTAAGCCATATAGGTTGCCATGTGTATGAGGAGCCCTCCACCCAATTCAAATTAATTACTTAATTAAATAACAAATTTATTATATTTATGAATAAAGTTACGTGTCTCGTACTAATCGAAAAAACTCTTATACCAATCGAGATGTAAATCTATGATCATCCCTTTAATTTGCCATGTACGACTCCTTCCCAACAATCCTCAAAGACTCACCCTCTAGAGTACTTAAACAAAGTACACTCTTTTAACAACTTTTTTGTTCGACACTTGATGATTCTATTGTAATCGTGGCGTGCCAGCAAGGACTTAGGCTCCTGAGGGGGGTGGATTGTGAGATCTCACATCAGTTAAAGAAGGGAACGACGCATTTTTTTATAAGGGTACGTTGGGCCCCCAAGAGGGGTGAATTGTTTATAAAAGGTGTGAAAATCTCTCCCTAATTGACACGATTAGTAATACCAAAGCAGACAATATCTATTAACAGTGAGCGTGTATTAGTACAAATGGAGATATATTTCTTATAAACTCATTATCATCCCTTTAATTAACCAATGTAAGACCCTTCTATTGGATAATGAAAGTCCCACGTCGGCTAATTTAGGGAATGTTCATGGGTTTATATAATCAAATAATACTTTCTCCATTGGAACGACGCCTCTTAGGGAAGCTCAAAGCAAAGCGACGAGAGTCTATCCTCAAAGTGGTTTTAATTTTATAAATTTTATTTGATTTTAAATACTATCGAGTAGCATTTTACATGAAGCGAGGGTTATTGTATATAATAGATTTTGATGGGGTTGGTATACACATTTGGTAACTAAGAATGATTTTTTTGGACAAACAACAAAGGGTGGGAAGAAAATTATTGTGAATGTCTGGTAAATAGCTAAAAAGAACATAAAATTGTCGGAGGTGGTGTTGTAGTATCACTGTCTATTATTATCGTGCAATAAGGACCACTTTAAAGGCCTTGACTTGGATGGACGGTGAAGATGAAAAGCATCTCCATGAAAATAAATCTTATTCTAAAAACAAAGAATATATTTATATTTGCGCTTTATCCTAAGTTTAAAAAGATTACATTAATTTAATTAATAAATTGATGAAGATATTTGTTTAGAACAACGACCGTACAGAAAGGAAAATAATGAGAAGAGGGGGACATTATTGCCCTAATTTGATGATTAATGAAGTACAGTGGATAAATCCATTGCGCAGTAAACGTGGCAATTGCTGAGGCCAAGTGGGCCCACAAATCTCAAAATCAGATCCAAGATTCCATTTTGACTAAACCCACGATGTTTTTTTTTTTTTTTTGGGGAATTGTAATTGTAATTATTATAATCATCGTGTCGTGTCCAAAGTGAACAAATTTTAAATACTGTTTTTCAGCTTCAAAATTCTAATCCAGGATCTCTCTAATACCTGTATAAAATATGTTACAAAGTTTTGCCACTTTTATTTTAATAATCATATATAGATATAGATTGAGTTGAGTCACGTTTCTCTCAGGTATTGGGTTAAATTCTTATCTGGGTCTATTGGGAGCATAATAATGCTTACGAGTGACCTAATTTTACACCTACAAAAATTCTATCGAGACCCACTAATGCTTTGCGATGACACCATAAATGTCAATATGTCATATGCATTCACAACTTGTTCTAACACGCATATTGAAAAAATCAATTCATGGGTTAACTTCAAATTGGAGACCTGTCGAACATCTATTTAGTCCGACACTATCAAGACGTGGACTCTTTATTTTCGTGCATAATCATTTCTACACATTAGGGCAAAGTTTGATGCTATAGCGCAACTTCTCACTCATGAAAAGGGGCCTAATTTTGACATACTGGTAGGATTAAACATTGTTCCCCATCACACATGCATATATTATGGGGTGGCTTACTTAGACCAATTGTACTTCTTGATATACCAAATTTAGCATGCTCGAATCGGTCATTTATACAAAGTCAACTACTTTTGATGGCATGGTTCAAGGTCTCATCTCAACGTACCACTGAAAGCAATATCACTTCCTTGTCCATTCCCCTTAGTATATCAAATGATGTATTGTACACCTTGGTCACGTCACGACACTTCTCTCTAAACCTTTGACATGTTTCAATTTAGTGGTTACATTGAAATTATAACTAGTTGTGGCATACTCGTAAACCTGACACGTGGCAGGCAAACATGTTAGATTATCTCTGGGAGTACGAGAAACCCGATGACAAGTAAGTGTTCCTGTTGGAGTTGAATTCCCACCAAAAAATTAGAATAGAAGAGAAGAGAAGAAAAAGTGGAAGCATTAACCAACATAAGATGTCGTGGGTCCCACACTAGATTTCCTTGGGACTCTCCCAATATCTCCAAATTCCCTCTCTTTTGTCCTCTTTACTCTATTTACCCTCTCTCTCTTTTACCTTTATTTTTTTCACTTTTTACCCCCACCACCCCCCTCGGTTTCCCAAATCCCACCGCAGTAATTCTTCCTCCGCTTAAACCAGATGCTGTCTGTTTGACGGCGTCGTGTCGTCCTTAGTTGACCTCGGTAAACTCACTAAAACCCAGTCTGTTGACTCCTTTTATGTTGTGTTTTCAAATCTTGATTCGAAGGCGGGTGCACGTAGTCCAACATGTTGACCAACAAAACCCAACCAGCCGCTGAAAATCTCGTAGGAGGAGATATCGGGAAGATTTGCGTTTATTTGAAGATCTGACCCAAGTGGATTTGAGAATCTCATCCTCTGTATCTTAAAAAAACGTTTTGTTTATTATTATTTATTTATTATTATTATTAATAAATCATAAAGAAAGTGAAAAACAAAATATTAAAAAAGACATGATTTGGGATTTCTCTCAGACCCAGAGATTTGATTTCTGATACAGACAGACAGACAGAGCTCTTAACACACACACACACACACAGACACGGTTTTGTGTTTCACCCTTTCATTTAATACCACTTTATATTACGCCCCTTCTCCTTAACCTTGTCCACACAATTCAATTGCTTGCTCTTTCCATTACAATACCCCTTCTCTCCCTCTCTCTCTTTCTCTCCTACTGCCATGGCTAGAACCCCTGTTTTCTCCCGCCGGCGAAGGTCCGATCAAATCGACGGTTTAGATCGCTTCCCCATCTCTGATTCCGAGGTCCATGTTCTTGCCGTTGATGACAGCCTCGTCGACCGTACAGTAATTGAGCGTCTCCTCCGCCTCACCGCTTGCCGAGGTCAGTGTTCATCTTCAATTTCATCGATTTTGTTCAATTTTCCTGGAAATTCAATCTGGGTTTTGTTGGGATTCTCAGTTACTGCAGTGGATAGTGGAATTAGAGCTCTACAATATCTCGGATGGCAAGATGAACCTAATTCCCAAGTTGGTTTTGATGTAAGTACACTTTGAATTTCATGTCTTTTTTTGAAATTTTTTGGTATATGGGTTTATGGGTTTTGATCTGTTTCATGATTTGAATGAACAGGGGTTGAAGGTTGATATGATTATCACCGATTACTGCATGCCCGGAATGTCAGGCTATGAATTGTTGAAGAAAATCAAGGAATCTTCAACTCTGAGAGAGATTCCGGTGGTGATTATGTCGTCGGAAAACGTGGTGGCGAGGATAGACAGGTGTTTGGAGGAAGGGGCAGAGGATTTCATAGTGAAGCCGGTGAAATTATCAGATGTGAAGCGGCTCCGGGAATATATGGTGGGGGACGAAAAGATTGGAAGTGAAACAAGTGGGAACAACAAAAGGAAGCTACGAGAACCGTGTGATGAAGCCTCATCATCACCGTCCATTTTATCACCCGCACCATCTTCTGATTCGTCTCCATCACCGTCAGATTCGGTTCAATCCATCACCCCATCATCGTCAGAGCCATCTTCTCCGACGTCCACTCCTCAATCGGACGACTCTAAATGACTGCCACTGAATCAGGAATACCGTGCGAGAATAGTAGCCTATCATTCCCCCCCACCTTGTTATTACTTCTTTTTCTTCTTTAAAACAATTAAATATCTTCCTCTTTTTTCTTCATTCTGTTAGTTTTAACGGTCATTTGTTTGAAATCCCAGTTTTGTCCGGTAACTGGTAGCCTTTAGGTCTCAGGGTGTTGGGGCATCGCCGTTAATTACCAAAACGCAACGCATTGGGGATGTCCGAACTTTTGGGGGGCAAGGCGTGATGTACAATTCATAGAGTTCAATCATNAAAAAAAAAAAAAAAAAACTCAAAATATTTTGTAATTAATTTTGGGTGGAATTATGAAATTAGCCAATTAATAATGAGATTAGAGGTGATATAATTAAGATGTGGGAGAGACAGGGCAAAATCTTGTCTCCCTAAACTATAATTAATTATGGGTTTGGATAAAATAATGTTGTTTACACCTTATTTTTGCTGGGTTATTTTTCTATTTTAAATTTTATAGGTGTTGGCTGTCGTGTAAACCCTAATTTTTTTTTAATTAACATTAATTAATGTATAAAATTAACACCAACCAATTTTATATTCGAATCAAATTTGTATTGATTTGTAGAGATGATCTTTATTCTTAAAGGTAATTTTGATATTACGTGTTGTGACATCCAAGTAAAATGGTACATGAATTAACCGATACCATATTCAAATGAGCAATCCTGAAGATAGAATGTTTGGGAAAGGTTCAAAGGATTGTGATGTCCCACGTTAGTTGGGGAGGAGAACAAACCACAATTTATAAGGGTGTGGAAACTTTCCTCGAGTAGACGCGTTTTAAAGCCTTGAGGGTAAGCGCGAAAGGGAAAGTCAAAAGAGGACAATATCTGCTAACGGTGAATCTGGGTGGTTACAAACGGTATCAGAGCCAGATACCGGACGATGTGCCAGCCTTCTCGCTGTTTCCTAAAGGGGGTCGACACGAGGCGGTGTGCCAGTAAGGGCGCTGGGTCCTAAAGGGGGGTGAATTTGAGGGCGGTCTCACATCGATTAGAGGAAGGAAAGAGTGCTAACGAGGATGCTGAGGCTCGAGGGGTGGATTGTGATGTCTCACATTGGTTGGGGAGGGAACAAACCACTAGTTATAAGGGTGTGGAAAACTTCCCCTAGCAGACACGTTTTAAAGCCTTGAGGGCAAGCCCGAAAGGGAAAGCCCAAAGAGTACAATATCTAATGGATCTCGGCAGTTACAAGAAAATTACCACCTATACTCACAAGACACACATTCCTTTTTGGTGACTCAATCATAGGAACTTCATAAGCGTACTTTACTTATGATGCATGTGGGTAAGGACAAAACATACTAGAAGAACTTGTATTGTCTGTGTGGATAGTGTTTACTCTTAACGTGATAATATCGCAGGTGTGTGAGACGTTACACGTATTGAAACAAGATAACAAATCCTGAACATGAAAGGTTACAGTAGTATTGTACTATGCGATAACTTAATTGAGGTCGGGAGGGTTGAATTATTAGGAGATGAAATTGAGATGTTGGTGGAGGTGGAAGCAGTTGAGAGCAATGAACATGAAAGATGATGTTGTCTGGTAAAGAGAGTATGGATATGAAGCAGAGATGAAGTGGGTGGGTTTGGAATGTTTGTTGGTAAGTTTATATGATGAATTCACCCATTTTGATTAAATGGGTATTGGAAGGTGTGTTGCCATTTGCATATGTCCTGTTTGTGGAAAAGGCTGTAACAAAGGCAACACAGGGCTGTGCCCATTTCCCAGTGATGGGGCCCTTTTTTGGTTGCTTTTATTCACGTTGCCTCCTTTCAATATCAATCACTCTCTGTTTCTTCAATTCCATCTTCATTCTATTATTGTTTTAGCACTTCATTCGTTCATACCCTCTTATGGGTTTACCGTCAAATTGAACTATGAAACTACATGGAAAATCAATTCCTCCTAACTTTTGAAAAATGTAGGCTTTGATTTGATCTCATTTGATTTCATTTGGGTGGGTATGGGCCATGGGGGGCTTATAAGTCACCACAATAATGCTTGGTCTTAAACCTCAAAAGGGTGTTCATGTAGGTGGATGGGATGGCCCAACTGGGGCTGCTAAGTGACTCATGGTTCGCCCTTGCACAACCAAAAGGGCCTCTTCTTCTTCTTCAGGGTGAGGCCCGATTGTGATGAGGAATGGGTAGGACTATGCAATTGCGTACCATTCACTCTCAATACTAAGTGAGTCAAGTCAATTTGGATTCGTGTAACATATACTCAAGACCCCATTTTGAGAGGAAGGTTTTAGAAAATGAAGGGAAAGAGACTTTTGAAAAAGAGTTTGAAAGCAAGATTGAAAAAAGGTTTTAAAAACAATATTACATGCAATAAGCGAGAAAGATGACACAACGACTTAGATAACATATAACTTTAGGTAGGAAGAATTGACGATTAATTGTATCCCTCTATAGTATATTTTGAGTTGCTTTAGGTCTAGTAAGCCTAGACGTGATTTTGCTTAGCAGTCATACAAAATTTGAGTTGGAGAACTTGACAACTAGTCGTATCCACTGTAGTACATTTGAAGACGATTCAGGTATGACAGACATAGACATGATTTCGCTGAACAATCATATAATAGAAAATACAATAGCAAGACAATATAACATGAAATCAAATATAGGGTTTGACGTGATGAAAGCAAATACAGGGTTTGACGTGACATGAACGTACGGTCACGGGCAACACATATTAAAGGAGCATGACCGTGACACTCGCAAAGAAGGAACCAATTATCCCTTTTCATTACTTTTTCATCCTCTTATTTTTCTTTCCAAATATTGGGTATGCAATTTCCTCCACTTAATAATTAAAAACCATATATTTACAACTCATTCTTGAAGATAATAATTAAAAAAAAATATGGGAAAATTACCAAATAAAGGAATGAAAGCGGGTGAGCTACTTCCCTTCCCCCATTTTATATTTCTTCCACCAACTTTGTATTCATGTAATATTCTTTTATTAAAATTATATTCGAACGAATTATCACGAATATATGAAAGTTAAAACATACTTTAAAAAAAATAAAATTTACTATATATATATACCAATAATATATATTTTCATGATTCAATCTTAGTTGGATGACCGTAATTTTCTTAAAAAGTATATGATATTTACAAAAAGACGGGAAAATGCCAAACAACTTTTTCTACGAATTAAATTTATAGATTATGTAGCCACTCACTCGCAACCACTTGTATTAAATCGAGTGAATTTCAAGCGGTTTTGAAAGGAGGATCATTCATACTTCGTTATCAATTCAATCATTAATGCATTATGATATCAATTTAGCTTTCTTAATTGCTTCAAATTATATTTTAAAAAAAGGGTTTGTTTACATTGAAGAGAAACAACAACAACTAACTGCTCTTTGAAACTGTCAGTCACCAAAATACCAAAAAACACACGACAATGTTCTTCACATCTTTTTACCTTCATTTTCAGAGCTTCCTTCCTCTTCTTCCATATTCCGCCGGATTTGATCTCTCTCTCTTCCACTCTCTCCGCCATGCCTTTCCTGCTTCAGCTTCAGCTATGGCAGCTTCATCTCTTCCTCTTCTTCCTCTCTGTTTCTTCTGTTTGTTATTGCCAACTCACTCCCCCTCAAAATATCCAAACTTTCTACCCTTCCCCATTTATTCCTCAACCACCGTCGCCATTGTCCTCTCTTGTGCAACTGCCGCCATCGTCCTCACTTAAGCATCGGCTGCCATCGTCGTCGTCCACGTTAACGAGGACCATAACGACGGCTGTGGCTGTCACTGCAGTGAGTACGGCTCTGATTTCCACGTTGTTCTTCTTCTTGATCCAGAGATATCTGATCAGAAGAAAACAAAATGTAGAGGTGGCAAATTCGAGTCCGGGTCCGGGACCGATCTTGCAGCCGGTGGTTGCTCGGAGTGAATCTTCGTGTCCTGATGGGAATCTTAAAGGGTATATTGTGGATGAAAATGGATTCGATGTGATTTATTGGAAGAGACTTGAAAGAAGGAAATCCAGTAATAGCTTTGATTGGAGTGATGGACAAGAAAATGTTATGAAAAATCGAAGCAAGAAGAGGAAGCCTGTTCAAGAAGTTCCTCTGCTTCGAGGAAACGCTTCGCCGGAAGATGAAGAACCCAGTTGGATTACATCTCCTTCGCCGCCTCAGATTAACCACCACCCTCCGCCGTTTACTGGGAATTCTGTTCAGGCAGTTGGAAAACCATCAAGTAGTTCAATTCATTCATCAATAGAGCATTCACAATCTCTGAGGGCCGTTTCTCACGACAAAAGCTCTGTTCCAACATCGCCGCCGCCAGTTCCAGTCAAGACCAATACAAGACCACCACCGCCACCACCTCCCATCCCAGTCAAGACCAATTCAAGACTGCCCCCACTGCCTCCTATTCAAGTCCAGACCAATGCAGCACCACCACCGCCGCAGCCGCCCAATGCCGGCGCTTCAAAAGGGGGTAATTTCTCTGGCGTGGCTTCATCAGTCGAGAATGGTCAGGTTAAATTCATACCCCTGCATTGGGATAAAGTGAACACCGCAAATGCCGATCATTCTATGGTTTGGGATAAAATGAACGGCGGTTCTTTCAAGTAATCATCTCTGCAAACACCATTTCTTGTTTCTCGAATAAGTTCTTTTGGGTACTGATAATTTCTTTCTTTTGAGTACAGATTTGATGGGGATCTTATGGAAGCTCTGTTTGGATATGTCGCAACCGACCGGAAATCCCCCCGGGACGAGGCTAGTTCTTCAGCAAACGCCTTTGGCCGGAACTCAGGGCCGTCGCAAACTTTCATTCTTGAACAGAAAAAATCTCAGAACATAGCCATTATAATCAAGTCCTTGACCATTCCTCGCAACGAAATCCTCGATGCGCTGAACGAAGGTCAAGGCCTCGAAACAGACAATCTTGAAAAACTCACAAGAATTGCTCTGACCCAAAAAGAAATTTCCCAAATTCTTGAGTATGAAGAAGACCCCCAGAAGCTTGCTGATGCTGAATCTTTCCTTTACCATCTTCTCACATCGGTTCCAACAGCCTTTACGCGTTTCAACGCCATGCTTTTCCGATTGAATTTCAGCTCCGAGATTCTCCATCTCAAGAAATGTCTACGAACTCTGGAATCTGCCTGCAAGGAGCTTAGAACTCGAGGGTTGTTTTTAAAATTGCTTGAAGCAATTCTCAAAGCTGGGAATCGGCTGAATGCAGGAACTGCAAGAGGAAATGCGAGAGCTTTCAACCTTACAGCTCTCCGGAAGCTCTCTGATGTTCAAAGCACTGATGGGAAAACCACTTTGCTTCACTTTGTGGTGAAGGAAGTCATCAGAACAGAAGGGAAAAAGTGTGTTTTAAACAGGAACAAGAGCATGAGCCGTAACAACAGCAGCAATAGCAGTGAGAACAGCTTTAGCAGCCGTGAAAGTTCGACTTCGAAGGAGGACGCAGTAAAGGAATATATGAAGTTGGGACTGCCAACGGTGGGAGGTCTAAGCGCTGAGTTCTCTAATGTAAGGAAAGCGGCGGCAATCGACTACGAGAGTGTTGCCAAGGCTGCGTCATCTCTGACTAGCCCAACTCTAGAAATCCGGCAGCTTTTGATTCAAATTGGGAACAATGGAGGTGGGTTTACAAAGGAAATGAGAGGGTTTCTTGAGGCAGCAGAGGATGAGCTGAAGGTGGTGAGAGAAGAACAGACGAGAGTGATGGAGCTAGTGATGAAGACAACAGAGTATTATCAGGCTCAAAGTTCAAAAGATAATGAAGCAAATAGGCTTCAATTATTCATCATAGTGAAAGATTTCCTAGAAATGGTAGATCGGGTATGTATTGAAATTGCCCGAGAACTCCAGAGGAGATCGTCGGCCGTCGATGTGGGTTCGTCACAGGTGAGATCAAAGACTCTCTTCCCTAGCTTGCCGGAAAATTTTATGTCGGACAAGTCCAAAGGCAGTTCTAGTGATTCAGATGAGGAATTCTGAGCACATATTTTCCATAAATGTATTCTATCTTCTATTTTCTAGTTAAATAATAAGGTACACAAGATTCGGAATCAGGAATAAAGATGTAACTATAGACCTTGTAAATTACAGAAGCTTTGATTTTACAACGAGAGAATATTATTAATCCAAAAATAAGGATAATATCATGGCTAATCCGAAGTTCTCCATCTAGTCTAAGATTCTAGGATCACCAAACATCATGTAGCAACTGGGGACTACGAAGTATACATTATGTATGGCACTTGCAGCTATCTGGAAAAAGAGAAGAGGCAATTCTAAGACAATTCAACGTCATACACACAGATGCCCATTTTCCAATTATATATATATGGGGGCTGTTTCAGGACACCGTGAGCTTTCTGTATATTACTAATGAAACTCATAGAATGACACCATCTGACTCATTATAGATCCTATGCCACTCCAATCTACAGACTCTGGATGGACAAAGACTTTCAGAGGAAACAATGAATTCATGATATGGGGCTCTTCAGGGAGTAGTAGTAATTTTCACCAACGTCGAACCTGAAAGTCCATGGTTGATGCATTTCCGGGTAGCTGATGATTTGTTTCTACTCATCAAAACTTAAGAGCGAAGCCCATTCTTTGAAGCATCCTGTACAATTACATAGAATGTATGTTACCTACTAACATCTAGAACGTTCAAGAAAGAAGAAAACAGAGAGGAAGTAATTCTGCTACTTCATTTTAGCTTCAAGAAGGCATAGAAAAATCCAATTTTTCGACACGGATAAATGGACGCAAGATATTAAGAATTGATACAGACATGAAAACTAGGAAAACCTAGTGTTTATCAACCAGTTTGAGCGTATATTCATTGCAGGAGCAGATAGAGAAACAACAATAAGAAGAATTAAAGAGATAAAAATAAAATAACACTTCAGCAAACCTTTGATTTTGATAGAAGATTTGTTCTCACTCCCTCTCTGGCATTAAATTTCTCCTCCACTTTCTGAGATGGGGCAACCTTAGATCTTGATTGGAGGCTTGTTCTCCCAGCCACTTTTGCAGTAGATTTTCCTTCCAACTTCTGAGACGGAGCAACCCTGGTAGTTCTGCTATCTGTACCTCTTATTGGACCACTTGCTTTGTGCATCCTATCACATGACATGAAAGTATCGTCAGTTTAATGCAAACTAGCTGAATATGTGTTTGTTAAAAAGGATAAATGAAATGTCCCATGCCTAAATAAGGTATTAACTAATGGTTTTGGGAAGATGATCATGAATTAGGACTAGCTCGCGCAGCTATTAAGCAAAAGGTTAAATGATTGGCGAAAAGCAACCTAATAATGATTGGAATTCCTGAATTAAAAAAATAAAATAAAATAATTGAAGAATACCCTCCATTCTCCTTTTTAGCAGCCACGGAAGTGGGAATTCTTGTTGTTTCTCTCTTTTTCGTCGGAAGCTGTCCATAGCATTGAGAAGTAAGAAGAATTTCAAGCAATGAAAAACTTGATAATAAATAAATCAATCAAGTTGCTCAATCAATACAAATTAGATAGGTGGTTATGGAGTTATTTGCATCTGGAATAGCAAGAAGATCTAACCATCTTAGGAGCAGACGACCTCTCCTCCTGAGGAGACGATTTCATTTGGTTGAAACTGTTTTGAAATGTCTTAAATGCCCGTTTTACAATGTCCTTGTCCCCCATTTTCTCCATGATGAAAGATCTTCGAATCCCGGTGACAGAAGATGGATCAGAGTTGGGAGTTCCCAGACTTAGGGACATATGCAAAGACTTGGGAGCTACTTTCTTGCTTTCAACAGAAGATGGATTTCGGCTTCTTAATAGAGATGAACTAGTTCCCTTGTTTATAGAGGACCGTGGCACAGAAGACCGTGCTGCAGGTGTGCTGGGTCCTGGTGTTGTCTTGGCGGGTTTGGGGGTGGAAATCTTGGGTGTCTTGGCCGTTGATGTCACTGGTTTCTTCTTGGCACTTGCAATGTTTCGTTCCTTGACTACTGGAGTGGTCTGCACAAACAAATGGAGAAAATTGAAGTCAGTGAATCCAAACCTAGTAACTCCAAATAATTCAAAAGTACACAATAGGTTCACCTTCTTAGATTCGATTGGTCGATTTGGTTTTAGAACCTGTCGTTTGACTTTAGACACTGTCGATATTTTATTGACCAACTTTTGTGGAGGTTGCTTGACGGTTTGGGGTTCATTTGGAGGCATTTCTACTTCTTTAATGACAACTTCTTCTTGTTTGCTAATCTGAGAATCAACACAATATGATTTGCTATCCGGTTCTTCCTTTTCAACAGCTGATGAGCTTTCAGATTCTGCAATACTTCCAACATCATCCTTCACCACTTCTTGACAAACACTACTGACCTCACCAATCAATGTCGTATCTTGCTCGACTTCTTCAGCAGAAACTTGGGGGTTCGACTTCTCAGATTCAGAATCAACCCTTTCAGTCAGGTCCATTACATCTCCTCCATCGTCCAGTTCATTTGATATTGTTGTATTGCCTTCCATTTCCCTCTCTTGCTCCAATAACTTCTTTCTATCAGCTATCTTCTTGTAATGGGCTTCAAAGTAAGCCCTCTTCTGAGCAACAGATCCGGGCGTTGCATACTTCTCAACTTCTTCCAAGTATTTATTGGGAGAGAAAGTCGACCATTTCTCCCAAGACAGTATATCATTCTCAAACCTACCAAAAGAAACCGAAACCTCAAGAAATGGTTTCGACGAAGCATTCTCTTCCACCTGCCATCACGAAGCCATAACCAAATCTAACCATAAATTCAAGCAAGTAACGGCACGGTAACCCCAAAACAGCAAAAACAATTCAATGATTCCTCAATTATAAACGGAAATGAATCTCCAAATCCAGAAACAAACAACAATAAATAAAGAAAAAGTAGTAAAGGGGGAAAGAAGAAGTTAAAATTAATGGGAATCTTGGACAAAATTTCGTCCCAAAAATAGTGTACCTTATGTTCGTCGTTTAGAACATCAACCACAAATGATTCCTCCATAGATTCAGAATGTCAGAATTGAAGAAATCAGTGAGCTAGGGCAGTATGATTTCAGTGCAAACAAGAAATGGAGATCAGTAGGCCACTGGATCAGGATAGAAGAAAACGGAAGAATTAAGAGAGAAAAAGAAAACCATAAATGAAGACAAAAAGAATTGCGAATATATCCATAGGTGTAAGCGATTTTACCTTTTACTGGCTTCCTCCTTTTCCCTGTGCATCTCCATTATCACCTAATCAACTCCACCTTTCCAAACAGCCATTGGATAATTTTTGTTTGTTTACGAAAACTGCAAAAGCAATACGCCCAATCATTGTACTTAAAAAAAGAACTAAATCAACAACAAACAGATCCAACCTTACATAAACTCAATCAAACCAGTGTTGGATTTACGAGAAAGAGAAGTTCGGATTGAAAAGGTTGTAATGATTCTCGCAAAAGGTAAAGTATAAAGGAAGATGAAATCGACCAAGAAAAAGGCAAAAGGAACCGAAATCTTTTTGTTGATTTCTTCTTTTCGAGCCTATAATTTCATACTCACTCCCAGTTGCAGAGTGAAGACGAGTTGGATCGGATCAGCCACTATAATANAATAGAAAGATGAGTATTGTGCAAGGCCCACTCCCAAGGAGTGTATTAGAAAGAAAGTCTTGTCTGTACAGCGCAATGGTCTTTTCATTTATTATCTAATCACTGACTCTCCGCGGGTGGGGGGGCGCCCCTTACGCTGTCGTTTTATACATCCCTTTTCCTCTTCTCTCTCTACCGGGCCTGGCCCATATCAAGTTGGGCCCATCTATTATTCGTAGTTTGGGCTGGGCTTTTAGAAGCCCAATTCTTTCTTTTCTCTCTCGAATTAAATAAAAATAAAATAATTATAATGATAATGATAATATATTGTGTGGTATTTGTTAAGCTTCATCCATTACCAACTTTTAGTTGGGATTGAAAATAATATATATATAAAAACTTAGGAAAACAACAATTAAAGTAGACGTTTTTCTTTTTCTTCTTGCTTTTAATACATTTAAACAATACATGTCTACCTAACATATAATATAAATATAAATATTATGATGGGTTGAGCGATACCGACTCATTTAAAATATTTAGTATGAAAAAAAAAACAGGCGTTTATGAAATAAATCTGATAAAATAATACATGTCTACTAGAGTCTTCGTTCGATGTTCAACGAGGTTTACCTTTGTCAACCGAACATAATTTGTGTTGAATCCAAGGTTGTTCGGCCACACACGTCGTTCATAAATGCATGTTCTATTGTGTGTGGTACAACAATGTCGCATCTCATTGTTATCTTGGTTCCCAACAATATGGTTCATGCATCATGATGTCATCCCATGTATCGGGACATATCGAGCATCTTGGCTTACTCGGACATATCTGTTGGGAACTAAACTCATGTGTCGACCAACATCGGGACGTCCTGAACATCCATTCATCTAGATTCTTTTGAGTATCTGACTCTCTCCATGTCCATGCTAAACCATTTATGGCAAACCTTTCGAATAGCAAGTGCATAATCTAATCTTCGATACATGGGTTGGTATGAAATACCAGCACACACATGTCGTCCAATACTGTCTTTGAAATATCATTTTCAAAGAAAGACACCCGAGACACTCATCCATGTTGGGCCTCATACTAAAAATAAAAAAAAATAAGTAAGGTAAAGGATTTGTACTACTAACCTAATGCTCAATTATTTTGTTTTTTTATTTATATATATATATAATAAAAGGACAAAATTATTAAATAAATAAATAAAAAGGAAAAAGCTTGGCTGCTTCATGACTATACAAAAAAAAATAAAAAAATATTTAAGAAATTAATTTAATAGTTGAATATTGAAGTTGAAACGACGTAGTATTATACAAAGATTAAATAAAAAAAGAATAATATAAAAAATCGAAAATATATTTATGGTCAATATTATATTTAAAAATATGTATAAAAATACTCTTCAAGGGGAACAATGGGTGATTCATTTCCTCTCACATGAAGAAGAATCAAAGCAATCGACGATACAAAAAGAATCCAAACCCCACAAACACCAAAATATTGTTCCCAAGAATCGATAATAATCGAATATATTGAATGATGAAATGTTTTGTGTAAATAATAATAATGAAACAAGCTCGATCCATCGTCGTATCCATCTCGAACCCATCTCCCAAATCTGTACAATCTACGCTCCTAATCAATCAAAGAATCGCTGAATCTGTACCAAAGAATTGATCTCCTCCCTTGTTTAATAACTTAAATAACTAATCAATGTCGAAGAATAAGACGATGGTGCCGGTGAACCCCAATCTGCTGCTCTGTACAGATCATACGGCTTCCATAGATGATCAAGAAGGCAAGGTTTATTAGCGTCCAGTCTAACCCATGGCTTCCCCTTCCCGCTCCAATGGAGCAAACTCACCGGACCTGGATGCAGCGTTCTGCAACTATCTTTAACATTGTCGCCGCCGAGACCGTGTTGGTTCCACCGGTGGTCGATCGGTTCAACATTCCCGGCGAATACGAGGAGGAACGGCGGGAGGGAGCCCAGATCGTAAATCCGGGTGCGTTTCTGCAACTCCATCCAGCTTTCGATCTTCTTCTTGTAATTTCCGAGTCTCCATTTAGACAAATCCATGACCATTACTCCGGTGTTGAAATAGCAGGGGGTTCGGGAGGCGAAGATCCGGGTTAGAACCGGGTCGGACCAGAATTTTTCGGTGAAGTAATTGGTGAAATTGGCATGGCAATATTCCGGTGCTCCGATGACGCGAGAGCCGGTTAGGTTAATGTTCCAGAGCTTGTGAATGTCATCGACGACTACCACATCGGAGTCAAGGTAAATGAGACGGTCAACGCAGGAATCGAGAATGTCGCCCAGGTAATTTCTAGCGTAGTTCAAAGGATTTTCTAGGGCTAGACGAATTGAAGAGGAAATTAAATTGATTACAGTGTCCTCTCTGAAGATGTAGACCTTGAAATTAAGAGAGGGGAAAGTGGATCGGACGAGTTTCGTGAGTTGTCGAGGAGAGGCCTGGTCGAACTCGGCGGCAATGAAATGGAAGAAGACGTTTTCAGGGCAGGAAGCATGTTTAAGTACAGAGTGAATGGCGGCCATGGAGCCTCGTACGTATTCAGAATCTAAGGTCATTGCGATGTGGACCAAAGAGGCGTCGCAGGCCCCGGCGGAGGAAGAAGAACATTCCGCCCCATTCCGGTAGTCAGGGGCCTCGGAGAAGCGGATGAAATCAGCGATTCCGGCCGATTGATGACGGAAAGTTCGAATCGCGAAACAGAAAGGAAGAAGAAGCAGAAGAGAAAAGGCAAAAACGGCTGGTGCGAAGGTGAATCGCAAAATCTGAGCTCCCATTTCGTTGCAGAGAATGGTGAATGAACAGTGAAGAGGAGGAGAGGGTTTCACTTGACCAAACGCGGTTCCTGCGTTCTGCTCTCTCTAGGAGAGAGAGAGAGAGAGAGAGACGGCGGCCGGAAGGGGGAGGGGAAGGCGGAGGGGGAAGGGGAAGGGGACGTTTGAGTGAGAAAGAAACGGGAGAGAGCATTATATACTTGGAATTTATTGGCCGTCTGAGTCGCAGTCTGCCTCAGCAAGTAAGGAATACTTTGTTTTTTTGTTTTTTTTTTTTTGGTTTTTTTTAAAAAAATAATAATAACAATAAATTATTATTATTTTACTTTCTTATATCTTATAATATAATCCCAACTTGTTTAAAAAATAATAATAAGTGACAAATTTAGTTTGAAATTTGTATAAAATGGTGAAATAAGTTTGATATCAGAGAATCCCATGTGCCTTTTGTTTATAATGATAATTTTTAATGTTCCTAATTTGATTTAAAGGTAATTTGGGAAATGTTTATTTATTTGTTGTTTTGGTCGGTGGACAGATTTTGTTGTCAGTTCTTTAAATCTAAATTATGAATATCTAAATTTGATTATTCCCTAAGTTTTAAAAATTTTAATGTTAGTTAAAACACATTTTATATATTCTTTATTTAGGTATTTTTTATATATATGTATATATATAGTAAATAATGAGTAGAGTTATGAATATCTTAAATGAAGATTGGGAGTTTAAAATTAATAATTTACTTTATAAGTTATATATTAAAAAAGTATTTTATTTATTTATTTATTTATGTTAATAATAAATAAAATAATGCTGTTAATTAGGACAGTTATTAAGTATGATTAAGTATGGTATTATATTACAATACTTTGGGAAGTAATTATAATAATGAGACTTCAATTTGAAAGTAATTATACTAAACCCAAAGTAATTAAGTATGGTATTATTAAGTATGTATTATATTTTTTAAAAATGGTGGAGAATTCAGAGTGGGTGACAGCTGTCAGTTTATTTTGAAGGCACTGCAACGTGGACAGTTCCTTTGGGTGGGCCTCACATTGAATCAGCATCCGCTAGAGAGGTCTCCAGAATAAAATAGACCAATTCAAACCCTAATTATTTCCAAAATAAAATAAAAAAAAAATCTCTAATTTCATTAGAAAGCTATTTATTTTGTGAACGAATTTTTGAAAAAGAAGTATCCAAGAAGGAACGTGGATGACGCAATAATTAATAAATGAAGAAAATGGAACACATAACATGTAACTACAAAATAAATAAATAAATAAATAAATAAATAAATAAATAAATAAATAAATAAAAATTAATTAATAATTACACTTAATTAAACACATAAACAACTGGCGCACCCATCAAGGAACTTGCACCCACGTGTCCCGCTTATGACTTATAACCCAATGTATTATTACAATTAAAAAAGGTATCAATGAATTAAATGTGTGATTTAGATAATAATTCACGAATGGAGTCAATGTTAATGGTAAGATGTAGAATAAGACAGATATGGACATATAAAGTGAAAAGGCAAGGGAAAGTTGCATAGGATACCAAAAGTGAATGGGGCAATGGGGGAAGGCATGTTGAAAGGATGAAATCAGGGGATTTTGGTCTCTTTATTTATGCGCTCCAACAGTTGAGGGGTCATATAAGTGAATGGGGTTGTTGTTTTAAAGTCATGGAGATGGGCTCGTGAACCCACCGCCCCGCTCAACCATTGTCCCCTCAGCCTTGAGTTGTGGCCTAATTGTGAATGCAGCAGAGCTCTATTTGAATTACAACCCTTTTTCTTAATTGGAAAGGAACACTACTACAATGGCTACAATAAATGAAATAGCTGAAACTTTGGAGATGTTTCCTAGGAAAAATAGAGTGAGAGAGATCGTATGATAGCCAAGTACAGAATATCTTTACATCATAAAAATTTACCCTATATTTACACAAACGTAAACGTGGCTCAGTCAGCCACCAACTCAGTAAATGCAATAAAGATCGAGCAGAGCAGCAGCTATATATATATATCTCCTCCCAATGCCTTATTTTCATGGTGAGGCTGAGATATATATAAATAAGAATACAGTAAAAGGTAAATGCAAAATACCCGCTTCACTATGCTCCCCAAACTTTGCATTTTCAGCTTCTTTCCAGTGCCTCCGTTAAAAGTTACTACTGTACGAACACAAAACACATAATAAGCATAACTTATCTCATTATACACAATAGTTACAACACTGGGAATTGCTAACGGCTTTGGCTTTTACCATATTTACTTCAAACTCAACTTCATGGTTTGGTTTGGTTTGGTTTGGTGTATCATGAGTTCTCAAGTAGCTTGTGGAACTTCTGCACCCTCCTACTACTTGAATCCCCACTGGAAGACTTCGACTGGTCGTCGCATGAGCTATTTCCATGCAGACGTTTCCTTTTGCTATTTCTACGAAATAAAAAGTCCTCTGTATCTAAAACGTACGAAACCTATAACACAATGAAACCAAACTGATCAAGCCAAAATGCAAATGTATGGTCCATGGATAAGGAAACTTCAAAACAACCATTACCTTCGATGAATTGCAAGCAATTTTACACTCCAGACCATTTACAATTTTAAGCTGTTCCAAAGCATGGCATGCGGCAGAATTCTCATCGCCACAGGCATATTTACGTTTGTTTCTGTAAGAACCATGGGATTTGATGACAAGGCAAACTAACTAAGCAAAATTGAATTGCTATGCTTCAACAATCTTAATTAATACCTCTTCAAGAAGATCCCTGACTTCACCTTTTTCTCAGGGAGAACTGAGAAGAAATCATTATGCAGATAAGAGGAAAAAATGGGGTCCATCGTAACAGCAGTTACTTCAGGCTTATCGTAGCCATAGTCCATAAGCTGAATAGAAAGATGCGTTGGTGTGGATGACTGCATAATAGATATAACAATCAGTTTAAACAACTTAATACCAAGTTCAAGTTCGGCTACCATAATAATACAAATAATAAAGCAAATTCATTAAAAAGCATACTCGTTCTATGCGATAGATATTCTCATCATGAAGAAGTACGCGAGCATTTTCATGATAAACTGCATCAATAAATCCTCCCGTTTTTCTTGATTTTTCATACGCATATAGTTGGAGAAGTTTGTTATCCATTTCATCTGAGGCAACTGCTTGAAGCTGATATATTGCATGCATGGATTGATCAGTATGTCGAACAAGAAAGCGTAAAGGTAAATCGAAAAAATATAACATAAGCTAGAGAGAAGAAAGCTATAAGTATGTCACCTGTTTGACAAGTTTATAAATTAGTTTGTCTAATGTGAATAGAACATATGACTGGGTTCCGATAGTGGCTCGGCAATCATCCTCAAACTTTGTGTTATCAGAGGAACCGTCCAGTAGGCTATAAAGTGCATTCATGAACCTAGCCCATAGAAAAAGGTATCTTAATTAATATTGCATTGACCATTATATAGCTACTGGGAAGGAGGCCAAGGGCATGGAAAGTACAAGACCTGGCATATAGATCCGTGGGAGTTGTATCACTTGAGGCCCTCCATTTCCTCTCTGAGGATGAAGAGTTGATCTTTGCAGATTGTATTCTCTCATACAGTGTCTAAGAATGTGAAATAAATAAAATATTAATTTCATTAAAAAAAAAAAATCATGAAAATAGGGGAAAAGATTCTTTTATGGAACTATCTTTATAAGTTTAATGAAACTTACTTGGTGGAGCCTAAAAAGCACATAAAAAGAGTCGTTTCCATAAAATACATGAGACTCCTTTCCTTCTTCATGCAACATGGGAGGAACATGCTTGGCAAGAGGCTTTACAGTCAATAGAAAGCGTTCAGAGAAGGGTATAGATGTTCCATCTCCTTCCACATCATGGGCATCGGCCATCCCTTCTGCCTCACCTTCACTCTCAGCCTTATTATCATCATGTTCTCCATCCTCATGATCTTCACGAGAACAATCCTCCCCATCACCAGAATCACTTGCAGAAACATCACCATTTTCAGAGGCATTTTCACTCTCCTCTGATGACCTTTGAGCACTTTCCTCCCCTTCATCATCAGCATCAGCATCATTTTCCCCACCAGCCTCTCTGTAGCATAATTCTTCTTCACCTCGGGTGCTTGGATATTGCCTGCCAGCAACACCTTCCTTTTCTGGCAGAGCTTTCAATTCTCCGTCATAATTGGCAAAATTATCTTCTTCAAAATCTCCGTTTGGAGATAATTCACCCTCTTCCCTTTCAATTTTTAAGTGTCTAACAGACTCATCAGCATATCTGTGGCCTTTTATGCCATCTGTGACTGTGCCATTCACAGTTAGAATTTGTCTTGTAGGGCCCCCAATCTGCAAGAGGTTCAGATCCATTAGAAGACAGTATCGCCATTATTCAATTTAAACTCATCTACAACAAATAATCTAATCTAGACTCATGCAATGAGCAGTGGCCGAACTATACATTGGTGGAAGATTTACTTTTATTGAATATTTGTTTTGGAAGGTGGCAAGGTGCAAAAGGTGCCAAAAATCAAACTACAAGCCACCTCCACTTCACTGTTCAGTTAAAATCAGGTTGATCACAATTTTACGATCTGCATACCAATGCAGATAGTAAAAGTTAAGATCAATAGAAAACACACAATACTTCACAAAAAGTTTTGGAAGGCTCCTACCCCTAAAGGTATATATTTTTTGTAGACCAGATGTATAGAAGCCTAAATACAGCTGATAAGCTGCGGAGGTGGTTTCCTTCTTCGTTTCTCTCTTCTTCATGTTGTTGTCTCTGCTTTAAAGGGGAAGCAACCATTGATCACTTGTTGCTTCATTGCCCTTTTGTATGCAAGGGTTGGTCCTTTATTTTCGAAGAGTTCGGTCTTTCCATTTGCCAGCCCAAAAAGGCTGATGACTAGCTGTTCAATGGCCTTGAAGAAGGACCATTTCAGTGGAAAAGCAAAGATTCTTTGGGGTGTGCAGTTAAAGCCACTTTAAAGTCAACGTGGAAGGAGCAAAATCTTAGAACCTTTGAAGGTTGAAGAAGTTTGGATAATTCTTTTGTTTTTAGTATACGACACTTGGCTTCTTGGTGGAGTTCATGTCACAAAGATTTATGTTGTACTTATAGCCTTCCCTTGATTATTATAAACTGGAAGGCATATTTGTGAGTTTGTTCTTTTGCTTGGGGAGGAGTTCTCTCTATCCCTCACACTTAAGTTGTCATATTAAATGAACTTTATCGAGCACCATAAGTTGTTTAGATGCTATATTAATTTCAACAATGAAGGAACTGCAATACCTCTGAGGAAGGTAACTCAATTCCACTCTCAACGGCACTATTTCCAAGTCGCGAAGGAGTAGTGCTCAATCCTTGAACAAACAAACAAAAGTGTCGGTCAGAATTTAAAATAATGTAGGAAAGAAAAAAGATCAAACAGTAGAAAGGAGAAGGTGGAAATACAATTGTGATAACAAGTTTAGCAACCTGATGTGTTTTCTATGTTAGTTTTCCCATTGCTTTGCTCTGCTGCAGTTGCAAGGGATGCATTTGAATTGACAAAGCATTCGGTAGAATTGTCTTGTTTACTTACTCCAGACAATTCATCAGTCACGGGTGCATTATCCTGAATTTTAGTGTGTTGGGAACTACTGCAGAAAGGATCACCCTTCCGTACAATACGATCTGCATCATGGAAACTATCTTCTTTGACCCCATTGTCCCCATTCAAGGGCCAAGTCCTGCAAGAACTTGATTGTTCAGGTGGAATACATTCATCTCCATTTCTAGACGAATTCAATGGCTTCGGGTGCATCATAGTGGCACCCCCACCAGGACTGCCATCACTCTCTACTACATTAATAGTAGCACTCTTGGTAGGATGGATCTTTGCCTTAATAACATCTTCGGTGTCCTCAGCACCATGAGGTCGAGAAGGAACACCAAGCATGGGCTCAAGGAAGGTTGTCCATACCTTCATAACCTTATCTAATTGTTCCGTCGAACAAACTTCTCCACAGGAATATTTGATTAGTTGATATAGATCTTCATGAAGCTCTGGATCGGGATACTCAAATTCCAAATTCGGAATTATGGGTCGTCTATTTCCAGCAGCAATAGCAAGCAACACATCATCTTCCTTTCGCTTCTTCTCACTGATCTCTTTGATCTCCGCCAACAAGGCTGTAAAAATAAAAATAAAAGATAAGAAAACAAATTACCAATGAGAAAGCACCATAAAAAATTGACAACTTCAAAGTGCTACTATGATCAGATAACAATCAAATAGTGAGTTACCGAATGCTATCTACGTGGCTTGACTTTAGTTCCCCAAGTGATAGGGAGACAGATAAATCATTTAAGTACCAAGTAAAATGAGGCACATCGAGGTTTTACAAATTCAAAAAAAGATATATCTCACATATAAAAGTACCATATGGTGGCCAATTCATTAGAGGACAGAGAAAGCAAAAGGCAAGTGAAATGATAAGACACATCCTAACCAATCAACAATGCTGTACCATCGAAATAAAATATAAAAGCCAATATAAATTGCACATTATATTTTTACATTCTTACGATCACAAAAGCTAAGGTGCAGTATTCAAGAGATTAATGAGCAGCATAAAACAAAACAAAACAAAAAAAAGATGCAATAACGATGTTATAAGTCACCTTTAGTGCTCAAGCTTTTTGTGTCTTGCTGCTTGAAGTAGAAGCTACGATGATCAAGTGACTTATGATAGTTCTTAGCATATATTTCAGCCCAAACTTTATTGAAGTCATAACGACACCGTGCCCATTCTTCCTGTTTCTGCTTCAATCGGGTCAAAATAACTGGCAGAGCAAGAGACGCATTCTTCCTCAACACATCCATAACATCAAGCCCATGGTCACCATATAATCGTTCGATGCACCTCAGATTTAGAGCTACAGGAAAAACAGGAATGTAAGCCCAGTAAGGAAAATGAAAAAGGAAAAAATGAGATTAAGAACCTTGAATTGTGTAGTTAAATAAAAACTATGACCACTGACCAGTGAGGTGATCCTCAATTGTGATTGGACAGTCTGCTTTGATCAAATTGTTGTTGATCCTTTCAAGTAGTTCTTCAACACGCTTAGTAGTCACATTTACAGACTCCAGCAACATGTCAAGTTCAAACCTGCCAGCATCAGTACAAAGCACAATGATATAAATCATTCCATAGTAAACAGAGTAATTAATCAGTGCAACAGTAAACCACAGTGACTTTTCCAGCTCTCAATGGATAAATAATGTAGAGAGAAGAGGACACTTGATAGAAAGGTAAAAAACATTAAGTACTATGAGGCTCAAAAGTACTGACTAGACTTGAGCAACACCTTAGAAATCAAACAACGAAGGAAAAATAAACAAATTTTTTGTATCAATGGTGATATTTGACCTGTCATCTTCGCATCGGAAAAGGCTTTCTTCATACTGGTTTTTGCGCATATGTTTGAAAGAGTAATCCTCGCTTCCTGAAGTGACAGATACCCAGTGATCATTCAACACTTGATCACCAAGATCTGTTCTTTGGCTGGCCGAAGGTATAGGATACTGAAAGAACAAGAACACCCAACATCAGGAAAAATAAAGTCAACAATATCCTATGAAATGCTCATTGATTCCTTATGAGAAGTGAATACATTTTTTGGCAGAAGGCGGTAACTGGGAGTGCAACGTTCGCAGTTCGATAGATCGAGTTCATTTATTGGCTTCGCCAAATACTTGTCTTTGCTAGAAAACACAGACATCCGATGACCTACTATATCTTTACTTCCAAATGCAGCATTCTTTTCAAGTCTATCTCTTTCTCGATTTTCACGATCTCTATCTTTAGAAATATCCTCTTTCTCACGTTCACGGTCTCTATCTCTGTCCCTATCCTCCACTTGCACTGTTCTAGGCAAACTTCCTTCATTCCATAATGACTCTGTAATGAATTTTAACAAAATTAATAAATAAGAAATACTAAGTACACGTCTCTTAAAGATACTCGACTAGTAAAAGCAGTTCATAAAGTTTGTTGAAGCCTCTACAAATTTACAATCACGATCATTAAGAGTAATGACAGATCCAGCTTTCATATAATATTAAATTATGGAAAGGAGAAAAGAAAAGGCATACGTACTTCTACTCATGACACCAGCAAGAAATCCATCTGCAAAACAATCCTTGATCAGAGTTAATTTTAAACAGTACAAAAACCACCAAAACAAGAACAAACTCTAAACAGTTACCATTCCTCTCGCATCGTGCCAAAAATTCATTGAAACCATCCATAAGATCAGAATATCTTCCAAGCAAATCACCCATCTGACAAGTGAAAGAAAGAAAATGTAATGAGTTTAAAGTTTTTGCCAAGTAAAAAATGTTTTTCGGACAAAGCATGGTTTAGGAATCACTTTACATGCGTTTGCTAGTTTTACAACCCATCTTGGGCTGAGAAGCTACACTCTCTGTGAAACTCTCTCTTTCCAGATATCGTGCCCCTCTCAACCATATTTTTAAGAACTATTTTCCTTCTACAGTTGTGAAATCTTAAAAATGATCAACCTTACAGTAATAACCATGAAAATAGACCTCCCGGAACTTGAATTTCAAGCAACAAAATAAGACTTCAAGGGTTCATCAAGGTAGAAAATGCCAAGACAACTCACTATGAAGATATACTTTAGTTCATGACCGACCACTTGAAGATACAATCAGGGATTGTCCAATCATCCCTCTAAAGATTTTTCTGATTGCTATGGAAGACCAAAGGTTATGAATGAATGGATTGCCTGCCTTTCATAACAAACTAATAGATACTAATAGGAACTACAAACAGCTATCAAAACCAGATCAACTAGATGTTCTATCCTTCAGGACATAGGTCACTTCACCCAATCACCCTAAAATATCTCTACCTACAATTGTTGAATTAGGTCTAATTATAGCTAAGTTTACCAAGGCATTATAGAACCCCAAGACCAAAGAATGTAACTTTTTTCTTCATTATTAACTCATAAACATAAGTGATCCAGAGAATATTCCTTAATTTTTCCTTAATCAAACTTAGTCCATTCTGTACCACCAAAATAGATGGACAGGAAGCACATCTTATTCCACTGCAAGTTTGGTTCTTCATAAGTTCACATTCCTCACGACTTTGGGATAGCATGGGTCTAGCATAACAATGTCAAGGAAGATGTAAAGCATTTAAGACTTTTTGGACAGTTGCAGTTTCAGGAAGCAGCCAAAGGTCATCCGAATGAGTGCAATAAAATCTCAATTATAATAGTGGAGAGAGAGAATATTGAGTTCTTTTAGGAGCTATCCAAAGATTGGAAGGGCATACGGTCTCTCACTTAATCTGTTGCTTCTACATAGTGTACTCTAGCCAAGAATTTTTTTTATTATTTACCCAGCAATTTTATATTTTTTTCATCGTTATCGGTGTCTGCAAAAAACTATAAGACATTATATGGGAGACAGGTGTAAAATAAAGTATCCATACCAAAGATTGAAGTTCTGCTCGGGTAATTATCTCCTTGCTATAGATATGCAGACATTTCAAAAATTCCTGGTAATCTTCAGCATTTCTCAACTTCTCTTTGACTCTTTCACAGAAAGCAAACTCCTGGCTGTATATACCTGCCAATCCAGAATAAATTAACAAACAAATAAGAAAGTAGGTGGAATGAAAGGTAATGGAATGGAAGGGGGACAGAGGAAAATTGTATGGTCATCAAATTATTAAAAAAGCATGTCTTGAACATATTGAATGTATGTAACCAAATTAAGAGTCTGAGATTTTGTTGAGAATGAAACTCAACAACTAGTGAAGTTATAATTAAAGCAATCAACATACTCACTCTTTGCAGAATTTTTATCATCATAAGAAGAGATGGGAAGTACGCCAAAATTTTCATCACCTTCTCCACCTGGATGCAATTGATCGGCAGTAGAGTCGTCAATCCTACGGGCTGTTTTCCTCTTGTGGGGAAACCGATGCGTGCTAAAGTCCCGTCTTCCATCATGCTCATAGTCTCTGTCAACCCTATCCCGATCATGTTCTCTCCTATCTCTATCATCTCTTCTTTCCTTTTCCTTCTCACCACGCCTACGTTGATCTTTGTCCAGTTTCATTAGAGCTCTATCATGGTCTGGTTCCGGACGGTCAACACTAAGGTCACGTTCAGCATGGGACACAATAGTTCGATCTTTCTGGAGTTATGATATGCAAACTTAAGGTTACTACAACAGTTGTCCGGAATTTAATTTAAAGGGCGTGTATTTAATATTATAAAGAGGGAGAGGTATCGAACCCGGTCAACTTGCATTTGCCGCATAGTGGGCATGGCAGAATGCCTATCACGGAGCATTAAACTTCTTCCAGAGCTATAGTGAACAGATCCTGTGGCTGAAGAATCTGGAAGAAAATGAGTAAACTCAACAAGCAAATCTGGGTGCTCTTGGAAAAGTGCAGCAACCTGTGAAAAGTCACCAACAAAAACCATTAACAACCAATCTGCAATTTTGATTTACAAAAAAAGTAACCGAGAAAAATGTACTGTGACAGAACCAAATGCACAAAACAGACAACAATGACATAGCCAACGGTAAAAGCAGCACACAAACCTCCTGGTAGACCTCAGTGATTGACTTGTTTTCCTTTCTGTACATATTTAAAATGTCTAAAAATGATTTATAAACATGATCATCGCCTTGAAATCGTGTCTGCATGTATCCAGAAAAACAACTAATCAGTGTAATTCATAAAAGCAAACATATTTCATAATTGTGAAAAAATTTCAACCTTTATCTTGTTCACAAAATTGATAGCTTCTTCAAACTCAACAGGTTTCTTTTGTGTAGGTTGATCATCATCCAGTGGAAGAGTGATCTCATATCCTTTGGGCAAGAATGTATTGAAGCCCAAAATGAGGTCTCGATGGCCTTTAAACAAATCCTTTACTCTTGCAATGACTCCCGCAGTATCAATTCTACAATCAAGTAAAAAAAAAAATTTAAATCAACAAATAGCTCCCTCTCACAAATGCTCTTACCCCAAGGTGTAAACTGTGCTACTTGGAAAGAAGTCAAAAACCAGAGGGGGGAAATGGGTTAAATGAAGCGTAGACTATGAAATACCTTTGGGCCTTGAAATCTTTCATAACTTCAAGGAAGTCTTCATACTGTTGTCTCTTGTCTTGAAATATGTCCTTCACTCTCTTGAGATATACTAGGGCGTCATTAGTGGTTAATTTCTGGGCACTTCCTCCTCCAGCCATTTGGGGTTGTGTAGATCTTCATTTTCCAACACAGATTACACAAATAAGTGCTTCTATGACTGAAGTGACACAAAATCAAAAACTCTATGGCACAGATTATCAGTACAACATGCAAAAATTTGAGTGTAGTTGGATTCTACTTAGGACACTCCCATTTGAATTCCTCAAAGCATCGAACTTAAGAATTAACAACAAAGCAGAAAACAGGAACAGACGAAAGATGTTTCTCTTCGCGAGCTGAACAAAGAAAGAAGTTTTCTGGAACTTCTCGAAAACCCTAGATACTCAATAGAATTTTGAAAATAAAGGAAATCGTGAAATTTTCTTTTCATAAGAAACTAAATTTCATCCGAAGTTCATGAAAAATTCAAACCATCACAAAATTTACGGACGGAAAGGTAATTCATAAGTTTGATCTCCATGTTTGTAAAAGAAACATCAGTAATTAAGAACGAGGAAGTGTCATATTTAACTAGAATTAATCGAAAATAATAATAATAATACAGGAAAATACAGAAGGTCGATGAGGTTTACGCTTCTGGACGAGTGGAAATCGAAGGACGCTTGAGTTGTGAGCCCATATAAACGTCGTCTCTAGACCTCTTCATCTCCGAAAAGAATTCCTCCGCCTTCAATAGAAACCCATGCTTCGAACTCAGATTAGAATCAAAATTCCTACACAAGAAGTTGCTCATTCAACAAGAGAAACAAGCAAAAGGCAGATCTAAATACTAAAAAAACAGTAAAACTTGGAAAAGAGAAAAACAAGAGCGAAAATTCCCATCCAAACCTGTGCTCAGATCACCACCCAATATCCAGAATCCTGAGAAAAACACAAAACACAAAAAAGAAAAAAGAGTGTGTTACTTATCAAAAAAGCAAGCGCGAGACGAATCGGAAAGAAAACAGAAAAGTATGAACATTAGAGAAGGAAAAGAGATTACACATTAAAGGGTGTGAGGCGAAGATTGTGGAGTAGCGGAATTAGCAGAAAGTGGGAAGCATGAGATGATATACAGAAGGGAAAGGGATAAAATGAAGATGAAGAATGAGGAAAGTATATAGAAGGAACGGAAGGAGCCTCAATCCTCACAGAAAGAATCCGCAAATCAAACCCAAAATTCAACTTCTTCTATGTTCTTCTTCTTCTTCTTCTTCTTCTTCTTCTTCTTCTTCTTCTTCTATTTTAGGTTTTTCTTTCCTTTTCTTCGTCTCTCCGGAAACCCAACACAGGGAAGCTGAGATTGAGAATGCTTCTTCAGAGAACGAAATTGAAACCAAAATCAAGAGAGTTGTAAGAAGGAATGTGATGATATATACAAAAACACTCCCTGAACAGAACAGGAAAGTTGGGTTATGGCCACTATAAGTTTTTTTTTTTTTTTTTTTTTTTTCTTTTTTTCTTTTTCTTTTTCTTGCCTTTCTCCTTACTAATTTTATTTTCAGTAAAATTTAAGGTAAATTAAATACTTATCAACTTTCCACTTTGAGTTATCTTAAATTGTAAAAAAATTTAATAAATTATTATACTTTCCAAAAATAAAAAAATAAAAAATTACATTTATCCGTAATTTTTTTATGAAAATTGTTAATATTTTGTTTCAAAAATACTCGTTTCTTATTAATACTTTAAAATTTTATTCTTAATATCACGTTTCAAAACATATTTATGAACTTTCAAAAGTAATATTAAAAATTTTGAAGATAATCTACGAGAAATCGATAGAGATCGGTAACAAAAAAATTTATATTTTTAAAGTGATATTAAGATATTGTGTTTTTAAAATAAACTACAACTAATATTCAAACTTGGTATTTTTTTTAAAAGAGAAATTACAAAGTTTTTACTAATTTAGTATAAAATTTATTGGTTAATGATATAAAATTAGCATTTTAATTCTCTAATGTACGCCGCTACGCTGCGCTTGGATGGGGTGGGATGATATGGGTCGTCAATTTAGATATTGGGCTCTAGCTTTGAATGGCCCAATTATAGTTCGATGTTGGGCTTGAAAAGACCGTTGGTTTGTGATGGGCCTTCGTACTGAATTCGGCCCAATATATAATTGAAACGAATTAATTAAAGGGTTAAAATGTGAGGTGTTTAATTTATGAGTGTATAAAGGAAAGTGATTTAAAGTTAGGGTTAGGGTTACAGAATATGGCGGAATTTGTTGATAATTGATATCAATTTAATCATTCAAATAAGAAATGATATTATCATCTCTTTCTGTTTCTTCTTTGTCTTGAGCATTATTGGTGTTGGCTGCATCTTTCCAGATTTTATCAACTTTCCCTTTCATGAACAACCATGAATAATATGAACACCCTTTTCTAACTCTTTATTTTCAAAATTATTTTAAATTAATATATATATATATATATATATATATATATATATATATATATATATATATATTAAAAAAAAAAAAAAAATTATATAATTTTTTTAAAATAATTAATTTTCTAAAAAAAACATATTTATAGATTGTGGCATGTATACATGACACGTGGCACCATGAAATTATGGATTTAAAGTTTTTAAAAGACATCAGCAATGACTAATGACAGAATTACACGTGGCACGTTGGCTCGCCAAGAGAACCCTAAAACATTGGAAGAGAGAAATGGCAATTCTGTAAATAAGAGACAATCCAATGGCATTTAGTTATTATTTCACGTCTTAAACCTCTTTTTTCCATTTATGTGGAAACGTTGAAGTTCGTTGTTTTCTTCTTCTTCTTCTTCTATTTTAGGTTTTTCTTTCCTTTTCTTCGTCTCTCCGGAAACCCAACACAGGGAAGCTGAGATTGAGAATGCTTCTTCAGAGAACGAAATTGAAACCAAAATCAAGAGAGTTGTAAGAAGGAATGTGATGATATATACAAAAACACTCCCTGAACAGAACAGGAAAGTTGGGTTATGGCCACNTTAGATATTGGGCTCTAGCTTTGAATGGCCCAATTATAGTTCGATGTTGGGCTTGAAAAGACCGTTGGTTTGTGATGGGCCTTCGTACTGAATTCGGCCCAATATATAATTGAAACGAATTAATTAAAGGGTTAAAATGTGAGGTGTTTAATTTATGAGTGTATAAAGGAAAGTGATTTAAAGTTAGGGTTAGGGTTACAGAATATGGCGGAATTTGTTGATAATTGATATCAATTTAATCATTCAAATAAGAAATGATATTATCATCTCTTTCTGTTTCTTCTTTGTCTTGAGCATTATTGGTGTTGGCTGCATCTTTCCAGATTTTATCAACTTTCCCTTTCATGAACAACCATGAATAATATGAACACCCTTTTCTAACTCTTTATTTTCAAAATTATTTTAAATTAATATATATATATATATATATATATATATATATATATATATATATATATATATGTATATATGTATATATAATTTGGGTTCGGATTAATTTTTTTTTTGTTTTTTGTGGAGAAACACGTCTCAATTTTTATAAAAAATAAGATAAAAGAGTCTTATCCATCTTTGAACGGAGAATATCTCTGTGTAAGATGCCCAAAATTGTGAGATCTCATGTTGGTTGGAAAAGTGAATATTTCTACTGTGTGGACACCTTTTCATAAGGAAAGGGATATTGTCATTTTTGGGTTTTTCCTTTCGGGTTCTCCTCAAGACTTTAAAACGCGCTCGGGAAAGGTTTCTACACCCTTATAAACGGTGTTTTGTTTTTCTCTCTAACCAATGTGAGACATCACAATTAAAATCAGAAGAGAAACCCTAAAAAGAACAATATTTGCTAGTGTTTGAGTTGTTACAAATGATATTAGACTGTGTGATGTGTCAACGAGGATGTTGGCATCCCAAAGGGGTGAATTGTAAGATTTCACATTGGTTGGAGATGAGAACGAAGGTAACATAAGCAGACAACATACGGTGTGTCAGCGAGGACGCTGAGCTTTCAAGGAGGTGAATTATGAGATCCAGCATTGGTTGGAGAGGGGGATGAAGCACGAAACCTCTCTCTAACTCCTCTCAATATCGGTTAGCAAGTAGGCTTTGACTATTACACATATAAACTATTACTAAGAACATAATTAGTAATTATTTAACACTAAACCAATCACAAGTCATTCAACCATGATTAAATAGTAAGTTATTTCGAAATTCAAAAGATAATTTGTATTTTTTTTTTTTTATATTTAAACTTAAAGTTATAATTCAACAAAATTTAGAATGCATCAAATAAATAAAGGATATTCTTTATTTAATTACCAAAATCCTTGAAGGACATTCGGATTCATAAATAATGGGAGCACAACGGAAGCGGTGACTCCGCCAGCCAAATCGGACCGTCCACGTGCATTTTCCTACCCATTCATTTAATGCATTAATTTGAGGTATATCTGGGGATTAAGATTCCTAAAACACCCATTACATTATACCATTGTACCATTATACCTTGTTTAAAACAAATACCCACTAATTTATTCAATAAATTATTATTTTTTTCTATAAATTCGAAGGTTCCGAGAAATGGGTCTGTACAAAAAATGAGTATTTACTCTGTTATGAACAAAAAATGGGGTATTTTTTAAAGCTTTAAAACATAATATTTTGTTTGGAAAAAGTAAAAAGAAAATCGATGGTCTGGGTCTGGTCTGGTGTGGTCGGCCTGGCAAGAGGAGCAGGACAAGAGAGATAGAGTGAGTGACTTTCACGCTTCCTCTTTGTGAATAAAGTTCCACCTCCCGGCAGAGAGCAATCAACAAGCAGTTTCGACATCATCACAGCCCAATTTGAACTAATAAACTCCGTTCCCCAGTAATTACAGGCACAGGCTTTGGCTCTTTGGAGTTTACACTTTCTTCTTGTTACCTCCGGCAAACGGACAGGCGGGTTATCGGAAAGACTCCATCGACGAACACTCTTCTGCTTCCATCTGACCGGATCTGCACTGCTGGTGGTGAGCCTTTTTCTGATTTGGGTTTGGTGTGAATTTTGATTAATGGATTGGGAACAGCAGCAGCGTCGGAAGAGGAAGCGTTTTGGCAGGTCGAGTTCGCATGTTCAGTTTTTGACTCGAAGATCTCTGTTTCTTTGCCTTGCCTTTTTTGCTTTTCTCTTGTTTCTCTCTTCAAGTCGGTGGTTCTCGATTGCGGCGGCGTCTTTCCGGCCAGTTCTCGATGTCTCTTCCACCACTCTCTCCCGCTTGTCCACCTCTGCCAGCAAGTCTACACTTGACAATTCTTTGAGCGGTAAGTATTCGCCTTTGAGAATCGAAAGACGAGTCCTTTTCCCAGACCACTTGCTTTTGATGGTCACTGGCGAATTTAGCCGAGATGAGAAATTGGATTGTTTATACCACAAATCTGTCGCTAGAGGTTTGAAACAAGAGACTCTCAAACAGTCAGTTCTGTCCACGGACAGGTACGATGAGTTCCGATCAATTGCCAGATGTCCACTGCCGCCACGGAATTATTCGGCCTCCGCCGTGGACTTGAGGTGGGTTGGCGTGGAAGCTGATGACCATTGGTTGGTCAGGAATAGGCACCCAGTTGCCTCGTGGGAGAGGGTGGTTTATGAGGCAGCTATTGACGGTGATACGGTTGTGGTGTTTGCCAAGGGACTAAATCTCCGACCACACAAGGAATCAAATCCGACCGAATTCAGCTGCCACTTTAGACTGAGAAATTCCAACAATAACGGAGACTATGTGCTTACCACAAAGGCAGTAACAGCAGCTCAAGAAATTATCAGGTGCTCCTTGCCGGCTGGTGTGTCGAGCACTTTAGACAAGGAAAAGGGAATTCGGGTTACTGTGGGCCGTGGTAGTGTCAATACGAAAGCCCACCTTCAGGTGACTCTGCCCTCAGTGGCCAGACTCTCCAACTCCAAGCTGAATGAGCTGAAAAGAAATCAAGAAAAACATGAGCTTTGTGTGTGCACAATGGTGTGGAATCAAGCAGCAGCACTTCGTGAGTGGATTATGTACCACGCTTGGCTTGGAGTAGGGCGCTGGTTTATCTACGACAACAATAGTGATGATGACATTGAAGAAGTCGTTAGAGAGCTCAACCTGGAAAACTATAATATCAGTAGGCTGACCTGGCCATGGATTAAAACCCAAGAAGCAGGTTTCTCACACTGTGCTTTGAGAGCTAGAGATGAATGCAAGTGGGTCGGTTTCTTTGATGTTGATGAGTTTTTCTACTTTCCTTCAAAGTATCGCCGTCAGCAAGAATACCATACTGCCGGCCGCAATGCCCTTCATTCTCTCATTGCTAACTCATCTGCTTCAACCTCCAATTCAACGACCATTGCAGAGATTAGAACGGCCTGCCATAGCTTCGGACCATCGGGTTTAACATCATATCCACCGCAGGGGGTGACAATGGGGTACACTTGCCGGCTCCAGAGTCCCGAGAGGCACAAATCGTTTATCCGGCCAGACTTGCTTGACCCAACACTTCTCAATGTCGTTCATCACTTTAGGTTGAAACGAGGATCTGGGTTTTTTGACGTACCAAAAAGCAATGCTGTCATAAACCATTACAAGTATCAAGTGTGGGAAACTTTTAGAGCTAAATTTTTCAGAAGAGTAGCTACCTATGTTGTTGACTGGCAGGAGGCACAGAATGAAGGATCGAAGGATAGAGCACCTGGGCTTGGGACAGAGGCAATCGAACCACCCAATTGGAGGTTACAGTTCTGTGAAGTTTGGGACACTGGACTGCGAGACTTTGTCCAGACTTTGTTCTCTGATCCTTTGACAGGATACCTACCGTGGGAAAAAGCTTCTGGTTAACAACTCTTGGCAACCTGCAGCTTAGGGACCTGTACACAGTAATCATACAGCAAGCAATTGAATTTTTTGTTTTTTTGCTACAAAAAGAATGTTCATCGATTAATTTTTTACTCCATGGATATGATACTGGTTTCGTTACAGATTTTTAACTTACAAATTTCAGACGTTGGAATGAAATTCTTTCTGATTCATACTTCAAATTTGAATATAACATTTGCTGTCTGCTATGTCACACATCTTAAGAGAAATGCAGTCAGCATTACCACAGACAGAGAAAATGCATTACAAAAAAAAAAAGGACTGAACCAGGCATTACCACCAATCAGTGAATATATCTAGAGTCAATGGTCGAAAAAGGAGAAGCTTTTGCATTAATGATGTATCGACTATACATATAAATCAACTACTTAGTTGAGTTGCTTTGCCTGCCTTTCCAGGCGTCAATGTTATTTCTCTTCCACCCCAACGGTTTAAAAACATTGGAAATAAATAAAAGGTACAATCTAATAACCATTTTGTGTTGTCCATCAACACTTCAGTCCCCTCTTGAGCTCAATTTTGCCGCTGGTTGCAAATTATTTGAATATTTCAACAGCGTAGCATCCAGCTTCTCTCCAACTAGTGAAATCCATGCCTGTGAACATTTTAATTCTCAAGCTGGATATTGTAATTATACCACAGAAAGAAAGACCATCGCAATCAATATGCAGAAATTATGTACAATGGCCGAGGGGAAGTGTTCTAGGTAGAGAAGCTGGAATTGGAGATCATGGCAAACAGATATGTAGTTCTATTTATTCACACTGATTAACAGGTAGAACAATATCCAGGACCAATTTTTGACAAGTATCCCATTGAGAGAAAAAATCCACGAATATTAACGAGTCTCATTAAGAAAGAGCCAAGAGGCTTAAGAACGAGTACCTGATCAGAGGTTGTGAAACCCCTGATAGTGTTGCCACCAATTATAGCAATACCCTTCTCCCCAAGTGGTTGCAAGATTACAGCCTAGAATAGCAGGTTTGTCTTAGAAAGCAGTGGTTTCAATTTACTTCGAAAACCGGCCTATCTAACACAAGTAAGATATAGAGTGCACAAACACAGTTACAATTTCACGTTGTTCTGCATTCATTTGTATGATATGTACCAGTACAAACTGAGTCAAAATGGATTCTTTTAAATATCCCCCAAACACATGCAGTGATCCTGATGAGATTGAAGGCGGAAATTACCTCATTGAATTACAATAGCAAAGACTACCTAACGATAGGAGAGAGAGATGCTGGCGGCATTGAAAGGTAGTAAAACACAATTTAACTGTTTTCATAAAGCTATTTTTCCATCCTTTGTTTTCATGATTTATTATCTTTAGTTAATCTCTTTCACTTTTTTTATTTAAGAAAAATTAACTACTACTTCACCAATACAGGCTGGTGAGCAAGGGAACTCAAGTACACAATAACAAAATTATTTTTTAGAAACACTACGACAGACCAGCAACAATCTCTTAGATTCTATAACAAATTTCCAAGTTTTCAGGCGTTGAATTGACCACCGCCTTCCAAACAAGGATGCTCTAGTAAACAGGCGAAGAGTAAAATCCTATTTAATTGTAGAACCATAAAAGTTAAAAATCAAATTAAAAGTTTCATCACATTGTTTCCTACTTTGCCAAGTAGCAGAGTCTGGTTTCAGTGAAGAAGAAGAGTCCCTATTTAGACAGTAGGCAGGGAAAAGAATTCCCAAGTTTCTGAAAGAGAATATGTGGGAACGTAATAGCTAATTATATATATAACTAAAAGCCCAATTATTCTTCAGCTTCATTTGCACTCTAAACCATAATCAGTCATGCATAGAGTTTATTAGTTTATGTGTCTACTAGTTATATGGTGACAAATACCAAAGAATGAAACACTGTAGAAAACTATCGACCAGTTATTTATTCCCGAGATAAGAGAAAAACGAACAAATCTAACAACAACCCTTAATATCAAAGTACCTGAGTATTTGAGGGAAGAAATGGCAGCTCCGACTTCCCTGGATAAAGAGAAAGATTGGCCAAGTAGCTCTCTGCAAATATAGGAAAGATGGTTTCTCAAAAACGAATAGTGACAGATATTTACAATTGCACGTCAATCAAGTAGTACATGTGTGATGGTCTCTGTGCACAAGTCGTTTATTACTCACGAGCTTGGGATTTGAGAATTCCCTTATAGAGCGATCCCTGCATCAGTTTACAAGCTTCAACATGTTCGCCATCCCCATCACCCTCAGCTGATTCAGCAGCAAAACCAACTTGAAATATACACATACCATCGTAGACAATAACCAGAGACCTGCAGCATGTCACTTCTGACAGAGACTTCCATACCCTAAGAATAGGCAGCAAAAAGTAGCCATTAATCCCCTAGTCGAGGATTTTTCCTATTTCCTCTAAGAATCCTTAGCTTCAAATACCTAAAGTAGTTTATCAGATACATATTGGCATACGAAGTTAGCTTTCCCTGTCACTAGACATTCCCATGAACATGTGACAATGAGGGTAACCAAAATGACATGGATTATAAAATTCCATAGGATAATAGGAAAACTAATAGATAAGAAGTCATAATTCTCAAGCACGATATCAAGTTTCACTCATCAATATCCATTAACCAAAACAAACAAAGCACCCCTATCGAAAGTGATTTTCAATGATCTTAACCGGCTTCAATACTTAATAATATTCACAGTTTCAAATTACCAAAGAAGAAAATCATATAAAGTATTTACCATAACAACTCGGATGTTACAAGATCAGGGAGACTGGAGCATATCCTCTCACATTCTACTCCTTGTGGATTTACCTGATATGGAAAATGAAAGTGGGGGAAAAAATAAGAATAGAACAGGAATCTCCTGATAGAGAGTAAAGGTTGAGCATGGAAATCTTATCGTAAACCCATACCGGTGTTATAGATTTCGGCCTGATCGACAGCCACACCAGACCAGTCAAGACATTTGTGACGGCTAGACCAAGGGTTAATAGATCAGCTCTTGACTGTGAACTGCCGAAATTGATAATAGTTTATTACTATAAATAGAGCAACTAATTACGTGAAGTATAGTTGCAGAATCATGCCGCTAAAATAGGAAAACGCCATTGTCGACGAAGTTATCGAAGATGGAATTTCCATCCAAGTAAGCAATACAAATTGACTGGTGAAAATAAACAGCATTCGATTGATTAATTGAACTTAACGAACCTGCTGGCATCGGCGACGGGAGCAATGCCTGAAACGGCGCGGTTAAAGAGGACGACCAATAGAGAAATTCCACCGACGTAAATGGGCAAACTCCGAACGGCATCGTTGTTCTTGGATACCCATTCGGCCACCCAATCCGTTGAAGGCTTCGGCCCTCTGTAACTTGCTTGCGAATTCAAGGAAGAAGCCCTTATGATACGCGGGAAAGAGCGACGAACGGGACAGAGAGTGCACTTCAAACTAGAACTCCATAGAATTGGAGTGACGGGGAAGAAAATTCCCGCTTCCATCGAAACCGAGTGAAATGATACTTACTTCAAGAATGAAGTCCGTAAGGATAATTTGCCGGGATTTGGACTCCAACCTGGGGGGAACGATCCGCTGCCTCGAGCACTACGAAAATAATAATAATATTTGTATTTAGTAGGAAAATGTTATTAATTTCTTATGAAAATAAATAATATTAATGTTTGTTTAAATAAAAGTATTTGTCATCCTGATCGCCAATGTCGCCCTGACGTGCCTATCTCACCCTATGCTGAAGCCTGTACGGTTAGGAATTATGTTCCTCCACAATGATATGGTATTGTCCATTTTGAGTCAAAAGGGCTCGTACCAACAAAATTTCCCTTAAAGTAGAGCCCTTGAACAACATCTCCTCGAACAAAAGTATATCATAGAGCCTCCTATGAGGTCTATAAAAGCCCTCGAACACCCTCCCCTTAATTGATGCTCAACTTCTTCTCTAGAGCTCTTGAACAAACTACATCGTTTGTTCGACATTTGAGTCACTTTTGACTACACTCTCGAAGTTCACGACTTCTGTCTTATTGACATTACTAAATTAAGAACATGACTCTGGTGTCATGTTATAAATTACGACCCTCGGTAATATTATGATATTGTCTACTTTGAGTATTAGCTTTCCGGACTTTGTTTTTTTGTCTTTCCACAATGTCTCCTACCAATAAAAATGTTTTTTTGTTTATTTTTTATAAACTGAAGATCAACCTCTTAATTAGCAAATATAGGACTCCTCCCCTAATAATCCTCAACACTCACTTTGATATCCTCTACAAGTTGTTAATGGCCTTAGTGTTCATGAAAATCTGAAGAAGAGCAAAACATTGAACCTTGAAGAAGAACCATGTTCTTGTTGTACAACCCATTAGCTGCATGAGAACGGGTTGGGTTGCACCCCCCATAAGAGGACTATACGGGCTTAGGAGGTACTCAACACACCTCTAGACTGGATACCATGTAGTCTCATATAGCCATGCAGAGGTAGCGCCTCATAGAGAGATACCAGTCATATCAGCTCGGCGTAAGGAACCTTTAGATATCTAATGAAAGGACGATGAACCGCTAAAGTCCAAAGGGCAAGCCCCAAGGAACTAAGATTAGAACCAAATGTCCTAGAACCGAATTAGGAGACTGTGGGAACCTGTTAAGTTAGGATGCTAATAGAGCCTAAAAGTAGGTGGCTTACTGACTATAATTTTTATACTCATCCTCCCTATGTTTTCCTTTTTCAGGGGCGCAAGGCGTCGGTCAAGGGCGGGCGTGATGGAAATAGGGTGTCACAGAGGTATGGGATATTTATTTATAGGAAAATTGTATTTTAAGCAATGATAAGCATAATTATCACGCAAACTAATTAAATTAGTATGGAGATTCGAGATTAGTCTTAGTATTATAACAATCGGGAAGCATGTAGAATATTTTCCCACATTTTCACGTAAAGCAAGAACTATTCATCCTAATAATTACATCTCTCATCATTAATTTTTATATTTGTGACAATTTTATTATTAATGTTTGACTTTCATTAACAAATTAGCTCGAGATTAAGATATGATTGAGACTAATTTTAACAAAAAGAATTTATTTAAGGTTAACTAATAATTTATTCACTTTTTTTTCCTATAACCATTTAAATATTTAATTCTTTAACATAATTTCATACATTAACCATAATTTTAAATGAACAAAATATATTTAAACTAACTTCAAATACAACAAAAAAATAAATAAATAAATAATAATAATAATAATAATAAAAAATATATATATAAAAGGACCACCAAATATGGTACTACCCCACTTAGCTTTTAAGAGGAGCAAGTTTAACTAGCGACTTAATGTTGTCTTTGAAATATTCGTTTCATGTGCTACAAGGTTTGCGAGTGGTGAAGAGCTGACATCATGGCTCCATTTAACGTACATTTTGAGACATTTTCAAATTGACAGGTGTAAAAATGATTTTGGCGAAGGGACGTACATTGTCATGAACCATTCATCCAATATTCAATCACTACTAAATTTAGCAAGCTTTCATATTTCCACAAAGACGGACCAGACCCAGAACTACAGAATCAAGTCATTTAGTAAGCTCGTAACAATCTCTATAAAGTAAGGAATAAAGTTTCTATATTTCCTCTTTTATCGCTTCTTACTAAGTTCTTAATTCATGAGAAAGTAAATGAACGAGCCATGTTCATGCAAAGAGAAATATACTATTTTTTTATTTCATTCGCTTCGAGTTGACTAAGAATTTCTTATAGACAGACAACATCGTAAACAATTTGCGACTGCGGAAACTGTGTCGGTATAAAAGGGTGGCGGAGTTACCGACACGTCGGTTAAGGATCGCTGCAGCATTGAACCGAACAAGGACAAAAATAATAAGGTGCGGCGGAGTAGACGGTAAGCACAACATGGAATTAGAATATTCAATAAAGTTGACCAGACGACGTGTCTTCTCCATTACCTAGCCAAGATGTAAAGTAAAAGCTCAAAATCCAGCACGTGCTCGACAGAGACTCCTCGAAATCCACCACTTGCACAAACAACACCCAGCAGATGACTCAGTCAAACAATCCAATGAGAAGGCGACAGATCTTCCACGTATAAACCTTCAACTTGCCCTCACTTACGTGGCAGCGCCACCTCACCTTACCGTCCATTTACAAATTGAATACTTCCCACAACAAAGACTCTCAGCATTTACTAGTTTACCAATTCAATCCTTCTGTCCAATCACAAAATTTTGCCTTTTTTTTTTTTCAATCCAAATAAATCAGTTCTCTATTTTTTTTTTCTTAAAACGATCGACCACCCGTCTTGCGGGTCGTCTCGTGTCTAACCGATGTTGAGTATTATTGGCGACTTTTCACTCGCATTATAAGGCAGTTTTGAAGAGCTGCTTTCTATTTCTAATATCTCAATATTCTCTTCAAAACAGTCGAAGAAAAAGGGATTATAACACTATACTTATAGACCTAAAACGAAACAACCTTAATTAGGTTATTTGACATTAAAGTTGAAATTAAGATTAAATTAACCACCCACCGAGGAAAAAAGGCATTCCACCAACAACACCACCATAGCCATAAGCCACAAAGAAAGGCGGAGGTTAATTAAAAAGAAATTAGTGTCTGAATAAATGAAATGAGTGGGGTCCACCCTTGTCCTAAATTCAATTCAATGGATCGAATCTGTGTCGTCCAAGCATATGCTAATTCGACGGCCCTCCGTTCTTCTTCCTTCTCCACCGTTCCTTTTTGTGTGAATCATCATGAGAAGATGTACGGGGGGATGGTGATGGACTATGATTCGGGATGCACCTGCGATGCACTGTAGTATTGCTCACCATAGAGAAATGGAATAAAGAAAGGGCCTTGAAAGAATGGTGGCTAACTCGGCTTGTATATGAACCCAAAGAAGTTGGCTTTTTAGCTTTTCCGATCCACTTTTTCGCCTTTTGGTTTCTTCCACTTCCAGATTCCCGTGCTTTCTCTTGTCAGACCCTTTTTATTGTTTTCTTACCCTTCTCCCTGCAGCCTTTACTTTAGACTCGACATGAACGCCCCTCGCACGTGTTCGCTTTGTGGCAACAATGGCCATAACTCCCGCACGTGTCCGGAGGGAGACGGCGGCGGTGCCAGCGGCGCCGGCGGATTCATGTTGTTCGGGGTCAGGCTGACCACGACCGAGGGAAGTAGCTCGTTTAGAAAGAGTGTTAGTATGAATAATCTGTCCCAGTTCGACCAGCCTCTAAGTCAGGACTCCAACAACGCCGATGCCGGATATGCTTCAGACGACGTCGTTCATCCATCCGACCGTTGCCGCAGCCGAAAAAGAGGTTTTTTTTTTTTTTTTTTTAATTTTATTTTACTTATTTAATTTTGATTTTGATTTTTGTAGCTAATTTGGATGTGGGTTTGATTTTTCATAGGGATTCCGTGGACAGAGGAAGAACATCGGCTGTTCTTGTTGGGATTACAGAAGGTTGGGAAGGGAGATTGGAGAGGGATTTCGAGGAATTTTGTGAAGACACGTACGCCGACTCAGGTGGCTAGTCATGCTCAGAAATACTTCCTCCGCCGGAATAATTTCAATCGGAGACGCCGTAGATCCAGCCTTTTCGACATCACCACTGACACTGTAAGTCCCTTGTCTTGTTCAGAATCCTGTTTGTTTGTTAATTTGATTGATTTATTATTATTATTATTATTTCCATTTAATTTGAATTGAAGTTCCCGAGCTCATCCATGGAAGACGATTTGGTATTTTCCGGCCACGAGGCTCTGCCGCCACCGTTACCACCATCGCAGCCGCTAAAAGACAACAAACCCGGAAATTTCCTACTCAAAATTCATCCAGTGAAACCACTTCCTCCCGCCGGCGATGACAACAACGCCGAGAACACAATCAGTTCCAAAATCCTTCGTCCAATACCAATGCTTCCTCTGTCTCCATACCCAAAATTCGCTCAATTAAACATTAACGACAGAACGCCGGAAGACCCTTTGCCTCTGACTTTGAAGCTCTCTACTTCACACCCGGAGGCACAGTCTCCGACAGCGGCTTCACAGTCGTCCAGCAATTTCCAGACAATGTCCGGCGGCGGAGACAGTATCGACATTGTCAGTGTTGCTTGAAGCTGATCCTGAATTGTTGGGGGCTTAGATATAAGAATAACTGGTCGGATTTAATTGGACAGCGTATAAAAAAGGATTCCAGGTTTGTTTTGTACAGGTGAAATTTTAAATTTAATTGGTCCAAAAAAAGTGATATAAATTTCAATAATGGTTGTATTTGGATTTGTTTTTAGAATCGTTGTGTTAATGTTCATATAATTTAATTTTATTGTAGAAATGAATTAATGCGTTAATTTTCAGCATAACTCGAAATATTTAGAGCATATGGTTCAGTAAGTTAGTAGACGACAAGAATATGAGTGTGGGCATCAAGCTATTGCTTTCTCGACTTGTCGTTTTGCTTCCATGTGCCCATGGATGAATCTCAGCCACTTCTACCATTTATATTCAAGGACAAAATTTCCATCATTTTTAATGGATGTCATTTAATCCATTTTTTCTTTTTCTTATTCCTCGTAGATTCCCCGAATAATCTACCCCTCTTAGAGATCAGCATCCTCATTGGCACACCGCTCAATGTATGACTATGATATCATTTATAACCGTTTAAACTCATCACTAGTAGATATTGTTTGTTGAGGTTTCCACGTCCTTATAATAAATGTCTATGTACGACTCTGATATCATTTGTAACAATCTAAACTCATCGCTAGTAGATATTGTCTGTTGAGCTTTCCACATTCTTATAAGGAACGTCTCTCGTTCTACTCTCCAACTGATGTGGGATCTCACAATCCACTCATTCGAGAGCTATCTTCTTCACTGACACACTGCTCGGTGTATGACTCTGATACCATTTTTAATAATCTAAACTCATCGTAAGTAGGTATTGTCTATTGAGGTTTCCACATCCTTATAAGGAATGTCTCTCATTCTACTCTCCAACTGATGTGAGATATCACAATCCACTCCTCCGGGAGCTATCTTCTTCACTGACACACTGCTCGATGTATGATTCTGATACCATTTTTAAAATCTAAACTCATCGTAAGTAGATATTGTCTGTTGAGGTTTCCACATCTTTATAAGGAATGTCTCTCGTTCTACTCTTCAACTGATGTGGGATCTCACAATCCACTCCTCCGAGAGCTATCTTCTTCACTGACACACCGCTTGGTGTATGACTCTGATATCATTTGTAACAGTCCAAATCTTTCGTTAGCGGATATTGTCCACTTTGAGGTTTTCCCATCATTGTAATAAATGTCTCATTCTCCTCTCCAACCGACGTGGGATCTCACAATCCATCCCTTTGGAACCCAATGTTCTTACTGACACACTGCTCGGTGTATGACTCTGATACCATTTGTAACAACTTAAGTTCACCGCTAGCAGATATTATCCATCTTTGTTCCGTTATGTATCGCCATCAGCCTAACAGTTTTAAAATGCGTCAACGAGGGAAAGATTTTTATGTTTTTATAAAGAATGCTTCGTTTATCTCTCCTATTGAGGTAGGATCTCACAAAAATTTCTTTAAAATATATAATTTAAGGAATGTTGGATTTATATATATATATATATATATATATATATAAATAAAAGCTGAGGGTAAAATTTGAAATTTTTGATATTTGTATTATCGAGTTATAAATGAGAAATATTTAAAATTTAAATGTTCAAATATCATTTTCATTATTTGACATATTTGTTTTTATAATAATATTTTATGCTCTAAAATGTTTGTTTAAACTTGATTTTTGATGGTATCTCTGACTTTCAAATGTTTATTCACATACCCTAAACTTTCCATATTTAAAAAAGTCACCTCTGAAAATGGAAGGAAAGGAGATTAACGTGGCAAATATGTAATTAAAGGAACTACAGGGGAAAGGGGGAGAATATAGAAACTGTAAGGCTCTAGTGTGTGAATTCAGTTCGCAGATTTGATTTTGGTGAGAGAGGCGAAAAGAGAGAGGGCGGTAACGTCGGGAGAAAAAATGTGTTGGAATTCTTTGATGCTTCCTGTTCTTCTCCTTCTTTTCAGATTCTCTGCTTCACTTGACGCCCAATTGCAGAATACGTGAGCTTTAATTTGGTTCATTATGTTTTCTTATTGGTTATTGTGTTATTAGATCGAGTTCTTACTGATCTGATCTAATCTGATCTGATCTATTGGAATTCCATGGCTGACTGTTGAATTTGTTCTGATTATCAGAGACAGAGTTGAGAGGAACGAAGTAATTGAGATAGGGTTTGGGCGCAGAGCTCTGTTGAGTTTCAAAGAGACTCCACAGGGAAGTAACGTTACCTTTGAATGCTCTCGTTCTGGCCCCTGTATTGCCTGCCTCTACTCTGAAAAGGTTTCTATTTCATTTGAATGTTTGTTCGAGATAACCTAAATTCTGCTGCTGTTTTGCTCGTTAAGTTGGATTGCGCTTTTTATTAGGATAAATTATCTGGAAATTGTGACCTAGCTTATTGGAGTTAGAACAGTGATTTTCTTTCAATTGATGTAGTTTGGTGAGTTTCTAGTGAGCTATTTGGAGAAGGCATTACGAGCACGTCTTTCATTTATGGCAGCGATAATTTAGTAGTTGTGGAAAAAGAGTGAAGCTTTTCAATATCTCTTCTTTGAGAGAGCTATGTGGTGTAGGATATGTAGCGAATCGAGATATTGCAAATGCATGTGAATTTTTCATCATGAAGCTGCAGCCTTCCAGTTTTCATTAAGTCCCCTCGTGTTCTTGCTGTTTTTGAAACCAAAACTGCACGCTTGTACATTCTCTAAAAATATGATCAGGCTGGGTGTACCTTCTTTACTTTGTAATAGATTCCTTGCCCTGAGCCAGCTGACGAANAAAAAAAAAAAAAAAAAAAAAAAAAAAAAAAAAAAGCGAAGATCAGTCCATTTCAACTAAAGATCCACAGCTTTGCGTCCGCTATCCTTATCACATCCTTATCTTTTTGCTTAGTTGTAGGTGAGAAGGGATTTTAACTTGGACCATGGATTAAGGCTATAGCCATATGGGACAAGCAATGTGGACTTTCTACTAGTTAATATCTGGATAATGCCAACGTACGTTGTTTTATCATGAAGTTATATGTGTTTGAGTTCTTAATGTCTTAGGATTGGGAATGATAGTCCCTTGCATATTCTGTGTTTCTAAATCCACGTTTTGTGTTTACTTGTAGCTTTTGCTTTGTTTTTTGATATGACGTTTTATGCAGAGGTAATTTTTCATCCTTTTTTCTTTTTGATCTCATAGAATGATGAAAAATATCGCTGCAGTGAGACTGGCTACCGTATTCCCCTGAAATGTGTGGAGATCAAAGACACTTCAAGAGTTTCCAATGAGAAAAAATCTCATGATGGTCGCTCAATGCTTGAAATGTCTTATGAGCACAAGCTAGTGATCCCTGTGCTGAATGATGCAAGTGGTCATGCTTCACCAATTGCACACAGAAATTTAAGAGATGGTTCTATCTCAGGAACAGATGGTGCTCAGGCTTACACCACTTATAGAAGCTGTATTCCATCAGTTAATGAAGAAAAGTTGTCTGTACTTGGTTTTGAGGTATGCCATTTTCCTAACTACCCTATTTGAACCGCTTCAATTAATTGCAATTAATGGTTTCGTGGTCATTTTTCTATCTGCTCTCTTTTCCATCTGCATGCTGCCTGATATCTTCTCAAATTTATATTATGTTGCTTCATTCTATGTGATTGATATCAACGTGTTCATTGACTAAACTGCGCTGCAGTCGTGCTATTAGAGACACTACTGTTTTTATTCATTTGTAATTGTGGCCTGTAGCTTTTTTCTGTGATATTTCCAGCCATAAGATGTATGTACTTTCTAAGTAGAGGTTGTTTAATCAAATATACTGAAGAGAGTTGGACGGTTAAGGCATTTTTGAGAAATGTTCATATTTTACCGAACCAAATTTTGATGGCTAATCAATATCTATGGGTTTTCTTTAGCAGTTTTATTGTTAAGATGATAGCTAAAATCATATTTAGTAAGACTACTACAGGGGTTCATTTTTGTTGCCAATTATTTGTTGGTAAATCTTCTAGCTATTTGCTAAGAGCTACAGAACTTGTTGGGGCATGTTCTCAAAATAATAGGAACTGTTTCCCCCTTCTTCCTTAACATTTTTTATTTTGTAAATCTACATGGAAAAGTAATTATTTCGCTTTGTAGACTATTTTTTAAATCAATATATTATTAATTAATTCATAATACAACGTCCATCATTGAACAGACATTAGATAAATGTATCTTTTAAAAGATTGAAATTGTGGTTCGTTGGAGAGAGAGGTAGATGCGTTCATGTTATAAATGACCACTGCGCTGTTGGATACATCAGAACCCTTATTTATTTGATTTGTACGACAATTATTATCTTATTTCTACTTTTATCTAAACCAAGGGGAGAACTACTAAGATCTTTGGTTAGTGCTGTTAATTATAATGATAATATTTACGCTTATTATCTTGCTTTCCTTCAAATTCTAAAAGAAAATCAACTTTAGTTATGTTTTCATTTGCTGTAATGTTTTCTGGACAGGGCATTGTGCTATGTTTACTGCTGGTAAGTGGTTCATTTATTTACATCAGAAGGAAGCGAACTGTTTCAACGGCTGGTTTTGCTTCTGGCAGGCTGCAGTCAAATTCCAGGTTTTAGTTTAGTTTAGTCAGGAGTCTTCTTTTGTTACAATTGTTCATGTGACATAAATGTATTATCCACGAATACAACAAATTGAAATTATAGATGTATCAACACCTAGGAACTGGATGGTTGCACATACTTTTCTCCCTGTTCCATTATTTCGAAACGAAATCAACCGATTCGACTGCTTTCATTGCTTTCTTTTGGTTGTTGTCGAAAAGTTACTCGCACGGAATAGTCTTAACAAAATCAGCTTTTCACTTCAAAGAATATATATGAATAACACAACACAATAATATCAAGTTATTGCTTCTTTAAGATTTACAAGAAAATGGGACCATCGGTCGATACCTTCCGCCAATTTCCCACCTTAGAGTTTTTTTTTTTTAACATCAAAGAAGCAACAGAACAAAACTAAAACTACAATGAAAAGAATGACATTGAAGATAATCTGGTTCTCACCCGTGACAATAAGGCCTTTTGAAAGTAAAATCTACAGCACGACACTTACAATGATCAACCATATGGTAATCACAAAAAATAATCAGGAGTCTTGCGAGTGGCATCTGGCTCAATTTGCCGAGGAGCTGGGTCAAATTGTAGAAAGTTTTGATCCATATTCTCCCCAATTTCCAGAATTGCGGCCATATTTCCACATCGATAACAATAATTTGGAGCGCTAAAGACAGTCACCACATTCTTATCCTACAAAAGAAAGAGAGATTGAAAACATAAGAACATGCAATAGAAGGAAAACAACAAGCGAGGGGGGTATACACCATTTGCAATCAGCTAAACAATTCACCTGACACCAGTTGTATCCTTCCATGACAAGTTGATGCGCTCTGGATATAAGAGTAAGCCCATTTGTATGATTGAACTGAGTAGCTATATCCTGACCAAATGTATACCCAGCCCCACGTGGAGATATTCCCCATCCACACCGGTCGTCTGGATCCGACCATAAGAGATCACACATCGGCCCCTCATGGGGGACCTGACGTGACATATACAGAAAAAACAGCTAATGAGTAATACAGAACACTGAATACCCCGGAAATGGAAATCTTTGTAGCAATAATTAGTTGAGTGATCAATCAACAACCAAATAAAAAAGCCTACAAACCTCCTGTATACGGTCCAATGAGCGAATGTTATCCAAGGTATCCAAGGATGGAGAAAGCCCTCCATGCAAACAGAAAACCTACACATAATAACAGTTGCATTTTAGATAGAAGCTTATCTGGTATCAAGTTACCACGCACAGTTCATTCCGTGTACAACTGAACCTGACTCTCAACTAGAGCTGTAAGAGGGAGGTAATCGAACAGATCGGTGAAGTGTTTCCAGACATTGGCATTTCCATATTTTCGCAAGCATTCATCATAAAAGCCATACCTGAGTGAGAAAAGATGGGTCTATGAATAAAAATCAGTCACAATAACATTAGGGAAAGGACCCTTTAGAGTATGACTAAACACATACAAAAGAAATACTTTTGATGAGCAATAAAGACGGTTTGAAAGGTCATGGCATCTTACACTTGAGTTATTTGTCGGCTCTCGTGATTACCCCTCAAGATAGTAATTCTGTCTCTATAACGAACCTTCAGAGCCACGAGAAGAGTAACCGTCTCGACAGAGTAGTACCCGCGATCTGCATTAGTTCACAGTGTGAGAAAATGCTAGTACCAGACTCTGAACTCCCATAGCTTATAACAAACGATTACATGCTTTTTCAAATTATGAAATCAAGCAATCAATTAACCAAGCCATCAACTGCACCGGGTTTATTTTATTTCCTTCCCTTCCCTCTCTTCCTAGCCACTAACAGACGGTAATTTATCAATAAATGACTTCAGGAGGGCACAATGCTCGTTGTGCTGCCTCTTTATAAAACTAGAGACGATACTAAGTTACCTTCATAAGACAGCATCAGGGTATTGACCCACGTTTCCCTGCCTCTTTCTAACTCATTTGAAGAACTATTTCCTTTCCTTTTTCTTTTTATCAAAAGCTACAGGAAAACTACTTATCACCTCCTGTAAGGCCTATGAGCAAACTACTATAAATTCCTTCAATCCTGTAAGCTTCTATCATGACTATCATGACAAGTAGCTGCTTTCATCAATCGCTTCCAGAGGATGTAAATCCTGAAAGCATCTCCCAGTTTATAATTTACAGCCAAGTTTAAAGAAACCCACCTGATGAATTATAACTTTAACGCAATACAACGACAGAATCAAGCATCAATTTGTACCAACCATACTGCATTATCACCCGTCAACTTTGTTCATTTTTATCCCTTAATCTCACAGATAGGAGCTATCCAGAAACTAGACATATCCATGCCCACATAAGCCACCTGCTAAAAGTTGTCTGATCTGAGAACTTACCAGCACATCTGAAATGTCATGTTTTGAGTTTTCAACTTAAACAATCTTTTACCAAAACCCACACATCAGTGTGTGATTCTAGATGATCTAATGGATAAATTGCCCTTAAAATCAAAGAGGAAGCTAAGACCAACTAGAAATCACAGTCGGATTAATCAGAAAATTTGTATTAACGTATGGGTACAGAAGCCATGTCCCTACGAAATATCAGCCCCTTGATGGATGCGGCTTTTCGTGTTGGGAACAGCCCGAATGAGTCTCTTTTTGAAGATGAGAATTTTCAAACACAACAAAAGAAACAGAAAGTAGACACTAGCTTTAGATGAAGGAATCAAATAAATTTTCAATACCTCCAATATATACATATGTGTGTGTGTGTGTGTGAGGGCATCATAGAAACGAAAACAAGGGGAAGAAATAGGTAAGAACTCACCCACATAATCACCCATGAAAAGGTAATTAGTATCAGGAGTACGGCCTCCTATCCGAAACAGTTCAATGAGATCGTAAAATTGGCCATGAATATCACCGCACACCGTCACCGGACACTTAACCGGCTGCACGTTCCACTCCTCTACCAGAATCGCTCTCGCCTGATCGCACAGTATTTTCACATCCGCTTCCGGCAACGGCTTGCACTCCATCAGATACTCGATCTGACGGTCCAGATCCGCGTGAGACGGCATGATTTCAAATCCTCACAGATCCACAAGCAAATATTAAAGATCGTCTCGAAGAAACCCGGTCACCAACGCAGCGATCTCTCCATTCTCAGAGAACAATAGAATTTGAGCTCATTATGCATCAAATGGACTCCGAACCATCAAAATTAATCCCCGAAATTCGAACTTTTTCAATCGCCATGACATGTAACAAAGAAACATAGATAGATTCTCGACCCGTGAATCATTCTGGCTCTCTCCCCCTCCCCCCCTCTCTCCGTTCTTCGGCAAAATTTGGAAAAAAGTTACTAAAATTGTATTTATGTGAATAAGAGGATGACGAGGGAATTGAGGGGGAGCGGATTGATTGGTCCGAAATGAATCAAAATGCAAATGCAAATTCAAATGAAATGCCATTTCATTTCATGTCTCCCAAATATAACTTCCTCTTTTTTCCTTCACAGATTATATTTATATTATATTATTTTTTAGTATAAAGTCTCAAATCATTATAAATTTTAATTGCCGTATAATGATTATTATATGTTAATTACTGCTCCATATTTCTCCATTTTTTTTAAAATAACAATTAAATTAATGAAGTCAAAAGAAGCAGCCTAAATTACTAAAAATAATTCCATTTTTGAGGTTTGGATTAAGTCAAATAAATGGGGAAATTCTTTTATTCATTAATCCTAAAGAGATTGAGATATAAAATATATTTTCCACTAATTCAGTCTTTGTCAATGACTTTCTTTTTTATATTCTGTAAAAGTATTTTTTTTTTAAATAATAATAATAATAATAAATTATGAAAACAAAAGCTTAATTGATTCGACCTTGTTTGGTTGTTTTAATGTTTGGGCCAAGTTGAATTCGAACCAACGTAGCCCAAGCCCATTTGCTCATCTCGAAGCCACTAATTTCTTTTTTAATTAAAAAAATAAAAAAAGCTACAAACTCAGCTGCTTCATGACAGGGCTTCTTCCCTCAACCTCAGACCCAGCTGCCGGCCAGGGCCAGCTTGTTGTTTTCCCCGGTGGTGGCGAGCCGACGGTTAAAATCCATAGAAACAGCCCCACCGCCACAGCTTCAAGCCTAGTTTCTTATAAGTTTAACCAAAACTTTTATAATTAATGTTCTTAAAATTTCAAAATTACATTATATGAGTTCTTAAAATTTGTCAATGGATATGTTGGGAAAAGAAAAAAAAAGAAAAAAGAAAAAAAGAAAAAAAACTGAATCAGCTGGATTTTAAATAAACCTTGAGAAACGTAGATTAACAGAAATTTATAAGGTCATGATTTTTTGGTCTATAATCAATCTGGGGATTAGAACTTTTGGTAGACTTGTGAAGGTGATGAGGAGGATTATGATGGAGGTGAAGAGGATATAATCCATTGAAATTGAGAATTACAATGTGTACTATCTAGCCCATGAGAAAGGTTCATGGTGACAGGTTCTTCCTATGGATAGCTACAATCCGACCAGTCAAAAAATTACAATTTCATTTGGCATTAAAATTACATCAACATATCAATATATACCCATTTCATCCTAATAACCACTAGTCTCTCAGGAGGAAGAATGACAACTAATGGGACAAAGTGGAACCAAATGATATGCTGCAAAATCAAATGCTAAAATATGGCACAGCAAAGCTAATACTAAGGATTTTTCTGGGGTCTACTATTGATATGAAAATTTTTGTACAAAAATGATCACTACCTCACTTTTTTTCCCTATTCTTTGGCCTCAATTTCACACTGGCTCTCTTAGCAACATCCCATGCTTTCTGTGGGGCATAAATACCAAGCTGTGCAGCAAAAAATGACTCGTAGCCCGGTGAGTCGAAAGCAAAGCCAGTGTGCTTCGATAATTCTCGAGGGAGTTGAGACATGGCATAACTTCTTGCCTCCTCCGGTGTAAGATGGTTCTGAATCTCCAGCAATCCTGCCGTACCTCTGCCTTCAGGTTCATGTCTATGTATTTCTTGTACTATCTGATAATCGTAGGGGAAAAACCATCTCTGAATGCTGTATCCACACAAAAAAATTGTCCATGAAACTATATTAGCAATAGAACAAAAATTGTAATAATAAGTTGACTCACTATCTTCATCTTATCTCATCTAATGATCTGAACACAAAAGAAATTGTTAACAGATTACTATATCTGTGACGGTAGAAAATTCCATAACACTAGCAACTTTGATGTTAACCAAGAGGGAATTTCAGAATGAGAATCAGTCCGTTTGGGAAAAGAAATTCGCTAGACAGGTTATGCCAAATTGTCCAGTCTAGTTTGTCAATCCAAGACAAAACAGGCCAAGGTTGGCCAATCAGCCTACCATCTGATGGCAAATATCCTTCTATGAATATATGCATGCATATTGCTTGGACTTTCCTAAAATTTCTGTTTTGTAGTGGAAGCTTGCTTCGTTGTGTAGATATCAAACTTTATTGTGCTTTCAAGCTGGAGTTCTTGACCTTTTCTTAACACAGATCAAAAGTCAAAAAACAATTACCCTACAAATCTTGACTCTGCAAAAAGCTTACATGGGTTGCACCCCTAAATATAACGTACAAAAAAAGCTTAAGAAACGAGAAAATCACATGATGTATTTCCTAACCATAAGTAGCAAAAGAGTTTAGAGAATCCATACCCTTGGTACGCGAAATCACAGAGAAGTGCAACAATGGGGACAAGAAGAACAGCTACATAAAAGTATAATGTACTCATTAAGACATATATGACGAAATATACATTTTCCTGCAGCAAAAGGGGCAATAATAAAATGAGTATTAAAAGAAAAAAGTAAAGGTAAAAGTATATATATATATATATATATATATATATATATATATATATATATATATATATAAAAGGCAACAAAACTAACCTGCCTATCATGTGGTGTGATAATACCAGAGTATAAGAAAATAAATAGGAACCAAGCTAAAATGCTTCCCCCAACCGTAATGTAATGCCACCGGGTAATTGAATTGCAGATCATAAGCAGACGCAAATTCACAGTCACTACAATGCATGTGAAAGTCATCGTGCTGATATCCCACAGACCAAACACCCTGCCAGATGACGATTGACTGCTGGAACTAGAAACGGTTATAAAAAAATAAAAGACTAAAGATTGGTAGATGGAAAAGAAAGCCCAAGTTGTCACAACTCTCCACTTAAAAAATGCATTTCTTATTCCCTCTCTGTAGAGCTCAGGGTACTTTTTGGATAGGGAAGCACTGACATCCTGACAAAAAAAGACAAAAAGATAAAATAATTTATAGGGAGAGTTCAAGGATAGATTTCATCTTAACGAAACAAAAGACATTCTCCACGAACTATAGGCATCTCTTCAATAGCAGAGCAGTACATGCTATGAGCAAAGTAGTAAAAAAGAATGCAGTACCTTGTCAAATAGTCCAACAATTATTACAGGTAGGGCGGTAAATATGACATTATACAGCGACTGGAACCAATCATCATAGAATCTTTGACCAGAAAATCCAGTTTGGAAGGTGAACCAAAACTGAGTTAAAGTGAATGTAAGATTCTTGTAAAAGAAGTACGTGACGACCTGCCACAGAACAAGTGCGTTCATTATGTAAAAGTCTCATAAAAAAAGACATGTTTGAAAGTGATTTTGAACATGACATAAATGATTTTAACGATACCAAAATCACTTTCAAACATGTCATAAATGTCACAACCAGCCAACTATAGAGAGTACTTAAAACGCAAAAAAAAAAGTTAGAACCTTGCATATTCTAAGATATGACCATCGCCCATGTACAAGAAGTAAATCTGTGAGAAAGCGAAACTGAGCAATAGCAAAATCACTAGCCATCACTGCTTGCATTCCCTCCTGTCCACTTATTCCAACGCCCACGTGAGATGCTTGAATCATGCTAACATCATTAGCACCATCACCAATACTGAGTGTTATTTTCTGTGCACCTTTCTTCACCAGACTTGTCACCTGAAAGAGATGATTACACAGTGACTGAAAGTTTTTTTCCCCTTACAGTAGAAAAGAAAAGAGAGGGGGGTTCTCTAGCTTTTTAGTGCTTTTATGAATGAAAAACCCAGTTTATCTTTTATTTTCTTTCAATAAATGTGGGTTTCTTATTTAAATATTTTAAACTTTTTTGTATAGTTTCATGCTTTCACTAATCCTACAGAAGAATTATGTGACCAGACATCATCTAGCATAAAAAAACTAGTAACCATGATTTAATCATGTTGGAGGAGCATGAGCTTTGACCGTTGGCCAACCCATAATGATTGAGTTACTTAAAAGCTATCATATCATTCATATTATATAAAAGCAAGGCATTCAATATTAGTTGAACTATCAGTCAATAATACCACCAGTATTACACACAAAGGGTAACTCTCTGAAACATACATGCATAATATTTTAATAAAAAAAAAAGAATATATGTCACTCTCTTTCTCAAATCTAAATAAAAGCAATATACTTCTTGGGTAAGCGGAAAAATAATATTAAAAAATTAAAAATGGAGCATGTCGTGGATAACAAGTTAAATTCCTGAAGGATGTCTAACCTGCGCTTTCTGCAAAGGAGAAACCCGGCAGCAAACAACTGAACTACAATTCAAGCTCAAGCTTAGTAAAGTAACTCGCAGACTTGGATCTAATGCATACATCAAACATTTTCCATCTATAACAAGTGCTAATTTTGGTGGAGACACAGATTGTAAACACCGCTGCGCTTCCTCAAGACAATGCTTCAGTTCCCTTTTTACTTCTTCTCTAGTAAAACGTGCAAGTTCTACTTGGTCACCCTAACAAAAAAGCAAGTATTAGTAGTAACATAGCTGATAACAATGACCAACATGTAAGTAAGTCACTAATAAAAAATGCTAGCTGATTACCCTGTTTTCAACTTCTCGGATTGCATCCGTTTCTGAACTGATAATAAATTGCTTCATTTCATTGTTTATTAAATTGCACGCTGAAAAAGATGGGAACTAAAGATAATCAAATAATTATGAATAATATAACTATCAAATTATTGACTTTGTGTGCATTTTTATATTTTATTTTTCCCTTGGTAGGGGGTGATGGGATTGATGAATGGAGTTGTAGCTATTGCCAAAATGTTAACTTACCATAAGCTATATTAATAGCAGTTTCCATCTTGTCTCCTGTTAGCACCCAAATCTTGATACCAGCTCTAGAAAGCGTCTGTATACAGTTTGGTACTCCTTCTTGAAGTTTATCTTCTATAGCAGTACAGCCAATCAAAATAAGGTCTTTCTCTATAAGTTCTGCAACCTGAAATTTTTTTTTAACAATTTCTACGTGAGAATTCCATATCATCATGAGATAAAATCTGGCTCCACAAGTCCATGAAGAAGGAAGTTCTCCTTTTAAGGAAATTTAACAAGAATTCATTCAATGGTCAAAAGACAGATATGAGATTCCAAATTAATTCCATCAACTCTTCAATTAAATGGACAAACACAAAGGAAGAAGTTCTTGCAATTATTACAACTAAAGTTTGAAATAACACTTTATTTCCCCTGCCATTCTTCTTTTTTTCTTATAAGAAACAAAACTACTTCATTCCAAAATAAACCAACCCAACAGCCTAACGGGCAAAGGGACAAGGTGCAAGGTGTAAGGTGTCCCCTCCCCAAACCAAAAGGGATTACAAGAACACCTTTCATTTCATTCTAGGTTAATGGTGAAAGTGGTGTAACTTTCCCATTCCATACATGAACTATAAAGCGCTGTCAACCACCAGGATGGTAGAAATCATAGACATGGACAGATAAACTTTTATGCCATTAAACAATACGAGTAATGCTCACATATTAACTGAGAAAATATTATAAGATTCTGATTAGTAGAGTAATCACACTTCTTCAAGAATAGAGATGATATATCTATATATATTTATAAGAAACAGAAACCGTTTCATTGATTGATGAAATAGATTACAAAATTTCATCTGAGAGTAATTACAAGATATTTCTCCAGTTCGTCATGAGGGTCTATAACCTATAGTTACAAAAGGGCAGAGAATGACAATTTTGTAATTATATAGCCTTTTATGAGTATTAACCATTGGAATGATATTTTTTCTTTGTTGCTCTATGAGTGGGGTTTCACTACCTAGCACCAAGGTTGTTCGTTTTACTTTCCTCTTTTGAACATAAGTCTGAATAATAGGAGATGACACAAACACACAATTTCCCACAAGGAACAAAAACTGGATCAAGGGCATGTCCTAAGATGGTGAATGGCCTCAACATGGATTTTGCAATTAGCCGGGGGGTGGAAGGGAAAAATAAAGACAAAAAGGGCAAAGGCATACTTCACTACGAGAACAGAAAACAGCATAATTACTTAACCCACCTCATCCAATTTCTTTTCACGATCTCTTAATGAAGACTTAGCTTGAATGAACTTCTCATTCCAGCTTTCATACACGTCAGGATGCAAATCTCTGTAAGCAAGGCATAGGGTTCTCAAACCGGAAGATCCAAATTTCTCCAAGTGTTCCCTAGTTACATTCTTCAAATCATCATTTCCACCAGCCAATCTCTCATATACTACGGTATCAGCACCCTGGTCAGTGTAATTAACCACATATCAATAAATCTGATGACCAGAAAGCTAAATTGAAAAATATTAAAAGATTACCTTGCAGTACAAGACAAGCCTACCATCAGAATAACGACACACAACAGACTGACGCTTCCTTACACTGTTATCAACAGCAAATAGAATTGATAAATTTATATAGTTGCAAGTAAAATTATATCGGTTTGAAGTATATTGAAGGAAATACAGTATGCCAACCTATTGAACTCAAGTACATTGAGAATTTCATATGAAACATCTTGGATTTTTCCCATCTTCTCAACATGAGATTCTCGAACATATATTGTAGTAGGTGTGCGCCTGAGAAAATAGAAAGTGGGACAGAAATTACTACCTGATATTACTACACATACAATTGGGAAAATTCATCTATAATTAGTCCCAAAATCAGAATGAAGAATATACATTTCTTAATTGAAGTTAAGCATGTCATACTATGCCAATTGCCAAGGGTGCATTTTTATGGCGACAATCAACATCGAAAATATTTACAAGTAAAATCCTCTTCCAATGAGTGTAGTAATTGAAGAGGAAGGAAATCCTTCAACCCTTTGCCAAAGCTACATGAAGGAAAAGCCTCATGGGACTGGGAGTAGACAAGTATCAAATGCATGAGTTTCAACCACCACACTATAAGACTAACATAATGCCCAAGTAGAGACGAGACAGAATTCACTGGAATCTGTTGTTATTTTAATAAACTCAAGATAAAATTGTCCCTCAATTCATGGAACATATTTGCATTCGATGTGCAAACCTGTAAAAGAAGAAGCCAAAGTTTTTAGCCGCAGTTACTAAGGCAGCCTCATCAGGTGATGCAGCTTGATAAATGATCTTTTCTGGGGATTCGTCTCCCTCAGGGAGTACAGTATGACAAATAGCAAGGCATCTGAAAAATTCCTAATAAATAAACATAACATCATTATTAGTTATTTTTTGCAAGCCATCACACCTGGTAAGCCAATATGGCATGTATCAAGGCTTCAAATACAACAACCACTCTATCAATACAAAGAAAATGCATCAAGCTCCACTGTCCTTATTAAAAGTTTATCCTACGAGATATTTCCCAATTTCTTTAGATATATTAATCATAATCGTAAAACCACAATTCATGAACAATTGCAAGTTCAACGTGAACCATATAAATTCTTTTTATATTAAATATGAATTGTCTTGATAAGATTTCCAATGAAATCATAAAATAAGAAAATGACGGGTCGATCCATGGATTTTCCCTTCCCAACATGATCCTTCTCCCTAGGGTTCCCAGATGAGGGAATTATAAGATAGCCTCTGACTCCAACTACCGTTCATGTATTCCCATGCTAGATGTAACCAACTACTCATCCTGCCTTTTTTACGTTCTTGACAACCCATCTTTGTCTTAATAATCTTTCAGTGGCACGTTTCCTTTTTTTCTTATAAGAATATTTTCGTTGATGTATGAAGTTTACAAAAAGGGGGGAAACGGCACCAATCCAAAGAGTTACATTAAATATCTCCACCCAATTGGACAAAAGTAAAGCAAAACTATAAGAAAGAATGAAAATTCAATTAACATGAAAAAAATAAGATAAAGAGCATTCTCAAGAAAAACCGAGTAGACACTTTCCTTGGAACCAAAGGTCTAATGGTTTTTTTCAAGCCAAACTGAACACAAAAAAAACAAGAACTAAATTCTTCCAAAACATTCCCTTCTTGTCCTTGAAAGGAATGGCTAGCATAGTAATTCAAAGAACATAAATACAACATATAAGAGAGAATGAGAGAGATTATAAAACCAGTCCAATCAATAAGAAGAAAAAGGTAAAAAGAAAAAACCCCAAAATCAAGAACTCGTACATAATTAAAACCTCATAAACTAGATGGTATCCCAAATGTTACGTTGAAGGTGCAAAGCTTAGAATAAAAAAAAATGTGTGGTTGTTGGTTGGTCAACACTCCTGACTGAGCACATTATTTTAGTTTGATTAAGAATAGTTAAAATACCTTACAAAGATCAGAGTTGGGTTCATTTCTCCATGCTCCTCTCATCAGCCTAGCATCATCGAAGTTAAATCCCTTTTCTTGTACAGCATTTGCTGATTTGTGCACCTGCCAAAAAAAATACTCTTTAAGTTGAACTGGTCTTATATCACCATTCATCACTATGTATGTGGTATAGAACACAAACCTCTTCCACTTTCAAGCCATTCTGCTCAGCAATTCCCCTCTCTATTTCAGTGATACCAGTGCCATAAACCTCTCCACCAATTGAACACTTAAAGAACTCCATTAGATTCCTAGTAAGAGTACCAGTTTTATCTGAAAAGATGTACTCTACCTGATCAAAAGCCACAATTTAAAATGAATGAAATACGATCTTTGAGAAAAAGGTTAAAATTTCCATAATGCTTCTAAAATATTTGTTCAAGTAAATATTTACCTGTCCAAGTTCTTCGTTCAGATTAGAAGTTCTAGCCAGTGCAGGGGTATTGCTATCAGCATGGAACATATTCAGATCCTTGTTGATATATTGTGTTGATTGAATAAATTTGATCATCTGAAAATTGCGTAGAGAGGGAAAATAAGTCCTAATAGATGAGTCTGTGCATTACTAATGCAGGATTAATTAAATAAGAGATCATATTACACACCTCAATGGAAACATATAGAGAAATAGGAATAATTGTCGAGTACAGAGTAATCAGAGTAAACATGGTCAAAACGACAACCTGTGGAAGTCATAGTTCAGACTCAACAGAACAAAAATAAGATGAACAAAAGTAAAGAAAAAAATTAACCATATGAAGAAGTTACCAGGAATCGATTGCGAGGGTTGAATTGGTTTTCCCCTCCCTTATCAAGAGCTAGGTAGTAGTACTTTTGGTTTACAAACACGCCACTACAAATTCCAAAGCACCAGAGAAATAGAATAAACCATCAACGACAGAAACTGAAAAAGAATGAGTNTTCAAGCCATTCTGCTCAGCAATTCCCCTCTCTATTTCAGTGATACCAGTGCCATAAACCTCTCCACCAATTGAACACTTAAAGAACTCCATTAGATTCCTAGTAAGAGTACCAGTTTTATCTGAAAAGATGTACTCTACCTGATCAAAAGCCACAATTTAAAATGAATGAAATACGATCTTTGAGAAAAAGGTTAAAATTTCCATAATGCTTCTAAAATATTTGTTCAAGTAAATATTTACCTGTCCAAGTTCTTCGTTCAGATTAGAAGTTCTAGCCAGTGCAGGGGTATTGCTATCAGCATGGAACATATTCAGATCCTTGTTGATATATTGTGTTGATTGAATAAATTTGATCATCTGAAAATTGCGTAGAGAGGGAAAATAAGTCCTAATAGATGAGTCTGTGCATTACTAATGCAGGATTAATTAAATAAGAGATCATATTACACACCTCAATGGAAACATATAGAGAAATAGGAATAATTGTCGAGTACAGAGTAATCAGAGTAAACATGGTCAAAACGACAACCTGTGGAAGTCATAGTTCAGACTCAACAGAACAAAAATAAGATGAACAAAAGTAAAGAAAAAAATTAACCATATGAAGAAGTTACCAGGAATCGATTGCGAGGGTTGAATTGGTTTTCCCCTCCCTTATCAAGAGCTAGGTAGTAGTACTTTTGGTTTACAAACACGCCACTACAAATTCCAAAGCACCAGAGAAATAGAATAAACCATCAACGACAGAAACTGAAAAAGAATGAGTAGAGAACTTATCAACAAAACGAATCAAGTTAATCATACCTGCCAATGGCTCCAATCAAACACATCATAAAGAGAGTAGCAAATAGTGTAAGTATAAGTTTGTCGAGTTTCTTTTCTAGGGTACTCCTTTTGGAGGGAACATTCATAGCATTCATCATAACCTGCATATTTATTTATTCCAAACAGAGTTCTTATATAACCAGCATCATCGAAGTTCAACCAAGAAAAGGAAAAAAAAACAAGAAGTTAAGAGGTAAGGATGTTAAAAAAGAAGTGCACACAAAATGGGATGAAAAGTAACACTGAAAGAGCCCAGGTTGATTATTTTTTTCCACCCTACTTTATCATGGCCCACCCCACTACACTAATCTTGAAGGAGGCTTCGCACGACCCCAAACCAACTCCGAGAGACGATAAGCTTCAAATCATTAAATTTTCCACATAATGGTGGAACACATATCATTAGAGGATATCTCCAAGAGATCCAAGCTTGCCACCAGAGCCACTCTAAATGGGGTACAAACCGGATTAATCATTATAAACCCACTTTTAATATGTTCATCAAAGATTCTATAAGATTTTTATTAACAGGAAAATGGAAGTACATATGAAGGGCAGCTGAGAGGTTCCAAGCTCTCCTGCTCAAGCCACCATCTAGTCTCTATTCCTTCGTCCAGCTTGTGTCATACAACACAATACGTAAGGTTAAGGCTAACCAGATTCCCTTACACCATTTTGACTACCTACTTCCCAAGCTGATACACAGTGCTCCCCTCAACTCAAAGTTGACAAGTAAATCTCATCAAAGTGATTGCAAAGGCAAGGGGAATCAATGTCTGGTCTGAACCTACTGAAGAAGAAAATAAAAATCAAACCACTGTGCAAATATAAAAATATAGAGAAGTTACAAAAGCTCTTTCTGATAAGGTGCTCACATCGTGAAATTTTTTCCATATACATTCCAAATCTTCATGTGTTTCCTCAGTAACTCTTTTATGTTAATGTCCTTCTAGACATCCCATGAGAAAAAAAAATTCCAATAACTTGAGCTCAACCCTTAAATCTTAAACCTCTCAAAATAAACCATGAAATCAAGAAAATAACCTTTGGCACCTAAACCATAATAATGTTATTATACAGATCAAGTAATGTCCACTAATTGATACAGGATAACAGACCTTTGTTTCATGGCCAGTAAAAATAACAGCCCCAACTATATACTCAGTGTTCCTGAGACTGCATCCCTGTAAAACGTCATATTGAGAAAGCATAGAAGTTAGCGGTTTATATAGTTAAGCAAATATGCAAACAAGAAAGCACTTGCCAAGCATAACTAATTAAATCAAGAACGAAGAAATGGTGAAAGCAAAAGTTGCCCTCACAAATAGAATATATATATATATATATATATATATATATATATATTTGGATGGGAAAATAGAAAATAAGTTTTTATCACAACGGTTTCTATGGAGAAAGAAGTCCTATTTGGTTGGACCAAAATCAACTTTTTTAAGATTCATAAAAGCACACATCAACAGCCAAGAAGCCAAGTTGTAGCATTGAAAGGAAAAAAATAATTCGTACTCGCAATAAAAGTTGGTTTGGGCTGAGAGGTAACGTTTGGTTCTGAATAATAACATTGCCTGTGAAAGTGTAGAGTGAATTGTTTGGTTGCTCGCATTGTACTTCACCTGCATTTTGAGAAGGTAAAGAATAACTATTATTTCTCTTGAATCTAAAAGATGCACAAAGAAAACTAAAGAAACGAAATCATACATGGAACCATAGATCATTAGCATTATCAACGACATTGTTTACTCGGAGTATAAGAAAGCAAAGACTCAAAATAACTAAACAACTTAAACTTGAATTGAATAGTCAATGTGTCCAAGAGATCCATCCGTACCTTGAGACAGCAAACCGAACATAAAGGAGATATTTTCCATTTTCTTAATTATCTATTAATTATATTTTTGTCATCAAAAGTCTTAAGAATTGCTTCTTATTCCCACCATTAAACGTTATTAAGTCAACATACAGACATTCAGCCTTCAGCTAGTCCTCGTTGTATTCTTCTATAACCAGGTGTCCTGCCTTGCATTTATTATGTCATATTTATCACATTTAATCAGTTTCTGGACCATAAAGTAATCAAGAAATGCATAATCATTTCATGACGAAAATAGCCGCAAAACCCACAAGATGATAAAAAGTACATATAGATTGTGAACCTTTAAATTCAGATGCCTTCTCTGGAGTCAGGTAATCCCACGTCTTTTCCAGGGCCTTCCTAATCTTCAAATTTGTCTCCCCATCCAGGTTAGCAGTCTATGAGCCCAAAAATTAAATATAAATAAATAAATAAAAATCCTAACATTTTAACTTTCTGGAAGGCTGAATTTATCACCATTATTAGACCAGCGCTTATTTAAAATGAACAGAAGGGAAAAAAAACTAATGTAATCAAAACTAAAAGAACTTAAATAGGAAATGAGACGGAAAAGAGAACCTCAATGTAGCAGACACCATCTGGATTTGTACTAGCAAGGAAAAGAATATCCGCAGGAAAATATCCATCTTGCCGAACCTGCATCAATGACATTATCTCAATGGAAGTTTAAAGGTCACACTATGGGGAGACCCAATCTATAGAGAGCTCAAATACTTTGTCTCCCTTTCTCAACCACTGTCCTCTGGGTAGTCTCCTTTGTGGAACCTCCTTTTGTAGTTGAATTCTATATATTTTTTTCTTAGGAATAAAATCGAAATTTCATTGAGACTGAGAAAAAAAAAGAAAAAAAAAATGCAGAAGAGTATATAAAATTACAACCCAACAAAAGGAGCCAAATAGACCTAAACTAACTATACAAACAAGGACTCCATCCAAAAGAATAAAGCCTATCAAATGATTATGAAAAATCCTTTTGTGACCTTCTATTCAAGCTTTCATCAAAGTCCTTTTTTTTTAATAAGATTTTCATCAAAATCTGTAGAGAGTGCAAAAGCTATTGCCCCCCATTCAACCAATCTTGCATGACAGCAGCTATACCCACCATTCACCTTCATCTTATATATGCTTAGTTCAATGACAACCCAATGCTCTACTAGGCCTACCTGTTCCATCAAACCCAAAGGCCATACAACTTTGAAGGGTAGCAAGTGAATGTGAAAGGTAACAGGGATGAAAGAAGAATCATCGTTAGAAATATTCTAAACTGAGGAAACTCTAGGTTTTAAAACCTAGTTATACTATATATTATTAAAGCATTGATATATGATTAAATTCATCATCATCCATCAGCCTAAGAATTTGGGTTCAATAGTGATTGAACATAGTATGGTGGTCTTGTGATCAAATCTTGTACTGTCCATTACCTTCGTCACTAATTACTTATTGGGTCTTACGCTAATTTCTAAGCTCATAAGTCAAGGGGAGTGATAAAAGCATTGATATAAGATGAAATGTATCATAACACATCTACTTAATTTATGGGTTAATTAGTGATTAAAAACAAAGAAAACACATAAATATAAATTAAAGTATCACTGTCAAATCATAAAGGAGGGGAAACAAACTCCTATCTGATGACAACCTTGTTCTTCAAGGGGTTTTTTTTTTTTTTTTTCAAAAATTCAAAATCGGGATAGAGGATAAAACAAATGAAAGCTGAGGTTAGAAATAAAATAAAAGAGCACTCACCCTAACAATGTCCCCAACCTGCAACCTTTTCCAAGGAACACTCTCCCACTTTTGATCTTGTAGCACATCTATGAGATTATTATTAATTGCCATATNTTTTTTTTTTTTTTTTTTTTTTTTTTTTTTTTTTTTTTTTTTTTTTTTTTTTTTTTTTTTTAACATAGAGATTGGTTGGTAGAAAATTACAGCGTCAGAGTCAAAAGAACTGCAAGGGAACCACATAGTTAGGGCACTCACCCAGTCCTCAAATGCTTCTTTAATGAGAGAGACAAGAAGAACCAGACTTAAAGGGACCACATTTGTAATTGGATGCACAGGACTGCACAATGAATAATAATTAAAAATGTGATTAATACAACAATATTCAATGGCCCCAACCCTTATTTAACACTATGAAACTCCAACAAAATAAATCAATAGATTAAAAGCAAGAATACAATATAAAATTTTTAAAGCAACATTCAGTTTTCTTNTTTTTTTTTTTTTTTTTTTTTTTGAAAAATGCAAAAAAAAAAAAAATGCAAAAAAAAAGACCAAGCCTTGAGAAGAGTACAAAGTAAGCACAATCTTCGTCACAAAGGCAAGATCAGCTATTTCTTGTCTTCTTCTTTTTTCTAAACTCCATTGGAAAAAATAACCATGGACACGGTTAGAAGCCCATACAAACCAAGGGAGTTACAAAACAATTCTCCAACCAGCACAATCAAAAGGGTTCAGTTTTTTTNTTTTTTTTTTTTTTTTTTTTTTTTTTTTTTTGGACCATTGCGACATCTTCAAGAGGAAAAAACGGCAACAGTGAACTCCCAAAGAAAGTTACAATTTCTCTCCATCAATTGGAAACTTCTCCTGTTCTTCCCAACCACGTTTTCCATAAAATAAATTTATAGGTGTTTAACGAAAAGATCTTTGCTTTCATCTTTAGATGATGACTGCAAAGCATTAAGTAAAAGAAGTTTTCTATTGTTCGAATGAAAAATCACCGCCTAGCTTTCAGTAATCAGCTAACAGGACCCTTCTTTCCTCCCAGCCAAATTTGAAATGTCCGTGACTTTCTAATGAATTTTACCACATGCTAGAATATACTGAATCACCTAATCAAGATCTCATGAATGCACATGGTGTGCCACTTAGCAATTACAAATTTTAAACTACAATAAGAATAAGCTAAAACAACCAACATGGCATCTTCTACACATCAAACAATTATTAAGAAACAATGTAAAGTGCAACTGGGGAATGCTACCAAATGTGAATATGCCTATCCAGCTATTAACCAACCTGATGGGTGTGGTGGATAAGATTGAGATGGTAAGAAAGTATAGGTTNAAAAAAAAAAAAAAAAAAAAAAAAAAAAAAAAAAAAAAAAAAAAAAAAAAGTGATTATGGTAGCTGGGCTAAGTTGTAAATGGCAAAAACAAAAATAAAACAATAACGATGAACAGGCAATTTTATAACATTTTTTAAGAATGCCAATTGGAGTGGTTTTTTATTTATTATTATTGTGATTCCTTTGGCCTAAGTTTGGAGAAGACTGATCTTCCCTTCCTTTTTCCTGTGTTCTTTTGGGATATACAATTTAACTTTCCCATATAAAGAAAAGAAAAATAATAATGGCAGATACAACGTTAACGTAAATATAAACAGTAATAGTATGAACTCAAGAACGAAAATAAGTAATAGATAGTAGTGGTACAATGAAGTTGGGGTCAAACCACATCATTTGATCACACAAAAGTACCACTGAACATCGTCATATGAGTCTATCTTCCTAAAATATTCCAATTCCTAAAGTTAATTACATGATAAATCCAGTACAGAGCATGTTATCGCCATTCACTTCAAAAACTGAAATTCCTAATAATAACAAAATAATAACTTATCGTTTCCAATATATCTTGTTCTTGGACCAATAGTATGATTAACACTTCCACTCCAGTTTGCATTAGTAAAATACTTGTTCATTTTTCATCTACAGACCAGCCATAATGACTTTTGTGTAAACTTTTTCTAAGTTCAATCACTCGCATCCTCCCAACCAAAAGAAAAGGCCTAACGAAGTAACAAACGCCACAAACAGTATATAGACCTGGGACGCTTAAAATTACTTACCTGTTCAAACAACCCTTTCGGAAAGAAAGTGAAGAAGTTGTACTTCGTCGTCGAGACCGAATTCCCCTGTAAACAACATCGAATTGACAGCCATTCAAATCCATGCGATGAAGTTAGAAACTAGACAATATTGGCTAAAGATATGCTAATGAGCGCATTGATTGAAGATAAATGGAGAAACATTTGACTCCTTGTTACTCCTTTCTTAAAAAACATTTGAGAGCCAATGCCAAGTTCCGAGAGTTGTAACAAATCAAATCAAGGTCCGCATTGCATCTACATCGTGACCAACGACGCCAAAAGAAAAAAAAAACGAATCAATACAATACTTAGAAATGATCAAACCTTGAATTTGACAAGGAGATTAGCGTCGCGATCATTACAGAAGATGGTACGATGTCCAGGAGCCTGCGGCTGGACTCGGCCAAGTCGAACCGTGTTAGAAGAGGAGGTCCTCTCCGTCATTGCAGAATTACCGCGGCTAAATCTCGAACTCGATTGTCTAACCCTATCCCATCCACTCATTTCCTCGCTCCAATTGCAGCAAGGCCTCCCGATCCGGCGTCACCGAGGCGGTTCTAGAAGATAATCTACAAGAAGAAGATGAAGAAGAAGAAGCTCCCCCAGCGGCGTAATCAAACTCCGGTGGTTCAATCGACGGTGAAACGCGGAGGAGATACAGCGCCCTTCACGATGGAACTATTAGCCCTCTTGTTAGGCGTAGTTTTGCAATATTGACCCTTTCCCTTGCCCAGTCACGACCGCCACGTCATGCCCTTCGACCCATCGTGTGGGGTACCGAACTAGGAAAGCGCGTGGTTGTGCATCCGGAAGTTGGCGGCTTGTCAACGGTTTTTCTATAAACGAAAGACAGACGGCGCGCGTGAGCTTCAGTCCCGCTCCCTCACTTCATACAGATATCGGGAGCAGTTGGCGGTCTTATGAACTCTTTAATTCGTGACTAAGCGGTCCAGTAAGACACCGTACTTTTCAAACTTCGTAATTACCATTGTATTCGCGTTAATTATATTAATAAAAAACATTATATTAATTACTATTGACTAAGCGTAGGACACTAACTCTTGATCTCAAAAATCAGGGTTTCGAAAAGAGTCTCGACATGTAGCTCTGGAGGTACGTCTATCCATATGAAATATGATGCCTCGCCAAATTTTGTGTCCACATCAAATGAACACTCCACAAAATCATATGATCGTTTGTCTAAATCATATATATACCTGTCAAATGAAGAATGCCTTAAAATGTATCTTGGGGGGAGGCATAGTGTCAACCCGCCACCACCCATGGTCTTGTGCCCTAAGCGAGCTACTATGTAGTACATACACGTTTTACAGTGAGGGCAAGCATTGTGAGACGAGTGTCTTGGGACGAGTTCCTTTGAAATGGGTCCTTCAAGAATAGACATAGGAGGCTCCAATGCCTCAATAGAACCCGGATTGATAGATGTTCAAGATATTCCAATGATATGAATGACACATGGGGTCTATTCTAGATGAACTTGTCTTGGCAAGCTTCCATGCCTAATGACATTCTAGGCCTTGGGATGACATCAAAATTTGTTGGTTGTGTTAATTGGGAACCAAGATAATCATATGAGATGTCATGTTGCATGTGAGAGACCTTGGCCTCAAGTAGAAGCAAGGTCGAGTCGAATGACTTGGCATATTGCAGAGGCAAGTTGGATAGAGTCATAAACAATTGAACATGCACACATGGGGGGAGGTGTACCCGAACAAGCTTAGATTTCGCATGAGTTGTGTTCAATTGGTCAAGACAAATCTTGCCTAAGGTTCGAGGAAGCCATAGAGATAAGTGAAAAATGAATATGTGACTTGAATTCCATTGAGACTTATCACGAGCGCATCAAAATCATAACGTCGCAATGTTGAAAATGTACGATCATGACACTATTAATCTTGTTGTCATTGTCAAGATCCACACCACTCGAAGCCAATTTCACAAGCGGAACAATTTGGGGTCCATGGGTGAACAACTGCAACATCCAATCTTTACGATCGGTCATCACCAACTCACCAAGAAATAGATCGTATATAACATCTCATGCTCAAAATTCGACATTAAATGACTCTGACATTCTCCCGCGACACGATCACGTTTCGATCACGTTTCTTCCTCCTCCTCCACAGCCCTCATCGAGGCATGTTAGGAATTACGAATCTCCACAATGGTATGATATTGTCCACTTTGAACCTAAGCTCTCATGGTTTTGCTTTAACTTTCCCAAAAGACCTCATACCAATGAAGATAATATTCTTTGATTATAAACACATATCATTCCCTAGCCGATGTGGGACTTTCATCATCCAACAACATCATCAATCAACAGTCCAACATTAAAGAAGACATGGGCAGTGTTGTTTGTCTATCTATACCGCTTGTGCGAACTTTTTGTTAAACCACACGTGAGATCTGTCTCTACATTCATTACTCCTCGTGAGCGTTATAGAGCCTTCATTTATGGGTAGGTGGGAAAAAAAGGGACAATCTTGGTCAACCTAAATAATACAGAAAAGGGCCTATAAAAGCATTTAAACCTCCCAACTATTTTGGTTGTAATTAAATGAAAGCTTTTAATATTCAAATGTCATTCATTCACTTTAAATAAACAAACAATTTCGTTTGTTGTAGATAATAAAATACAGTATAAGCTCCCAATTATTGATGAAAAATAAAAACGTGGCTGCCTTTAAAGGCAAACAAACTTGCCCCTCCCATGGATGGATGGCTAACCTATTCCTATTCGTTCATTGTATTTCTTGCTACCTGTTACCCTACGTGCACGTCAATCAAGTTTCTTCGCTAATTAAATCACTAAATTAATAAATAAAAAAAATTAAAATACTTATAACCTTTTAAAAGTAACATAATTTTTTTTGTTAGAAATAAGGATGGAGCGGTAGGAATCTAGACTTGTTGAACTATGTTTAAGAAATATTTAATCATGTAGACAATATCTGTTAGTGGTGGACATTGACAATTACAAGTAGTATCATAGTTAGTTATTGGACGTTCCCATGCATTGTTTGGAGTAGGGCTAGACCCTTTTCATGGTAGACACGTTTTAAAATCGTAAGAGTGACGACGATAATGTGATGGGTCAAAGCGGATATATCCGTTAGCGGTGAGTCTGTTACAAATGATATCAGAGCTAGATATCAAGTGATATGTTAGCAATAATGTTTTGTTCTGAATTGTGGATTGTGAGATCCCACGTAAGCCACTTATTATTAGATTTTTTTTTTCATTGGTTAAACTCTTAAAATAATAAATAGAATTGATTTTTTTTTTTTTTTTTAAATTTAAAAAATATGGAAGAAAGCTAGAGAGGAAAGATATTATAATATCATATAATATGTGGTCAGCTGTAGCAGCGGCGTTTAGGGTTCCATAGGTTTTTATGTAAATCAATATATGCCACGTGTAATCTCGTGGGTCCCTTTATTATTAATATCAATATCTATTTATTTCCGGAAACCTTCCCGCGATTGGTCTCCTCCTTCTAATGGCTTCTTAGGCTGTCGTCTTTCCTTCGCCAATGCTAGTTCTCCCCAATTTCCGAATTCACGTTCCTCGTACATACTCATCAAAATAATGATCCAAATTTTCGTTGCTTTGAAGCCAGGGGACTTGGGATTTTAAGAAACAAACGGTAGCTTTAACGAAGAAAATTCTGTGTTATTGCTTCGCCGACATGGGTGCCTGCGTTTCCACGCCGGAGGGCTGTGTCAGAGCCAAATTTAAGAAGTCTTCCAAGAGGAAGAACCGCCGGAGAAGGAGGAAAGCTTCCAAAACGACGGCAATTTCTACCCTCTCTGATGGATCGCGCCGCTCCAATCCGATTGATCACCGCTCCTTTTCCAATCCCACTTTCCAAGGTTCTTTCCTTTTTCTTTCTCCTTCCATGTTTTAGTTTTCCAGGGGAAGTTTGATTTTGCCCTTTCTTGGTTGTTTGGTTGAGATTTATTACCTTTTTTTTATGGGGTTTTCCTTTTAATTCCAGAAATTTTAGCTCATTGGCGAGTCCAACCAATTTCTATCTGATCCAGGTTCAGGAAATGAGCCAATTTAATGAATCATATGCTGAGCTATGTTTTATGAATCATATGATGAGGATTTTGTCTGTCATGATATCATATACATTTTGAAACGATGGAATAATGAGCTCGTCTTGAAATGCTGTTATGACTTCAAGCATCATATAATTCATTTCCTGGCTTTTTTCTTTATATGAATCTGTATCATTTGTGGTGTTTCAGCTGGAAGTTTTGATGAGGCCTGGTTTGATACAATTGCAAAATTTGAATCGGATTGTGATGAAGATTACCAAAGTGTTCCTGAAGGTAAGTTTTCCTTTGAATATGTTGTTCTCATGGGAAGTTTTCTTATTCTTCCATTGTGAACCTTCTGAGTTCCTGCAGACATACAGTCGATTAATAGCTTTGAAGGTGCATCAACGTCAAGCGTTTCGTCTTCTGGAGATGCTAATCATGGAGATCTTAATGTGAATCGACATAGCGTGACCCCGGATCAGATTCATAGACCAGGAAATTCAGGAAGAGTACATTCTGTGAGTCAAGTTGCAAGGGATTCACATTCTCAGGCCATGAATCCAGATGATGCAGAACCCCAGCTTAAGGGTTATGGACACTCGAGCAAGGCGAACGAACCGGTATTCGTTGACGAGATCTCCTCCACTGCTGGTGAAAGCTCTGCCAAAGACGTTGGAGTATTGGATAATTGTGGGATTTTACCAAGCAACTGCTTGCCTTGTCTTGCATCAACAATGAACTCTGTTGAAAAGAGAAAATCACCAAGTTCTAGTCCTCCAAGTGGACTGAAAAAGGCAGCCTTGAAACTATCGTTCAAGTGGAAAGAAGGAAACCCCAATGCTGCTTTATGTGAGTGTTCACGAAGTATATGTTTTATGTTCTGCCTTACTGGTCTTGTTTTTGATAACTGCATCCTTCCTTCTTCCTGTACCTTGCACGTAAACTGTAACTGGCCCACAACTAGTAGATATTGTCATTTTTTTAGCATTCCCTTCTTGACTTCTCCTCAAGGTTTTAAAACACGTTTGCAAGAAATGCTTCGTTCCCCTCTCTGTTAGGAATCACGGATCTCCACAATGGTATGATATTGTCCACTTTGAGTATAAGCTCTCGTGGCTTTACTTTGGGCTTCTCCAAAAGGCCTCATACCAACGTGGGACTCCCTCCCAATAGTCCTCAATACTCTCCAACCAATGTGGGATCTCGCAATCCATCTCCTTGGGGACCCAGCGTCCTCGCTGGCACACCGCCTGGTATCTGGCTCTGATACCATTTGTAATAGTTCAAGCTCACCGCCAGCAAATATGTCCTCTTTGAGCATTCCCTCGAGGTTTTAAAATCCTTATAAAGAATGGTTGGTTGTTCAAATTTTGAGTGATTTAGTCTTTGTTTTCTCCTGTTTCTTTCAGTTTCGTCCAAAGCACTTCTACGAAGACCTATAGCAGGTTCTCAAGTACCCTTTTGTCCAGCTGAAAAGAAAATGCTAGATTGTTGGTCACATATTGAGCCAGATAGCTTTAAAGTTCGGGGAGTAAACTATGCAAAGTAAGGACAAAAAGTCTTTCTATGATTTCATCATTGCATCAATGATCTTGGCTCAATCTCGCAAAACCAAAAGCAATGATCTGATTCTTTCATTCTAACACTGCAAAATAATCCTACAAATTTGCAGGGACAAGAAGAAAGAGTTTGCTCCCAGTCATGCTGCTTACTGTCCATTTGGAGTTGATGTGTTCTTGTCCCATCGGAAAGTGGATCACATCGCTCGATTTGTCGAACTTCCTGTGGCTAATTATTCTGGAAAACTTCCACCTATCCTTGTCGTGAATGTTCAGGTACATCTTTGTGCTGTGATAAATGTATATGGTTTGCCACGTTGGCTGTGATAAATGTATATAGTATGCCACGTTGGTTGGAGAGGGGAACAAAGCATCCCTTATAAGGATGTGGAAACCTCTCCCTATCATACGTGCTTTAAAAACCTTGAGGGAAACCCCAAAAGGGAAAACTCAAAGATGACATATCTACTAGCGGTGAGTTTGGGCTGTTACAAACAGTTTCAGAGACAGCACCGGACGGTGTGTCAATGAGGACGTTGGGTTCTGAAGGGGGTGGATTGTCAGATCCCACATCGATTGGAAAGGGGAACGAATGCCAGTGGGGACGTTAGGCCTTGAAAGGGGTGGATTGTGAGATCCCAGGAACGAATCATTCCTTATAAGGATATGGAAACCTCTTTCTATCCGGCGCGTTTTAAAAACCTTGCTAGTGGTGGGCCTGGACAATTACATGGTTGGTCATAACTGCTTGGTGTTGGACACCCCCACCTTAGCTCCCTCTACTATTATAGATATTTGACTGCGTTTGAGTACTTTTCTTTCTTGTATTGCCTTGGATTCTTGTAGCTTTGATCTTGTAATACTGGATTCTTCAGATTCCATTGTATCCTGCAGCAATTTTTCATGGAGACACCGATGGAGAAGGGATGAGTATCGTCTTGTACTTTAAGCTTTCTGATACATATGCCAAGGAACTTACATCTCATTTTCAAGAAAATATCAGGGTAAGACTCGGTACTTGCAAATTCCCATTCAATCCTTCTTTATCTTCGATAACTTATTTCATGAAATGTAAAACTCTAAAAACAGAAGCTGATTGATGATGAAGTTGAAAAGGTGAAGGGTTTTCCAGTAGACACTGTAGTACCCTTTAGGGAAAGATTGAAAATTTTGGGGCGCGTTGCAAACGTGGAGGATCTTTCAATGAGCACTGCACAGCGGAAGCTTATGCAGGCTTACAATGAAAAGCCCGTCCTCTCCCGTCCCCAACATGAATTTTACTCGGTAGGTTCAGTTTTTTATTGCTTTACAGGCAGATTTGGAATGATTCATATGAAAGAAGTGATGAATTACAGGGAGAAAACTACTTGGAAATCGACTTGGATATGCACAGATTTAGTTACATATCAAGGAAAGGTTTTGAAGCGTTTCTTGATAGACTCAAGTGCTGCATTTTGGATGTTGGCCTCACAATTCAGGCAAGTTTCTTGTAACAATGTTTTTGTTAGATCGCACATGGATGGGAGACGGGACGAAACATTCCTTATATGAGTTTGGAAACCTCTCCCTAGCAGACGTGTTTTAAAATTGTGAGGCTGACGACAATACGTAATTGACGAAAACGGATAATATCTACTAGCGGTGAGCTTGGACCGTTACAAATGGTATCAGAATCAGACACCGAGTGGTGTGCCAATAAGGACGCTGGACCTCAAGAGGGGTGGGGAGTGGATTGTGAGATCCCACATCGGTTGGAGAGGGGAACGAAACATTCCTCATAAGGGTGTGGAAACCTATTCCTAGCAAACGCGTTTTAAGAACCGTAAGGCTGACGACAATACGTAACGAGCCAAAGCGGAGAATATCTATTAGGGGCTTGGACTATTACAAATGGTATCAGAACTAGATACCGAGTGGTGTGCCAGCGAGGATGGTGGACCCCAAGGGAGGTGGATTGTGAAATCCCACGTCGGTTGGAGAAGAGAACGAAGCATTGCTTGTAAGGGTGTGGAAACCTCTCCTTAGCATACACGTTTTAAAAATCGTGAAGCTGACGGCGATATGTTATGAGTCAAAGCAAACAATATTTATAGCGGTGGGCTTGGACTGTTACCGTTTTTATTTATTTTACGGTAAGATCTAAAAACGGTCCTGTTTTTCTTACTTACTGTGTTGGGTTGTGAAACAGGGGAACAAATCTGAAGAACTGCCAGAGGAGATCTTATGTTGTATTAGACTAAACGGAATTGATTATGTAAATTACCAGCAGTTGGGGATGGGTCAAGAGATCCTGTAAACTAAGACGGTTTCTGTGCAGCCAGCTTCAACCAATTTCCATAGAAAATAACACCGTACAGCCTGTTATAATGTTCCAATTGTACGTTTTGGCGTGACATTTGTTCTAATCCAGCGAACAAATCATAATATAAAAGTTTGACTTGTGGACAACCTTGATGCATGCTCAAACTCGATCATGTTTAAAATAAATGTTTCAGAAAATGTAAAATAGGAAATGCACGGTACACAATTTGAAAAAAAAAAATCAATGTTACAAGCTAAAAGTTAATAAGCAATCATCACAATTTTGATAGCATATAAACCGAGTAGAAAGAATCGACAATTAGTAATAATCCTTATAGTATATTTTGACATTTTAGTCATAACGGGTGTAGACATGATGATTTGGTGACCGGTCATATATTCCGTATTGACACAACAAATTAAACTTAATGACTTTATATTAAAATTGGACCTCAAAAATACAAAATTAAAAGTTAGTAAAGCATATTAGAAATGAGATCGGTAATATAACTAAAAATGTTAAAACATTAGTAATGAAATTATAAATGGTATATTCCAAAAAAATAGTTAGAATATTAACGGAAAAATTACAAATAATAAATTCCCCTAAAAAATATAATTAACAAAACAGAAAAACAGAAGAATAAATAAAATAAAATAAAATAAAATAAGAAGTCATACGTCGTCGCTTATGCCATATATCTGCATGGATCTCAGAAAATGGGAGAATGGTTGACCGTCGGATATTTTGACTTTTAGCCAAGCCGACAATTCTCCAGGTTGGCGCAGGACACATTTGCGAAATTAATGTAAGAAACAATTTAATTGATTCAAATTCATGCATGTTCGGGGACACGTGGCATCATTTATTTTTTTTTACTCATTTATGGAAACCTGTATTTTCTGACGTGTCACAAGTTCTTTAACCAGTAAGTTCACACCAAATTAATCAGATTTTAGCTCTAAGTAGAAAATGTTTGGATAATATCTTAATTAAGGATATATATTAAAAGATAATTAAATAAAAAAAAGAATCTAAATAATAATAAAAATATTTAAAACACGTCGTGTAAGAGCTGGGATGAGGTGTGCTTCCCCACCACCACTTGTCTTTTTCTTTTTAATTTTAATTTTTTAATTTAGAATAAAGAGAATTTTAATTAATCGATAATTGGAAGAAATGTAAGAATTATTAAAGAATGGTTGTGACAGGTTGAAAATGGAAAGCGTGCAGAAATGAGGCCACGTGAGCGGTAACACGCTGTCGTTTTCATCGTTTTTCCTTTATTGCAACGGAGATGAATACAAATTTCATGTGAGTTTTTAATTATTTTTGCAATGCGAGGGATATAACGGAGGTGTTGTTGTTCAGCTTAGTTTTCCAGAGCTTCAATTCGTTTCCATTTTACTGGGTATGCCACTAACTAGGGTTAGGGTTGGAGGGGAATTTTGGATTGTAGAAAGGGGGAGTTAAAAGTTTGTTTGCATAGGATAAACTCTTGCGTTTGTTGTTGTTTACGATTGATTTCTTATTATTATTTTTTTTTTCTTTTGGGGGTGGTTGTAAACTGCCTTGAGATGAAACGGGGGAAATTTGATTCCATGGTATCGCGAAATCGAATCAGGTTGCTTCAAATTTTGATGGGTTTGGTGTTTTTATATCTGCTTTTGATGAGTTTTGAAATCCCGCTGGTGTATCGAACCGGATATGAGTCGGTGCCTGGTGATGAAACATTTGGATTCACCAGCGACGCTTTGCCGAGGTCGTTTCTGCTTGAAAGTGAAGAGGAAATGGGGGATAAGGATGCCCCTCGTCGACCCTCTGATGATCCCTTTAAGATTTCTTATGGCGCGCCGCATCGGACACCCGAGAGGCGAATGCGTGAGTTCAGTAAAGTTTCGGGATTAGTGTTTGACGAAGCCACATTTGATCGTAATGCTAGTAAGGGCGAGTTCTCCGAGCTTCAAAAAGCGGCTAAGCATGCTTGGGTAGTGGGGAAAAAGCTCTGGGAGGACTTAGAGTCCGGGAAGATTGAGCTCAAACCTGAAACAAAGACAGAGAATCAGTCGGAGCCATGTCCACATTCGATTACGCTTTCTGGATCCGAATTTGAGACACAGAGTCGGATTATGGTGCTCCCCTGCGGCTTGACGCTCTGGTCGCATATTACTGTGGTGGGGACACCTCGTTGGGCTCACTCGGAACAGGATCCCAAGATTTCAATCTTGAGGGAAGGGGATGATCCAGTGATGGTATCACAGTTTATGATGGAGTTGCAAGGGCTGAAGACGGTGGATGGCGAAGACCCACCAAGAATACTTCATTTCAATCCAAGGTTGAAGGGAGATTGGAGTGGCAAGCCTGTTATCGAACAGAACACTTGTTATAGGATGCAGTGGAGCACAGCGCTGAGATGTGAGGGATGGAAATCCAGGGCGGATGAAGAAACTGGTAAGAAGTGGTCTTTCATGCTGTTTGAAAATGCTTTATTTTCATTTTCCCTTGTGTTTGTTTTGTCTATTGATAAGAATTTCGTACTGAACTGAACCAGTTTTGTTATGCGTTGGAGATTCAAGGTGGTTGATATAATGTATTGAATCTTATACTAGCAAGTTTTATGCAAATCCTGAATTTTCTGTGTTGCTTTCAGTAAAATGACTTGTGATATGAAAAATTACCATACTAATTTATTGTTATCAAGATGTTGAAGATCATATTTGAAGGATGTAGATTTTTCTGTGCACTTTCTTCTGTTTGACCGATTTCTTCAAGTGAGACGTTTCCTAACCTACTATCGGGATTTTATGTAGTTGATGGGCAGGTAAAATGTGAGAAGTGGATTCGTGATGACGACAGCCGTTCTGAAGAATCGAAGGTAATATGGTGGTTAAATAGGTTAATAGGACGCACGAAAAAGGTGGCGATCGATTGGCCATTTCCTTTCGCGGAGGGCAGACTATTTGTTCTAACTGTGAGTGCTGGGCTGGAAGGTTACCATATCAATGTCGATGGAAGGCACATCACGTCTTTTCCATATCGCACTGTAAGTACTCTTTCTATATATGTTCTTCAAATTTTTAACTCCATGGAGGTTTTTAAACTATGATGATGACAGGGGTTTGTTCTGGAGGATGCCACTGGTTTATCTGTAAATGGCGATATAGACGTGCACTCCATATTTGCTGCTTCCTTACCCACTGCACATCCTAGTTTTGCACCAAAGAAGCATATGGAGATGTTGGCACAATGGAAAGCCCCTCCACTTCCCGAAAAAAGCGTGGAGCTTTTCATTGGCATCCTTTCTGCTGGCAATCATTTTGCAGAACGAATGGCGGTTAGGAAGTCTTGGATGCAGCATAAGTTGATCAGATCTTCACTAGTCGTTGCTCGGTTTTTTGTGGCAATGGTAAGCAGTGGTGTGCTTCTCAGAAATATTCCATCATTTATGTTATGGTAGTGATAATAACTTGTGTGTTATATTCTGATAGCACGGAAGAAAGGAAGTAAATATTGAGTTAAAGAAAGAAGCGGAGTACTTCGCGGATATCGTCATGGTTCCTTACATGGATAACTATGATCTTGTTGTACTGAAGACAATTGCAATCTGTGAATATGGGGTGAGTTTTGAGAAAAAGACACAAACCGTGTGAGTTAGGCACTTCGTTGTTGGCAATATCATTCCATGTTTCGATCTTGCAGGTTCGCACGGTGGCTGCAAAATATATCATGAAGTGTGATGATGATACATTTGTTAGAGTAGATGCAGTGATTGATGAAGCTCACAAGGTGCGAGCTGGCAGGAGCCTTTATGTTGGAAATATGAACTATCACCATAAACCTCTTCGATATGGAAAATGGGCGGTGACGTACGAGGTATGACTGTAAGCATGCCTACTAGTGATATCATTTTGCAGTCCTGATGTTCATAGTGCTGCTATGGGTGGGGGATTTGAACTTTGTATAAGATGCATCCTTGTTTAGTTAGCCATATATAAGAGTCGTAGACCGATCTCCCATACGATTCGATTATTGTTTCAATCTATTCAGGAATGGCCAGAAGAAGATTACCCAGCTTACGCCAATGGACCGGGTTACATTTTATCATCCGACATTGCTGAGTATATAGTATCTGAATTTGAGAAGCACAAATTAAGGGTATGTTTGAAACAGTTCCTTTCTTCTCCCCTCCCCACAAATAAATGGCATTTGAAGAGTTGAGCTAATAATAGTGAAAAAAACACACAGTTGTTCAAGATGGAAGATGTGAGCATGGGAATGTGGGTGGAGCAGTTCAACAGTTCAAAACCAGTGGAATTCCTTCACAGTCTAAGGTTTTGCCAGTTTGGGTGTATTGAAGATTATCTAACTGCACATTACCAATCTCCAAGACAGATGATGTGCTTGTGGGAAAAGTTGATGCAACAAACAAAGCCTCAGTGCTGCAACATGAGATGATATGATATGATATTTATCCAAATCCAGATGGGTAATTGGAAATTCAAGAACAGAGGAACACAGAACAACAAACAAGTTTTGCAGCTTTAGTCCTATTCTGTACATACTATATTATAACTTATAAGTGGGTTAAATTTAATCAGGAAGGTTCTTTTACCTGATGAATTCGTTCATTTTTTCCCCTTTTTATTTCCTGTTTATGTTCATCCCATTCATTCTACAATTGGGTTTATCAGGTAAGATTATCTCAAGTTCTGGCATTCAAATATTGAGAAATTCTGGAGATGAGGGATTTAACATGACTGTGTTACAACAGAATTTGATCACAATTTGTTACATCCCCTTTCAAATTGTTTTCCCTCCCTTTCTACCATCGGACCCGAAGTGATCGTGTTTCTAGGGGTTGAAACGAAAGAAATCGAGCTCGATCAATGTTATTATAAGAACACAGATCGAAAGAGCTTTAGAAAGAGGCGCCGGAAACTGATCGGAAAGTGGTGGTTTGAACATTTGATGCCGAAACCCTCAAGAGATCCGGCCGGACGTAGCAGAACGAACGCCGCAGCCCTTCATCCAGTGGATTCGATAGAGGGGAAGAGGTAGATGAAGAGGGAGGGAAGAACGGGAGGAGTCAGGAGAGAGAATATATTTTATTTTTTTTTAAAATTAACTCAACAACTAAAATGGTAATTTAAGGACCAAATATACGGATTAAAAGGATTAATTCTCCAAAAGATTGACCTAATATTGAAAAAGAATTTATATTTGGTTAGAACAGTTTCAGGTGGGAGATGCGTGGAGGAGGCGATGATCGGCACCAGAACGCAGATGCTGAATGTAAGCAATTAGCAAATTCTATATTAATGGAGAACGACAGCCATTGTTGTCCTCGCACGCCCCGTTGCTTCCTTAATCATCGTAATAAATTTATGCGATTTGGACCGACATGGGGTTCGACTTTGGTTGGGCACTCTCAGACACCAACACCACGTCGTAAGTGATAGTGGATATCGAATTAAACAAGAATCCAATTTCTATCCGATTCTGGCTGACAAGTTCTATCGTTTATGGTTCAATTCCAGGGGATTTGGGGATTAATCTTCTGCGCCGAGAAAGCGACTCATTCTTACGGTCGTAGTCAGAACCATGGAAGATGGACTGAAATTGACCAAATGGGGTTACGAAGTTAGAACATCATCCGACGCTTGCATCTCCGCCATTAATGCATTCTATGACCAGGTTCTTCTTCTCCCTGGATCTTCCGCCATTGGCGTTCTTCAATTTTCGATTATCTGAAATGGGGTGTTGGGTTTTTTTCTTTTATAATTGATGTAATGTAATTGACTCAAGGTGCTTAGTTACGGGAGGAGGAGGTCTGTGATTCTGGAGGCGCCTGTTCATGATAAACACTGTGTGCTTGCGAATGTTTTCGCTGCTTATTTCCTTTCATCCTCCGATCCTTCGCGAGTTCATCATCATCTCCAAGCAGCCAAGGCCGGTCTGGTTAGTTTTCACTTTTTTCTTTTTGGTATGAACATGTTCATTTCGTATCTTTGTGGTCATTGGAGATTTCTGTTGACAAATTGCTTGAATTGTCGCTATTTTGATAAGGATCGTGCAACCCCATACGAGAAAGCCGTTTATGACGCTATCAGTTGTTTGATGTCCAACGACAGAGACGATAATGTTGCTGTTGAATTGCTCACTCAGGTACTTGAACACTGATCTCTTTTAAGCTCTTCTCTTTTCACCATTCATCAACATTTCCACTAATTTGATCTAAGAAACTTTCAACATCAAGAAGATCCTAGAGAAAATTTACAATTTTATAGAACATAATGGGATTTGAGTTGCCTTGAAGTCAGAATCCAGGATGAAGAATCTTTCAATTGCTAACTTGCTGTTATGGGATATCTTCCAGAGGCACAGTCTTATTTCTTGATATTTTCTTCTATTTGATTCTGCAGCTGCTTAAAAGTTTTCCAAAGGATCTGCTGTCTTTGAAAAAGGCTCAAGTGCTATGCTTTTACATGGGAAATCCCGATCTGTCTTTGGCTTTGGTTCAACAGGTGCCATTTCTACCTAAGAAAGTATTTTTCCTACTCATCAGTTTATAGGTGGTATTAATAAAGAAATTATTGGAAACCTGCTTTTATTGAGATAAAAATGAAGAGCATAATAGGACATTAAAGGCTGCCTAGCCCAACAAAAGGAAACGCCGAGACCCGATCACTTTACAAGTGGCGAATGCATGAATTTGACTGTTAAGTGTATCGATAGATCTTCCAAATATTCACTTATTGGATACTATGAAGAATACATAAAATTTTAAGCTTTGAAGGATTAATTTTACAGGTTTTACCCCAAAATCAAGAAGAAGGATTCATTTATGGCATGCTAGCTTTTCCTTTGTTGGAGCTTGGTTGCATGGAAGAAGCTGAGAAGGCTGCAAGAAGGGGACTTGATATCAACAAGAAAGATGGTTGGGCACAGCATGCGGTGAGTGTCATTTGAAAGCCACTCTATCTCGTGTATTTGATGAAAGAACTGTAAGAAAACATTCGTTAACAATGATTCAATTTACATCCTGGTTATTGTTGTAACATTTGAATCTTTGCAGTTATGCCATGTTCTTCAATATAGGTGTCGGTTTAAAGAAGCGGTTGAGTTTATGGAAGCTTGCTCGCCTACGTGGAGTGACTGTTTGTCGTTCCTGTATGTACATTAAACTTTGCGAATCAGAGTTTTTATTTGAATGGATTTGTCTGTTTGATATATTGTATGTTTGGAAAATATCAATTTTCAGGGTGACACATAATTGGTGGCATGTGGCTCTCTGTTACCTGGAAGCCAATTCTCCATTGAGTAAAATCCTTGAAATATATGACGACTATATATGGAAAGAGTTGGAAAAACCTGATGCTATGGGACCAGATGTACTTTTCGTTTCAATATAACTGTCTATGGAGCCAATTATTCTTTAATTTCAGGTCTTAAATTTTGTCATTTCAGGTATACTTGAATGCCCTTGGTTTGATGCTGCGGTTGTTTGTTCGTGGTGAATTTGGTCCATGTGAGGGTCGTCTGAAGATCTTGGCCAATGTTTTAACCGATAAGGTGAGTTGCGATCCTTCCCTTCCCTTCAACCAACCAACCAACTAAATCCTAATAATAATGATGGAGGGTGAAAAAGACGAGGTGGGATATGATAACCCGGTTGAAGCGTAATGATCATACGTCATAGGTCCCATTCTTCTACCCTTTTCCGGGAGTTGATGACTATTCATAGCTGACACCACAAGGGAGTTCTCTGTATATTGGTCTAAAAACGATCTGCCTTATCCGACCCTCTTTTCCCCTACCAAAGTACATACGTTTTACGATCTTGGTTTTCTATGCTATACTTGTATGAAACCTGTTTACAGGATTTATGCATGATAATGTTGACAAGCCTATTCTTTCCTCTATACCTATTAAAACGCCTGTCTATGTTGTGAAGTTTAGAGAAAGCACAGTTGATGGCGGAAGCGCAAGGCTTGAATTCAATCAGCTAGCTGATTCATTCTCATTCTTTTCTTGAATAATCTAGAGTTAACCGCTATTTTCAGGCTAACTGGCATCTAGAGTGGCACTTTGACTTGTTGACAACATGGGCTTTGGCTAAAAGTGGAGAGATTTTTCCAGCAGAAGAGTTACTTGGGAGCTTGGAGTCCCGGTTCATACAATCTTCTCTCATTACACTCTTATTTATTTACATGTGTGTGTTTGTGGCTCTTTGTTTACTGTTATTGGTCTTTTTGTGTAGAATGTTGAAAATGACGCCGAAGAAACAAGAAAAGATGCAAAGAGGAATGCTGGTTTGTTTCCTTTTTCTAGTCTCGTGTACCCTTTAAGTGGTCTATTCACAACACAGGTTGGGCTCTTTATTTGTAACCTATGATTTTGACACCTTACCTAAGCCTATCGCTAGCAGATATTCTCTTCTTTGGGCTTTCCGGTCTTCCCCTCAATTTTTAAAACACATATGCTAGAGAGAGGTTTTCAGTCTTATAAAGTATGTTTCATTCTCCTTCACAACCGACATGAGATCTCACAGTTTTGGTTAGAGGTTGACTTCAGTTTTGTTTCAAACAGCCTGTGGACATGTTCATTTTGAATTTTTCAACTGTTTTATGCTGACACAAATCTGTTGAATACATCTTGTCAACTGCTGAATTTTTCAACTGTTTTATGCTGACACAAATCTGTTGAATACATCTTGTCAACTGCTTTAGGGAACAGGAACCTTAAAAGGCAAGTTTACTTTTCCTTTTCAATTTCATGACCTTGTTTGTGTATTTCCAGCTTGCAGAAGCTCTCTACAAGTACGGGAGAGGAGATTACAAAGGCGCATTAGACTTGCTTGGTTTGGATTTTGATGCAAATGATTGCAAGGTATCAATATCAACGCTGATATATATTTCATCATCTCTATCAACTTGGTTTGACTTATGACCAACCTATATTCTTCTAATTATGTTCTAGATGATTGGTGCATCAAACGAACAACTCGATGTATTTAATGAAGTATGGTACGACATTTTGATGAACACAGGACATGCTGCAAAGGGTAAGAAGAAAGTTCCACTTTTTCTATTCCTTCACGTATTACGACTTTCTTCAAAGCATGACTTTCACAGTTACATAATATAGCGATCGAAGTAATCGAGAAACAGATCAAGAAAAGGGAAGAAGCCCCATATCTGTGGCGCCTTCTGGTATAAAAGCTACTCTCACGTTTCGCTATTATCGATCACAGTCGAGTTTTCCAATGAAAATATGGTTCGTTTCGACTCCTGCAGGAGAGAGGGCACAGCAAACTTGGAAGGCCAGAGGAAGCTGCCATTGCCGGAGACAAAGCCAGGAGTTTGGAGAAGGCTCATTTCAAGTAATTACCATGAAGTGTTCATGATGTGTTCTATCAAAGTGTGTTTTTTGGACAAATTTTAACCCACGGATAGATTACTGCCTGTGTAATCTTGAAGTTGACCGCTGCTGCCATGTAAAATATGAGTTGAATAAGACCGAACGACAAGGAAAAGGGATGTGATTCGGACATGTAATTTATCTCTTGAAGAGTGGAATTATGAAATTAGTGGCTTTCTTATTTCTTTACATCTCCGTAGGATTTGACATTTTACAGTCATCTCTCAGCTGTCAGCTGATTCAGATGAGCTGAGTAGATGTAGTAGCCACGTGGATTTTTGACATTTTACAGGCAAGCATCCAGAAAATGTCCCGTCGCTGTTCTTTAGATCCGTCAAATCCCCACATGCGCAAGTGGGCTCTCAACTAATCAACGTATATCCACGTCATCACCCACGTTTGAAATCGACGACCGGTCCCCTCCACGTGTGCGGTTCCGAATTCGCCGGAGCTCTTCAACAATCTCCTTGGCGTCGGGTCGGTCGTCCTTGTCCGCCGCCACGCATCGAAACGCTAGCTCTGCCACCGCCTCAACGCCGTCGATTACCTCGCCGTCAATGCCTAAAACGGAGTCCACCACCTGATGAAGCTGACCCATTTGGATCTTGGACACTACAAGATCCGCCAGCGCCATTTCTCTTCTCTCCCGATTCTGATCCACCGCTTTTAAACCAGAAATTAGCTCCAGTAACACCACTCCGAAGCTGTACACGTCGCTTTTCTCCGTCAACCGGAAGGACCGGTGGTAATCCGGATCCAAGTAACCAGGTGTCCCCTGAGGACCAGTGCAGACATACCCAGATGAAGACGACGACGTCGTATCTGAGAAAACCAGCAGCCTTGAAAGCCCAAAATCCCCAACTTTGATTCTCATATCAATCTCCACGAAAATATTGGAAGAGGTAATGTCTCTGTGAACAATTGGCGGCGCCACAGAGAAATGCAAATACTCCATAGCCATAGCGATTTGCAGAGCAATGTCAATCCTCACTTGCCAAGTCAGAGATCCCTTACGATACGAGCTCTTAGCGCCATGGAGATGGTCGGCGAGTGTCCCATTTGGGACATAATCATAGACAAGAATAAGCCCTCTTGGGTCACTACAATACCCATGTAACCTAACGAGATTCGGGTGATTAATTGAAGAAAGAATCAAGATTTCGTTACAGAACGACTTGGTGAAGAAAGCCCTGCCGGAGGGGGCGGTGGCGACGGCGCCGTGTTGCTTGTGAAGATACTTGACAGCCACTAATCGGCCATCGTTAAGCTGACCCAAATAAACAGACCCAAATCCACCATCGCCCAGTTTCCTCTTTGGGTCGAACCGATTAGTCGAGGACTCAAGCTCTTCGTAGGGAAAAACCGGTGGGAGAAGATTAGGTGAACGATGACGGCTGAGGAACTGGGCTGTGGGGTCTACTTCACTAGCAAGGGATCTCAACCATCTGGACCTTAAAAAAACCGAGGTCACCGCAATAACCAAAAACAAGCAGATCAACGCAAAAACAGAGAACAAAATCGCGATTCTATTAGGAAATGAGTATCGAGTTTGAGTATGATAGCAAATGAAGTGCCTATCTGGGTCAGAGGAATTGAACCCACAATCACCATTTCTAGCTTCACAATCTTTACACTTGACAAAATAAGGGTCCTGATCTGTATCCCACTCGACTTCAATCCCCAATCTAAGAATCCTATCCAAATACTCCAACACCTCGCCCTGACAACCTTGCTTCAAGACAGACCGACGCTCGACGCCGCATCCATGGAGCAAATGAAGAGGTGTCTTGATAAGATTGCAGTCCCAAGGGCAATGGCTGCAATTGGGTAGACGCGGAGGCGAACAGGGGCGAAGAACAGAGAGCCTAGAACAATACCCATCAGAGATTCGAAACGGGGAGGCGGAGAAGTTAATGGAACGGGTGGGAATGAAGGAGAAACGAGGAGAAAAGCAGGTGTGGGAGGATTCGTTGAGAGTGAGCGGAAGAGGGGAAAGGAGGAGAGTGGAGGAGGTGGCATTGAAACTCAAGAGAGAAAAGGAAAGGCCATTAATGGAGAGAAGAGAGTGGGGAGAAGAGCAACGCAGGTGGAAGGAAGGATGGCCGTGACCAGGAACAGAGGAGAAGGGGAAAAGGGGTTTGGAAGAGAAAGGGGGACAAGAAGAGGTCAGAGATTCGACGAGGTGAAAGAAGAAGGAAAGAACAATGGCGAGAAGAGTAAGAGGGGAAGAGGGAGAAGGCATGGGGACATGAAAATGGAGATCCAAATCTGAAACCCAAAGAAGGGAAGAAGGGAGATTCGTTTACCAATGTTGATGGCATTAGAGAAAGGAGTGAAAATGGGGTCACTCAGAGAGTGGAGAAGGACAGAGGAGAAAGGTCACGTGAAGACATAACCCAACAAAAATAATCCAAACTCCAAACTTTGGTGCTTCTTATTTCTTTCTTTCTTTTCAATTTTGATTTTGCTTTCATAACCTTATAATTTGGAACTTTCTTTAAAAAAATACTTTTAAATTAAAAAAAAAAAATATAATGTCGTAACCAACTATATAATACATCCTTTTAATTAATTCCTGTCTAAAACAAAAGCATTAAATATTTTCCCTTCCTCTAAGAACAATCCTAATTAAACTTGATATCATAAATTTTGATAACGTATATGATCAAAATTAAATTTATAAAATTAAAAACATATTTTAAAGTAATTTAAAATATGACGTGTGTTCTCCATTGAAGAATTGACTCAAGTCCTCTGCATTTTGTTCCACAAACTATGATCCCTATCACTCTGCCTCTCATTGTCCAATCAAATTCCCCCAAACCTTCCATTTCTGCGCCTTCTTTTACCTATTTAGCCCTCTCCCCCTTCCGCCCTATTCCGCACCGATTCACCTTCTGATTCTAATCCATGGAGTTTTTCGCCTCTTTTACTTCCATCAAGCTCCGGAGCCACCTCTGTAAGTACTTATTGGCGAACGATGATCGCCAAACCGTTCGCCAGACCACTAAGGCCTCCGCCGAGGGCGCCATTTGGAGCGTCGAATTCGTCGAGGCCAAAATCGGTGCGATTCGTCTCCGGAGTTGCCATGGCGGTTACCTTTCCGCTACCGATCTTAGTTTTTTACTCGGTGCCACTGGGAAGAAGGTGACGCTGCAAAACAAATGCGAAAAAGTCGGTGCGCCGTGGAGTGTGGAGTGGGAGCCTGTACGCGACGGCGATCGGGTGAAGTTGATGAGTTGGTGTGGTACGTATTTGAGAGGGAACGGGGTTACTCCGCCGTGGAGGAACTCTGTGACTCACGATGAGCCGCGATTCTCGTCCACTAAGGGGTGGATTTTGTGGGATGTGGAAGCGGTGGATGAAACTCCGAAGTATTGTTTATTGATGAGTCGAAGGACGTGGTCGATGTCTAATTCTTCCGATGAGTTTTCCGCCTCTGGAAAAAGTTCTCCGGCCACTCCCAAATCTGTGCGGCGATCCTCCACGTTCCAGGTTCGAACAATTCTCTCGACCTGCAATTTTATTTTATTTTATTAATCTGCTTGAATATTTTAATTACCTTTTCTGATTTTAATTCTTTGTTTCACAATCTAACTCCATATAATACAATAATATTATTTTTAAAAAAATTGAAAAAGCCAAATTAAAAGTGAGGAATGAGGAATGAGGAAGATCGCACTGGTTTGGAGAATAAGGGTCACCATTTCTACGGCTACCTACCACGCTCCACTACATAACCACCACGCTTCTCCCTTCATTTTTTCTTTTTCATACCAATATTAGGTATTATATATTATGGAAATACACTCTAACCCACTATACAAATGTCGATTTTACCGAGCTACTATTACTGCGGGGGTATATCTTAAACCGGGGGAGATTCTTCATTTAGACACCGGTGGAGAACATTTTTTACCCATTAGATAAATCAGGTCCGACATGAAAATATATTGTTTGTCAAAATCTTTGAGCCCATTTAATATAAATATATTTTCAATTCATATTAAAAAATATATACATATATGTTAAAAATAAATTAGTTAATTTTAAATCTCTACCTGGATAGATTTTATTTAATCTTTACCAATTATGTTATAATTTTAAAATTTTAAAATATATTATTTAACTATTTTTTAAAAGAATAATAAACAGATTTTTAAATTTTTTTTTGGGAACTCCATCCTTATAAATTCCTTTTGAATTTTGCTAGAATGGGGAAAAAATTAGGTAGTTAGGAGGGAGAATTTTGCAAAGATCGTAGGTGGCTTCTCTGTCCCTGACCCGTGGATATCTCTAACCCACTATCGTCATGTGCAGACTACGTTGGGCCAAGTAATTTAATTACTAATTAAGCTTACATTATAAATTTATGCCTAATTCGGTAATTATTTTTTTCTATATTCATGATTGTTTATAATTCCATTTTAAATCATTTCAATAAAATTATTAATGCATTATATCCTACTTACTATATTTAAAATAATAATAATAAAAAAAAAAAATCCTGTCTTGACAATGTATTTTTAACATCTCCAAGGGGCCACTTGACTTACGCCGTAAGCAGCGCAAAGGGGCTGTCAGACTCATCGCTTTAATGCCGCGTAGTTTCAACTCGCATCGCTATAGCTGACTTTCTTTTACCACTTTTGACAATCGTTCAGTTCCTTAGAAATTTCCCGGTTCTGGATCAAATAGGAATCTAATCACAGCATTTCATATAAATTCACTGCCCTCTTGTTCGGACACAAATCCAAATAAATTTGAGCACTTCCTCTGCTTATTCTACAGCTCAAATCTTGCTCCGCCAACAACCTCCGATCCGCCATGGATTTCTTCCGCAACGCCAAGACCGTCCGCCTCCGCAGCCACCACGACAAGTACCTTGTCGCCGACAACGACGAGGAGTCGGTTAACCAAGACCGTAGTGGATCTTCCAAAACTGCTCGCTGGTCCGTCGAGTTTGCATCTGGCGCTAGCTCTGACTCGATCATCCGTCTCAAAAGCTGCTACGGCAAGTACCTGACCGCCAGCAATCAGCCTTTCTTGCTCGGAATGACCGGCCGGAAAGTGCTTCAAACCCTTCCTCGACGGCTCGATTCGTCTGTCGAATGGGAACCCGTCAGAGAAGGGTCCCAGGTCAAGCTCAAGACCCGATATGGGAACTTTTTGAGAGCCAATGGGGGTCTACCGCCATGGCGGAATTCGGTCACTCATGATATTCCGAGTCGAACCGCCACACAGGATTGGATCCTCTGGGACATCGACGTTGTTGAGATTCAAGTCCAGTCTGCAAATCATAAAGCTGCCACAATTGAGCATATGGATTCTCTGGATTTCAATCCCAGCTCGCCCCCTTCTGCCGCTGGCAAATCGTCCAATTACTCTAAACTTGAGGTTTGAGATCTCTATAAACCTTCTTTCCAAGGCGAATTTGATCAATTTTATTCCTTTCCTTCAAATTCTGATCACCAATTTTTGTGGGTTTTCTTGTAGTCTACTGATTCAACTGTTAGTTTACCTCCCAAATCTGATGGAAGGACGATTTACTACCACGTGGCTGATGAAAGTGGAGATGTAGATGAAGATACAGTGGAGGGTTCTTCTTTTATGTTCAAAGGAAATGGGGTAGAGGAACTGACTCATAAAATGGAGGAAGAAACAGGAATCAAAGGTATCATTGTGTGTACCCGCAATCCATTGAATGGGAATCTCTATCCCCTTCGCCTGCAACTTCCTCCCAACAATGCAACCATGCATGTGGTTGCCGTTCCTGAGTCATCAAAATGTAAGATCTTCCTCCCAACAATACTTCTAAATTCATATTATTCCTTGTTTTGATCTTTTTTCCTCAACATCCATCTGGCCATCTTTGTTTTTCAGTGGGGAAGGACTTCGAAAAACAACGTTTATTATGAAATCCATTGGGAACAAGAGATTGAGGCTATTACATTCCTCAGATGAGTCTCAGATTGGTGCCTGATGGCCTTGGTTCCCAGCTAGTCACTCAGATTCTACATGTTTTTTTCATTTGGCCACACAGAAATAATTAGAACAAAAGCAACTTGAAGCCATATGTGGAAGATCATATAAGTCGATTTAGGGATTCCCAGAAGATGTGTATTGATGTAACTATCCATGTCAGTAATTGCAGCCAAATTTAGGAAGCTTTTTGTATCATTGATGTTCAAAGAAAAAACTGCAGGTTCTTGAATAAATCACCAGAAGTCCATGCAGGAACACATGCCATTCTCAAAATGATGAAACCTATTACGATCTCTCATGATAATCTCTACGTTAAAAATTCGAGAAATCAACTTGGTTACCTGGTGGCAGTCGTTGCATACTCTAAGATTCTTGAATATGCGTATTGGCATCCCAGGTTTCAAGTTTAGTATCCCAAAAGCAATGGCGAATCTCTCACTATGCAACTTAAGCGACTGCCATTTGACGGTATCGGGGTCATCGACCATGGTTGCCTGTGAATAGTCAGGTGAATAACCATGCTTCTGTAGTTTTTCTTCGATCAAATCAATAACAGCATAGATCTCTTTTATCTTGGGGTGAGATGTGTCTCCTGCAAAAAACTCATGGCTAACACCATCTATTTCTATCGAACTGCAGCCAGGCTCTTTTGCCACACCCTTGTCGGCCATCGCCTTCCTAACTAACCCGACATCGTTCCACCGGTGTGCCGAAGCATAGACTCTTGACAACAGCACATAAACACCACTAGAAGCTGTTGTTTCAGATTGAAGAATCTGTAATGCCACTTCTTCACTCAGCTCAACGCCAGCATTCTGCTTGTAACAAGCATCAAGAAGAGTCCTCCAGATCACTGCATCTGGTTTTATATGCATATTTGTCACCAACTCCAAAGCTTCATCAATGAAACCGGAGCGTGATAGGAGATCAACAAGGCATCCATAGTGCTCCAACCGGGGTACAATCTTGTATTCATTAACCATCATATCAAAATATTTCCGGCCTTCAGCAACCATACCTCTGTGGTTACATGCACTAAGAACACCTACAAACGTGACAGAGTTGGGCAGAAACTTCTCCGTTTCAACCAGCCGAGAGAAACATCCCAAGGCAGCTTCCGCCCGTCCATGCATGGCAAACGCTAAAATCATTGAATTCCATGAATTCAGGTCATGTTTGGGCATTGTCTCAAAGACCTGCTGAGCCATACTCAAAGAACCACACTTGCTGTACATATCCACCAGTGAGGAGTTGATCAGGACCTCACCGGCCATAGCGCCACCAGTCTTCCTCAACACATAAGCATGAGACCACATCCCCAGAGATAAAGCTCCAATACCAGCACAAGCGCTAATTATGCTCTGCATTGTATAGCCATCGGGCTCAAAAGTGTCCTGCATTTCAGCGAATAGCTTGAGAGCATTTTCAAAAAGCCCACATTGTACATACGCGTCAATCATCACATTCCACGAAACCAAACTTCTGTGAGGCATTTTCTCGAACACCTTCAATGCTAAACTCAAACACCCACAAGAAGCATATAAATGAATCAAGCTATTGCCAACATAAACATCCGAATCTAACCCACGTTTAACGATATGAGCATGCGCCTGTCTCCCTTCAGATAAAGCGAATACGTAAGCACACGCTTTAAGAAGAAAAGGAAAAGTATGTTTATCTGGTTCAACTGAGCCTTCTTCTAACATTCTGTAGAAGAGTTTATTCGCCTGCTCTTTCCGGTCCAAGCTCCGTGCACAGGCTCCGATTAGAGTGTTCCACATGAACGAATTAGGGCTATCGATTTGATCAAAAACACGCAAGGCATACTCAAAATCAGTTAATGAAGAAACGTGAAGAATTCGGCTAAAGAGGAAGAGAGAAGATTTGTGGGTGGAGAAGGTGCGAAGTGCCTGAGCGTGTATTTGCTTGAGCCTCGACAAATCAGTACAGTCGCTCAGCAAGTGAAGAAGCCGACTTTGAGGGGCATGGAATGTCTCATGCTTGATTTCCACCGGAATAGACTGTCCATTTGGTGGGATTGACAGAATCATTTTCCACCGACAAGCATCAGAATTCGAAATGGCTATGAACTTCACGAAGAGGATAAAGAGGCAGTGGAAGCGCTACACATGGACAAATCCAAAACCAACAAGAAGGAGATGTTTGGAGGGCTTTACTCTATTTCAATTAAGTATGAACAAGAATCTCTTTTTTTCTATTTTTTTTCTTCAATTTTTATAAATTTCTTGAATTGAATTGTGGGTCGTGGAGCTAATTTTGCAGTCACTAACCGATAATTACGAGAATGTCGTGTGCGCTATCGAGGAGTCGAAGGATCTAGAAGATTTAACTGTTGATGATCTTGCTGGATTGCTAGAGGCACACGAGCACCGCCAGAAGAAAAAAAAACGAGTCATTGGAGGAAGCACTACAAGCCAAAGCATCCATCAAAAATGAAAAGATGTTTTACACACAAAACTCCCGTAGCAGTTGATCGGGAGTGAAACCATTTTCGAGCATCGATTGCTGATCATACGTGTTAAAATCATCAAATGTGACCATCGAAAAATATCGATCCTAACTAAGTTTCTTCACATTAGTTACATGATCGATGAACTAGTGCATCTTTTTTCATATGGGTGTGTTCTAGATTATAGATGTAAAACTCCGTACTAAAGTAGAATTGAATTAGATTGGATCTGATCTAATAAGTGGAACATTTCTAACCAGCAAAAAATCTTAACCTTAATATTTTTGTCTTTAAAATTACTTTAAATCTTCATGATGTCCTCCTCCAAGAATTTAATCCAATGAAATAAATTACAATGTTTATTGACTAGTAATTTTAAATGTATAATTATAATTAAATAAGGTATCGATTGAAACCAATAACTTAAGCATAGTTCAATTGATTTAAGTTATCTATTACAATTGATTAGTTGCGACGCCTATCTAATGCAAGTGGTCATGGTGGGTTGGTGGTATATGTTTGGCATTATAGGTTGTGGAGCAACAGACTCCTAATACAACCTCATTAAGCTCGTCTAGACATGAGCCACTTTAAAAACTTCTCCCTAGTAAACGCATTTTAAAAAAGTGAGGCTAACGGCGATACGTAACGTGTCAAAGCGGACAATATCGGCTAGCGGTGGGCTTGAGTTGTTACAAATGGTATCGGAGTTAAGATCGAGTGATGTGCCAGCGAGGACGCTCGATCTTGTTAGGAATCACGACTCTCCACAATGGTATGATATTGTCCACTTTGAGCATAAACTGACGTGGCTTTGCTTTGGGTTTCCCCAAAATGCATCATTACAATAGAGATATATACTTTTACTTATAAACCCAGGATCTGCTAGCAATCCTTGACAGATCTGCTAGTGATCAGCTTAGATTATTACAAATGGTACAAATGATATCAAAGTTAAGACCGAACAATGTACTAGCCAGAAAGTTAGATCCCTAAGAAACATCGATTGTGACATCTCATGTTGGTTAGAGGGTGGAACCAAACATCCCTAAATAACCAAATTTGTCTCAAAATCCAACAAATATATATATTTTATGAAGTAAAAAATGTGTCGGCCAAAAGTAAAATAACTTAGGGGGCCAGCGGGTTGATCGGTGAAAAAGGACATGTTTTTTTGGCTCATTCTGCAGCGCTTCCCACGGCGGCGACGGCCGACTAATATTCCAATTCCATATTAAATGCATAATTTATTTTATAATTATATTAATAAAATATATGTGAAATTACACAAATGTCCCTCTCGCTCTCTCTCTTTCCTACTGCAACCCCATTCGCTACTTGACTGCACGTTCCATAGTTTCGTAGTGCTTGTGATACACTCACATGCCTGTCACTTTAATCAAATCTTTTCTTTTTTTTAATTAAATGCTTTTTTTTTCCCACAATTTGTTAATTTACTGAATTTTTTCGAAATAAATATGAGTGACTAAAATTTATAAATTAATCAAAATTATTTTATATCATACAACATGACTATCAATCACATTAAATATACATATTTATGGCTGTTTTATGAATATTATATTTTTAGATTTATTAAATTAAATAGTAAAATATGCCAACAATTTCATTTTAATATTTTATTAGATTTATAAATGAACCTTTTGCACTATTTGATGATTTTACAAGTATTTAAATACAAAAATATTTATATTAAACTCTTGTATTTAATATTATAATTTTGAATTAATCTCAAAATATATATTGATGAGACCAACTAATAATTGATGGTTTAAATTAATTAAATTAATTAGAAAAACCTAACTTTCAAATAATAGAGATTATATAATAAAAAAATAAATAAATCAATAATTGCATTAAACATTATGTTGCCCGACAATTCAAAAGGAGTGGGGTGACCGGTGAGGGATGACACTCACGTGGATAAGGAAAATCGTCGTCCTCCAGTCACGGTTGTCATTCACGCAAGATTCTGTCACCGAGCTGTTACGGTAGCAGGTGGAGGCAAATTTGACAATAAATATATATTATTAAAAAATGCGCGATTAGAGGCATTAATCAGCCGCTCAATTTTCTGATCAGTACAACGGCCGTTTTCCCCCCGGATTTCTCTGTTTCTTCAAATTTTCCAGTTCTTCTTCAACTTTGCTTCCAGAACTGAAGTCAATTCGAAGAAATTTTGGGCTCTCAGGGATTTCGGAAGAACAATCGTGATTTCGAGGCTGTGAAAGATCGAGGAGTTGCAGAAACGTAGCTGTTTGATGGGGGTGGACTACTACAATGTGTTGAAGGTGAACAGAAATGCCAATGAAGAGGACCTGAAGAGGTCCTACAAGAGCTTGGCTATGAAATGGCATCCTGATAAGAATCCTTCCAACAAGAAAGAGGCGGAGGCAAAGTTCAAGCAGATCTCTGAGGCTTATGATGTTTTAAGCGACGCTAAGAAGCGTCAGATCTACGATCTCTACGGTGAGGAGGCTCTTAATTCCGCCGATTTTGTTCCTCCGCCCGATTCCAATCCCTCTTTTTCTTATTTCCCTCGCGATGCCGATGACATTTTTGCCGAGTTTTTCGGCGGAGCTGGGAGTGCTAAGAGCGGAGGGTTTAAGAGAGAGAGTTTGTTTAGGAATGGGAAGGCGGAGGCTGGGAAGAAATCGAATAGGAAAGCACCGCCAATTGAGAGCAAGTTAATGTGTAGCTTGGAGGAGATTTACAAAGGTTCGCGAAGAAAGATGAGGATTTCCCGCACTGTCCCCGATGAATTTGGGTATGTAAAATTCCTTGTTTACTTTTTCTGTTTTTGTTGAAACAAAACGTTAAATGCTTATAGCTCTAATTTGTTTCGATTGCATCTAATGGTGTCGATGAATGTCCATGGGTTACTAGTACTGATCTTTGATGCTGTAAAACTTAAGAGGTGGAGACGTAGAGGAAAATATTATTCCTTTTTCCTGGCTGAGCTGCCTTGGATTATCAGGATATTGATATCCCTTTACATGCCAAATGATTCCTTCTGTTCTACTTTTACCATTGATAGAAAGGCGACAGGATGAACAATTATGAACCAGTGGTGTGCAACTCTGAATAGAATAGCATATTATTTCGAACTCTTATCTACCTAAGCTGTGAAGCCTACTTGTGTAGCTAATTGGATGGTTGTGCATGTGTTGCAGAAAGACAATGGGTAGATTATGATCTTTTGAATATTATACTCTGACATAAAGTTTATGATCAGGAAAGGACTTGGTGCTTCTACCTTCAATAACCACAAGGCTGCCCTTTTTTATAACTTCCAGCTGACTAAAGCATCTATAAGGATATCTTCTGTTATTTAGGAGTAATAAGTATGCTTTTATTGCTGAATTGGAAAGCAATATGGATTTGGATTAGATGAACTTAAGCTTGTTCTTTCTTTCTTGCATCACATTGCAATGAAGCTCGCATTTGACACCTCATTTCATTGATCTCATTGTATCTTCGATGTTCTTTCATATTTTTCTTCACTTTTTGCTCCTCAGTTTAGGCTTATTCAAGGAACTTGTTTTGTAGGAAGCCAAAAACTGTTGATGAAGTGTTAAAAATAGATATTAAACCTGGTTGGAAGAAGGGGACAAAAGTCACTTTCCCTGAGAAAGGCAATCAAGAACCTGGAGTTTCTCCTGCTGATCTTATATTTATCATCGATGAGAAACCCCATCCTGTGTTTGAGAGGGATGGTAATGATTTGGTAATCAATCAGAAAATATCTCTATTAGAAGCACTCACTGGAAAAACATTGAACGTTACAACTTTGGATGGAAGAAATCTCACTTCTGTAACCGATATTGTCAAACCCGGTTACGAGGTAGTGATCCAGAATGAAGGAATGCCCATCTCTAAAGAACCAAACAAGAAGGGGAACCTAAGGATCAAGTTTGATATCATTTTCCCATCAATGCTTACTTTTGAACAGAAATCTGATCTAAGAAGGGCTTTGGGTGGTTCTGACTAAGAAGTTGCGTTCTGGAGCAGCCACCACGACGAACCTTCTACACCGTGGATCGATAATGAGAGCTCAAAAACATGTAAATACCTGTCTTACTCTCCAGAAAGGAGCATTGTGCATACTAGGATTTTGAAGAACTGCTTGATTGATTCCTGGAATATGATTTAGGAAGAGAAATCTGGCATTCTTCATCCACTACCCTTGTAGCCAAAAGTTGCTTTGATTTTATTATAATAATGTTGCATCATGTGATCACACAATTTTACGGGAAGTTAATGTAAGATTATTTGTATGTTATTAGCTTGGAATTTGTGCATTCTTTGCGTCCACTGGTGTTGAATAAGTTATGCAATTGTCCCTTTTCTTATCTTCTAAAATTTTCTAGCTGCTGGGCTACCGTCACTTTTGTTATGTACTTGTGAGATCTCATATCAGTTGAAGAAGAGAACGAAACATTTTTTATTAGGGTGTGGAAACCTCTCCCTAGCAGACACGTTTTAAAAACCTCGAGGGAAAACCGAAAAGGGAAAGTCCAAAGAGGACAATATCTGCTAGCGATGGGCTTGAACTGTTACAAATGGTATTAGAGCCAGAAATCGGACGATGTGCCAACGAGGAGGTTGAGCTCCGAAGGGGGTAGACATGAGGCGTTGTGCTAGTAAGGACCCTAGGTCCAAGGGGAGCTGGATTGTGAGATCCCACGTCGATTGGGAAAGGGGGAGGGGGGTAGATTATGAGATCCCACATCGGTTGGGGGAGAAGAATGAATCATTTACAAGGGTGTAGAAACCTCTCCCTAGCAGAAGTGTTTGCTTAAAGAGGACAATATCTACTAGAGGTGAGCTTACGTCTCCCTAGCTGACACGTTTGTCCAAAGAGGACAATATCTCCTAGTAGTAGACTTGAAACATTACAATACTTGTGCGTAATTTGGGCAGAGGAAGAGAAAGACAGAGAGATTGGACAAATAGCAGAAGGAAGTATACTTTTTTTTCTTTTTATATCAGAAGTGAGAAGGGCTGGAATAATAAAATAAACACCATTTTAGTTTGTTCTATAGTACTAGTTCTTCCTGGCTTATTGAGAAGCTTCAAGAGGAGCATCCATCAATATTTACTATGATTCTCAATCTTCTTCTGCAGGTCATCCTTCCTGGCGCCGACCACCTTATCAACTACCTTCCCCTTCTTAATCAGTATGAATGTTGGCATTGCGTCCACTCCATATTCCTTTGCAACATCCTGTTGTCATCCATTTTTTCAACACAGTCAAAACAAGATTGAATCAAAACAAGATTGAAAGCTCATACCATCAACTCATCGACGTCGATTTTGACGAACTCAACATCCTTGAACCTCGAAGCAAACTCCTTGATGATCGGCTCCATTCGTCGACAAGGTTCACACCATGCAGCAGTGAAGTCAATCACCATCTATACCAAACCAGCAGCACAAGAAGAAATCACAAACCCAAAGCGTTTGCATCCCTATATGTTGGGATAAAGAGTTGGTATTAAACTTACAAGCTTGTTTGTTTCCCTTGTGGCTTCCAAACGAGCTGTCCACTCTGCTTTGTTGTGGCACTCCACAATGGTGGGAGCCATGGCTTGTAATGTTGCATTGGAAGATCTTGAACGTGGGATTGTAAAGCTTGCTCCCATTTTTTTTGAAACTGAAGCTTCAAGTTTTGAACTCAGATCTTTGTTTGAGCCTCTTCTAAGATAGAAATCTTGTTTGAAGACATGGCTGATGATCAGCTTTATATAATGAGAAGAAAAAATATGATTCCGTCGCCTCCAATCTATGTGAATGCTTTTAAAATTTTATATAAATAAATAATATTTTTACTTGATTCACTTTAAATAATTAATGGTTGGTAGTCATTTTGCTTTTAATCAATTAAGTTTTAATTTATTTTTTAAAATTTTAGGATTTTAAATTTATTTAGCCAACAATCTTAATCATTATTTTTATGTAAATAAATTTAATAAAATTATATAAACTTCTAGTAATTAATTATACATATACTTTTAAAAAAATTAAATATAATAAATTTATCTCACTCATGCCAACATAATCACACATATATTTTAATTTATTATAATTTATTCTCTTTTTACTTTTTCAACTCCTCTATTAGCCATTTGAAATCTCCAAAATTGATACATAAAGGGAAAGGAAAGAAAGAACTTAAAATAAATGGAGGATTTTTTTTTCGTTTAGCTTTTTGCTTTTTTGTATGGACAATCGAAGGTGGAGAATAAATGATGATTGTTCGAATAATGTAAAATTGTTGTTCGTTACCTAAAAAGGTTGATATAATAGAATATTATGATAATAAATTTTAATTTTGTGTTTAATAAATTTATGATAAGTTAAAATATTTTAAAATTAATCCGTATATTAAATATAAACTCGAAAACTTTTGGTTTTCTTTCTAGTAAAGTGAACTAAATAAAATATATGTATAAATTTTTAAGACTAAATTTAATAAAATATATATTAATAAAGTTTACCTTAATTTTTTAAATTCCTAAATTTTATAGAAATTATCAATTTTTAATTTTAATAAATACTTTTAAATAGCATTTTATTCGAGAGGTTTGAATTCACACTTTAGAGGTAATAGGCCCTCCTTAGAGATGGAATTAGGTCTGTTTTGCATTCATGCGCAGCACATCCTTTACTCTCGAACATTCTCATAGTGTAACATTAAAATAAATGACTCCAATTTTTTCTCAAAAGGGCATCACACTTCCTAGTTGCATTACAAATACAAATAATAATGGAACTTAGAATATTTTTGGGACCTTCAAATTTGGAGAATGAACCTGACAAATTGTGGAATGGAATAAACTTGACAAACTGAAAGGCGTTGGTATTTTCAATGTGAACAAAATTTAGGATTTTTTTTTAAAAAAAATCAACAAAAGTTGAATGTTGTTTATGAATCAATTGATGTATTGATAAAACAATCAAATCAAAGTAATAGAAATGCCTAAATGCAATTATGAAAATCTTAACCTAATTGGAGATTCAAGCAACTAGAAAGATGGGAAGAGAAATGAAATGGGTGAATGGAATTATGTGATTTCTCATCGGAGGAATGAACTTAAAAATCCTTGTGGTAAACGAAAACTGAAGTTAGAGAATAAGTTCTGTACCCTAAAAGCATAACAAGTCATCAAACGCTATTCCCCCAAATTGCTTTAACAGCACACTTAAAAATGACGCCTTTTCTTTTGTACTAAACTCAAATGCTCCTTTTGTTTTAAACCAAATCAATTTCAATAATGTGAAAAACAGAGCAGTTGATAACACAAACAAGAGCGAGAAACGAATGCTCCCAGAACCATATAACTCAATTTTTTTTAGAGAAGTTCAGTGCACTCAACACTGAACACACTACTACCAATGGAAATCCCTCTACACAGAATTTCAGTTCGATTAGTACCAAGTTACACTATATCAGATGGAACAAGCTTTCCAACTGATTCAGTGAAGTTATCCAACGATTCTAAATTCGTATGTTATTTAAGGACTAAGAACACTTGATAACAAAGCGAGAAAACCATATCATACCTTAACGTACGCGTCTAAACATCAGCAACTCGTGTCCACAAAATAACTTAGGATCAAACGGTTTGGCAATATCCGCCCTTTTGTACACAGGTTCCATTGGATCCATCAAAACTAGGACTACAAAAACAAGATGTAGGATGGTGAATTCAACGAGGACCAATGTCCAGAGATGGAGAGAGAGAATAATGAAAAGCAACAAACATTCGCATCACCCACCCACTTCTGAGAAACACCCCGAGGACATATCAATACCGTCATCACAAAGCCACGCCAACACTTGCAGAGTTAGAGTTAGAGTTAGGAGCGCCTTGGGCTGAACCATGACTGTTGTAAGATTGGCCACCGCCCCTCCCACCTCTTCCTCGACCATTGTAGTAGTTCCTCTGATAATAGTTTCCTGACTGGTCATAATATCGGCTGCGTCCATTCTGGTAGGATCCTCCTCCCCTTCCGTCGCCTCGACCTCCACGACCATTAGAATATCCTCTTCGGCCACCAACTCCACGGCCACCTCTTTGGTTCATATAGCCCCTTCGAGGAACATACTGCTGCTGATCTTTTGCATCTCCGTCCGCATGTTTCTGCTCAAATTCTTCTTCTGGTCTCACTTCTTGCTGTGTGACGAGTTCAGAAGAATTTCCAGTTTCTTGCACATCCTGCAAAGCAGAAGTCTCCATATTCAAATAAAGACACCCAAAAAGTACAATAAAACAAGGGGTCGGCTATATAGAGAATGAAGTACTACAGAAAGATTAACAAAATTGGGGCATACCCTGGGCAGTTCGTCAACAGAACCAGGTTGACCATCACTGATATCATCTCCTTGCAAGTCTCCCACGTCAATATCCTACAAATTAAGGAGTTATACAATATTATTTTCAAATTTTGTAACAGTAACAGAAATAATCAAAAAAATTGCAGTAAGGTAAAAAAAAACTTCAATAATCATTTCAAACAACTGAACCCTAGGTTTGAGGTACTTCATCAATTGCTCATTGCTATAAAGCAGCAAACTCAACCACTAATAAATCAAATTACTCCATTACTTAAGCAACTTAAGAATTCAGATGAGAAAAGTTGGCAGGAAAGAATGAAAATCCTGAGGAGAGACATTGTGACAATCTTTTTCCCAAGGCTATTGACAAAATAAAGATGCACTTTTGAATCGGTAGCTTTCTGACAATTTTCTTTCCAAGGCCATCGACAACAAAAAAAACATACTCTTCAATCCGTAGTAGATATAAGCTTCAAAGATACATAAAATGATTGTCCGCTAAAAGATTAAATGGTCGTTGACATCTTTGAAAAGAAAACGGAAACCAAACAGTGCACCCAAGCAATTAGACCTTCGGTGGCCAAATTCCCTAAATTTCTTCTACAAAGCTAAGCATGTAATTTTCTATGATCAAACAAGGGATAAAATAACTCAAATCCCAGAGGAAAAAGAGAAGGCTAAACTTCGGTCTCTCTTCTTTCCTATCCAGAAAGAACATTAACCCCCACCCAATGATTTAATGCTGAAGGCATCCTACATGGATTGCGATTAACAAACGGAAACAAAACGTCGAGATGCTAACGTACTATTTCCTTGGGAAAAGTTTCAATAGCATTTATGAAGATGGTTGAACACTCAGCACAATGCAACAAGCTAAGACAGTTGAGTGGGCTAACACAAACAACAAAAAAAGACAGAAGAAAAAAAGATTCCTCAGAACACTTAGTGTATAAGATTTAGGCATCTGATGTCTATATATTTTCATTGATTTGGTAAGAAATTATAATACAAAATCAACATTCCCCTATACTTGAAACATTTTTTAATGAGAAACGTTGATTATTATTTATTTTTTTTTTTTTCATTTCATTGATAGAATCCTGAGATGAAACACGTTGTTATTGCAAAATCTCAAAAGAAGGCAAGCTAGTTACTATATTTAGAGCTTATAAAAATGCAATATATGAAGCACCAACCACAAAAGTAACTTTTCTTATATCCAAAAAAATTAAACAAAAGTCAACAAAAGGGCTGGCTTTTATACCAGCTCCTAACAACCTTCAACGGTCAAAAGAATAGGAAAAACAAGTTACTAAATTACAAATGACAACGAATTGCCAACCAACTAATGGATAACCTAACCTCCTAAAACCTACTTATACAATAATACAACATCAAATCCTTCCACTATTATCCTTTTTTCTTCTTAATGATCCAGTTAATCATCTCAAAACATAGACTCAAGCTACAGCTAACTGCATTCAGCCATAGAATTTCTTACTTTTCTTTGAACTTATGGCCACTGAATAATTGTATAATGTGTCAGCCAAACACCCAATAAATTTGAAATTGTGAACATCCTGTGTAGCATATGTTTATTTTCACCCTGATGTATGAATGTTTTTTCAATTTAGTTTTCAATTAAAACTTTTACATTAGTGCATGCAAAAATCAGTTGATGTAAAGTTTACATGGTATGATATTTGGTAAGTTTAAGCAAACTTAAAGTAAGAATTAGGCCACTTAAGGGAGGAAAGTTTCTATTTTTTTCTCCAAATGTCTAAGTTTGCATAATCATTCTTCTCTTAGTCTTAGGTTGCCTAGTTCTTCCTTAAAATTTCTAACAACTCACTAGATATCATATACAGTAAATTTATTATCAACCAAATTTTAACATCCACCAAAGAGAAGGGTAATGATTGAAAAACATTAAAACATAAGTGACCAAATTTATTAGTTTTTTTTTAATGTGAAAAAAGAACTAATAAATTTTGTCTGCATAATCAATCTTCTCTTAGTCTTAGGTTGCCTAATTCTTCCTTTAAATTTCTAACAACTCGCTAAATATGATATCATGTAAATTTATTAACAACCAAATTATCCACCAAAGAGAAGGGAAATGATTGAAAAACATTAAAACATAAGTGAATTTATTAGTTCCTTTAAATAAAAAAAGCAACAAGAACCCAAACATTAGGGACTAAGACATATATTTAACATTTATTTTAATAAGAAACAATTTGAAATTTTGAAGGATGGGCAGAATACCATAAGCCAAGCTAAAATACAAAGGAGCTGTAAAAGGCTCTTCCAATTGCCTAAAATAGTACTTAAGCTACAAAGTTTTAAAATTGAAGCAAACGAGAGTTTAAGCCAAAAAGGAGCCACAAATGGTAATAAATCTATAACCCAACTAAATAATTTATTCTTGTTGTTGAAGATTCTATTGTACCTCTTTAACGACAAATCTCTTGAACCGAAGGGTCCAAATTCTGCAAAAATCATGTGTTAGCCTATTGTTGTCTTTAGGGAAGGCCATGTGCCAATTGAAGGTGGAGTATAAAGTTAAAGAAACCACCAGTAAATGAGCAAGCAAGGGCCGACTTTGAGTTTCTGATCTTTCTTGCAAAGACTGAACCGCCCTAAGGAAAAAGCACAAAGACAGGGAGCTGTGGCTGACTAAATCTTTAAGGAGGAAGCCTACAGCCAAGCTGCCACGGGGATCTGAATGCTGAGTCCAATGATCAAATGTGGTTGTTTGGCCAGAAATCAAAAAGAAAGCAAGATAGGAAGGCGAATTCAACAAATTCATCTTCCTTAAAGTTTCTTCTTATGCCTAGATTTCTAAGAGTTGATTAGTGGACTACAAATATCTAGGATAAAGAGGCTCTAAAATTGAATATTGAGAAGAATTAAGTAAGATCTCAAAAGGCAAGCATTGGCCTCGCTCAAGCACAAATTTTCCCAAGCATAGGTAGAAGACCTTTAGATCACTACTGATTAAGCTTTACAATGAATGATTTAACTTCAAAATTAATGAGGCCTCTGTGCTTGGAAGACACCTTCAAGGGCCTTGTGATGAGAAAGAAGTGAAAGTTTGAGAATGAACAAAAATGAGAAGTGGCTAATTAGGTCTCAATAGCAATTCTGCATAAAGCTTTCTCCTCTAGTAGTTTCTTCAAACTCATAGACATGGCTCAAATCCCTACCCCTTCAAAGGTTTTCCAACACGTGCATAGCTTAGTCATTAAGGCATTTAACTCATTTCCATGAGGTCAAAAGTTCAAATTCTTACCCTCCACTTGAAGTAAATCCGAGCAATTTCTTATTTTTAAATTACCAAATACCTCCTCCCATGGTTGATGGTGGTTCTGTTTTCTTCAGCTGATGGGTAACAAATCGGCAAGACTTCTTCTAAGCAGGCTTTGGACAAGACAAGGTCAAATAGCCCATGTCTAAACAAGAAGGGAAGGAAGTACAACATAAGGGGGAAAACACGTACAATTCCTCCAAAGTCTTTGTTATGTCAACCTCAGTAAGACAGTTATTTGTTTTTCGAGGCAGGAAGAAACAGTCAAGAAGTTAGGTTGATCACTAATGGTTGTCCTTTGTGTCAAAGAAAGCCTTTACTTCTTACTCAAGCTTGTAAAATTTTCCCACCTTTTGAGAAAAGATACCATGAAAATCAGCTAATTTGCCAAAATGGTATAAACTATAAAGCATTGAAAAAGGGACATATTTAGAAAATGCTGGAAGAGTGCAAGGAGGAAGATTAGGAGACTTCAACTAGGAAGAAGGGAAGCTCCCACAATAATAACCAATGTATGTAAAGGTTTCCAAGCTCCACAAATCAACAGAAAGGTTTCTCATCTTGATCAAACTCCTACAGGAAAAGGCCATTCTCTCTTTTTTAAAAGAATTTTCATTCCTATTCTAACTGCAATTCTAAAAGAGAGTTTGATGAAAGGCATTAAGTTAATGAAAAGCACTGCACGACGGATGAAACAAATTGCATAGAAGAATTACTTGACATTCATTTAAAAGAGATCATGTGACAGATGAATAATATCATATGGTAAGAGAATCCAATAATACCGTATGTTGAAACTTTTCATCTGATTCTTCTTCATGGACAGCCACCGGAACCTGGAAATTGGAATAGTTTCCTGCAGCAACAGCAGCTACCTCAACAGGACCTTTTATCTCAGGTGTGGTAGTGAAGTAATCTGACGCCATGATCTTGTGCAGCCTCTCCCTCAAGTTTGCATCTACAAAGTTGTATTACAAGTCAACAGAACATCCAAAAGGAAAGAACGAAATTAAACGAACAAAACTAGCGATAAATAAATCGAGTAGAAATAAGGAAAAAAAAACAATACAAGTAACGTCCGTGTTGGACTCAATAGGCTGATCAGCCTTGGTGAGCCAGAGTTTAGCGTGCTCGATGCAACGCTCCAATGCATTCTTATGCGGCAAATTCGAATCTACGGGACGAGAGACCAATAGGCCGCTCATCGTCGATATCAAATCCAAATCCCTCTCGGCAAGAAGATCGGTAGCATCGTCGGTGACATAATCATAGGTGATGCAGCAACTTCTTTCGTGCGTTCTCGTAAGCATCGTAGAAGTAAAATCGCTTTGAGATTTGACGTCAAACAAAGAGCCAAAATAAAGGAGGTTTAGAAGGTCCTCGACCACAGCGTGTTCGGACTGGTCTTTCTCGCCACTCGGCTTGTCATCCGTAACCTCCAAAGGCGAATCATCGGTTACAACGGGCTGAGAGGAGACACTCGCCTGCTGGCGTTGAACAGCCAAGTTAATTTCCTCAGAGACAGCCGACGATAGCGGTTGACGAAGCTTTTCAAGCTCATCGATGAGAGCGGTGACAGAAGGCTTAGAGCGAAGGACGTCCTCTTGCTCCTTGTTAATAGGCTTTCCCTGAGAAATGGCCTCTTCCATCTGAAGGATGCGATTGTGCTTCTTGCGAAGGGCGCGGAGACGCTTGTTGATGAGGCTGAGGACTGGTCCATCGGAGACATCAGAGGGAGCTGCAGCCGCCATTGTTTAGTCCGGCGAAGGCGGTGGTAAAGAGGGCAATCGTCGGAGCACCACCAAGAATCAGTGGTGATGGGAGGGACAGTAGACCGAGGGTTTTGAAAGGTTTCTGTAAGCGGAAAGAGAATGCGATTGGGGAAAGAGGAGGAGGCGGGAGGGATGGAGACTCAATTTAAGAGAGAGATGAGAGAGAGGGTTAAGGCCTATCGCTCGGCTCTCTTCGATCCACTACAATTGGGCCGAACTTTTTTTTTGTTTTTTTCTTCCTTTTTTTATTATTATTATTATTATTGTTCTTATTATTCGAAATTCAATATATAATTAAGTAAACCGACCTTTTCTATATAAAATAATAATAATAATAATAATAATAACAACTTACCTATTATCATTTTAATTTTCAATTTTTTTTAATTTTAATTTATATAATATCATCAAAATTTTAAATCTCAATGTCAATAAAATGTCTAATTCCAACACGTTAGTAAATTTCATTATTCATAATAATAATAATTAAAAAAATTACGTGAAATGTCGGCTGAAATAATTATGATTTTGCTTGACCATTTTGAAAAAAAAATGTGTTCATTACTGTTAAACTACGAAAATTAGGAGTCGGACAAAAAACCACTGAAAAAACTATATATTTAATTACTAATATCTTTGTTAACAACCCATTCTGTACTCGACACTGGATGGCTCCTACATCCATGCCATACGACTAAGACTAAAGTCGAGTAGGGTAAGTTGATATCTCTTTCCAACTCAAATTGTTTCAACCACTGAACACACGTGCCACATTTACAATGAGAAGGTAACCGAAAATTGTAACCGAGCTGAAGCCTAACTTTGGTACCACTTTGGTACTCAGCTATAGTTTGACGAAATGTGTCGAGCAAACACGACAATTTTCTATTTTAGAGGCATTGTTCGAATTGGGGCATTAAAGTAACCAACATATTTGATATAAACACCATCCATGCGGCCTTGTCCACATGAACTTAAACCAAATCTAATGGGCTTTGTATCGCAAGGTCCAGACGGTGGGGCTCATTCAATATTCTTCGTGGCCTACTATCGATTCCTTTTCTGAGAAAGCTAAGCTCCCACTCAGTTCATTGCTTCTCAGCCTGCAGCTTTCTCGTACCGACAATGACTACCACATAACACCATCAAGAACAAGTTGAATAAGCAAATATAGCAGTGATTGTCAACTTTCCAACGTGTGTGGGCAAATCAGACGTTCCAAGGCGGACAGTTGATACTGTGTACAATTATGGCCACCAATGTTTTCGCATAGGTAGCAATCGCGAAGGAGATCGAGAGGAAGGCGTTCGCCAATTGTTATCCTCATTAGCAATTTAAGATGCGTGGTCCGTGAAAGAAAATATTATTCAAATTCTTAGACAGGACGCATTAAAAATAATTCATCTTCATTTAGTGGATGATAATTTAGAATTATAGTATTTTATTTATTTACTTAAATTGATTATAAGTCTTTGTATAAAGTCATGATCGATCTTTGAATCACTAAGAAAGCCATGACTTGGAAATGTAGTAAAAAAAACAAACGTTTCTTTGCAATTTTAAATAGTTTAGGCTACATGTTTAGAATCATTTAAATTTGACACGATCAATTTTTCTTGAATCCGAAGTGCTCTTACTTGAGATATCAATAATATATTCTGAATCTTACTTCCGTTACCGTGATTCCTTATCAACTACATTATATTTGTATAATATTATGGAATTTGAGGATAAACTTTAATGACTTTATTTTTAATTTTTTAAAATATTTTAAATCATCCAATAATAATTTTGTATAATAATAAGTGGGGTAACGAATTAATTATTAAGTACGAAATTCAGACATCCAGCTTTTTGTCGGAGGCTATTACAAGTTCCAAATCCTGTTGAGAGTCGGATACTTTACCCTTGTAATGGTAATTCTTGGCGCAGTAAATAAAAAAGAAAAAGTTAAAAAAGGCGGTTGCTGCAACAACGTAGTAAAAGTAATCCAGCCTGCCTTTGTTCAGGTCATTGGCCAACCAATCGGGTTTCCCATGAGCGCCGCCGCTGCCGGTGGTTCGATGCACAATCAGGACCATGGCAGTGTTGACATAGCTCGACAAGGCAATGGAGCAGGAGGAGAAAGCGTTACCCATAGTCCTCATATGCTCTGGAAATTCCTTATTGAAAAACTCGATCTGCCCAATTATATTGAACGCCTCACAAAGCCCCATCAAGAAGAATTGCGGGGTCAGCCAAAACACCGACATTATTGAACCGCCGTTGGGTCCATTCGCCCGGTTTCTTCTCTCATTCTCCACTATTCCGGCGACGATCATGGACAGAACGGCGAAGATTATCCCGACGGCCATTCGTTGGAGCTCTGTTATGCCGTTTGGGTGGTGGGTGAATTTTCTGAAGGCGGGGACGAGGAATTGGTCGTAGAGGGGAATGAAAAACGTGATTGTGAGGAAGGATATGACGATGATTGAAGCGGGTGGCATTTGGAAGTTGGGTCCCATGTGACGGTCCATTTGCAGAGCCTGGGAGATTGAGAAAGTGGCTTGCTGAATAATTGGAGTTAGGCTCAGGATTCCGGTGACCCAGATGGGTCCTACTCTCACCAAGCATTTCAATTCTTCCACTTGCTGTATGCTGCTTAGATTCCACTTGTTTATCCTTGTTCCATCTGGGTTTAGCTCCTTCTCCACAACTATGGCTGCCTTGTTCAGAAAACTGCAAAATTTTCAAACCCACAAGACTTCATTAACAAATTTTAGGATGGTTGGGAGGGAGTTCTAGGTTACTCATTTAAGGAAGGTTCATTAAGGAATACATCTTTTGAGGCTTTTTGCAAATTCCATAACAAAACCTCTAGAGATTATAGTCAAACTCGACAATATTATACAAATGTTGAACAAAGAAGTTGGGACCCTCAGTGTAGTCAGTTGGGACCCTCAAAAGTGTAGTAAAAAATGACTCAAATGTCAAATAAAGGGTGTACGACCCTCGAAGGTGTAGTCAAAAGTGACTCAAATATCGAACAAATGGTGTACGACCCTCGAAGGTGTAGTCAAAAGTGACTCAAATGTCGAATAAAAGGTGTACGACCCTCGAATGTGTAGTCAAAAGCGACTCAAATATCGAACAAATGGTGTACTGACCATTAAAGGTGTAGTCAAAAGTGACTCAAATATCTAACAAAGAGTGTACTTTGTTCGAGGACTACCGTGAAACGAGTTGGGCTTCAATTAAGGGGAGAGAGGGTTCCATAGGTCTCAAGGGAGGCTTTATAGTATAGTTTGTTCGAGGGTAGGATTATTGGGAGAGAATATATCTTTATTGGTACGAACCCTTTTAATAAAATTCAAAACAAAGTGACGAGAGCTATGAAAGTCTTTCATTTACAGGGAAGAGACCTGAACTGGTTGGTGAGAGGCAGCTTGGAGAGGACAACAGAGCCAGAGCCAGGTTCCAAAGGAGGGTCATAGAAAGCCGTCCGGTCATCTAAAGAAGGAAGCTCAAGGTGACGCTTCTTGTAGGCAGCAACAGCGACTTGAGCTAACCCAGTAAAGATGCTACCTTCAGGCTTAATGAACACATAAACATGAGTCCCCATGAAGAACAGAACGATGGAACAAAACATAAGCACTGTGGGTATGCCATACCCCAAAACCCAGCTAACAGAGTCTTGAATATACACAACGATGGTCAAAGTAAACACCAAAACCACCGAGAAAGTGGCATAGTACCAATTATAAAAACTAGCTATTCCCTTCCTTCCTTTATCGGTGGTGGGGTCAAATTGGTCCACCCCGAACGGAATACTACACGGCCTGATCCCAGCGCTACCAATTGACACCAAACATAGACTCATCACTAAGAATCCCAATTGGGACGCCGTCGGCCCTTCACAATTGGCTCCGCTGCACGTCGGCGGATGTAGCTGCGGCAGCCACGCCGTCAAAGTCATGGAAGTCATCCCCTGCTCAATGATTACGAATTGATAGATGAAAGAAATAATAAAATATTCCCAACCGAATCTTCAAAAAGATAAACTCCAAAATTTATTATTACGAAAAATTGAGAAGGATTACGAGGAAAGAAAAGAAGGAAGCGACGGCGATAGTCCAGTAGCGGCCGGCATAAGCGTCGGAGAGAAAGGCGCCGAGAAGGGGCAGGAAATTGGTGACGCCGGTCCATAGACCCATTAAGCTGGTGGCAGAGACCTGATCCATGTGATACACTTTTCTGAGATACACCATAAAGTTAGCCAGAAGCCCCATGGAAGCCAGCCTTTCAAAGGTTTCATTGCCTGCAAGTACACCAAAATATCAGACAATTAGCCCAACAAAACAAAACCCATTTGAGTAAAAGAAAGACAGAGACTCCGACCGAGGATGTAGGGCATGCTCTTCCATCCTCCGGGCTCTCTTTTAGATTTACGAAGCTTGGGATTAGCTTTGATTTGGTGGTGAGCGTCCATTGTGTCGCTCTGGTTTGGGCTGTTTTTAATAATGGGGTGTGGCTAAATTTATAGAGGAATATAATGATGGCGCTGCAGTCGGCAGTATAGTACATACGTTTTAAATCAACATATGAACAAATGCTATAAAAGTAAATTATTAGAATTATGAAAGTGAAATGTATGAGAAATAAAGTTTTAATATGTCTAGGGAAAATAAAATGGGTAATGATAGAAAAAAAATGTGGCGTAGGTTTGAAGCTAGGAGAAGCCAACCGCGTATGCAACAAGAACAAGCCACCTTGCCATATCACATGAACCATCTATCAAAAATATATATATATCGTTCCATAGGATTATCCTCAAAATTCATGAATGTTATAAAAATTTCGAAAAATGTTTAATAAAAATGTCCATATAATTTGAGAATTCTACCAAATAAAATTATTTATCCAAATCATGAATAAAAAATTGTGTTAGGTACGTGAGTTGACATTTTTTTTAAGTCAACTCAACAAGTCAAAAAAATATGGTTACAAGACTACATACTTTTTAGATTATTAGATTATTACTGACATTAATAATATTTGACTTTTGTGATTTGTGAATATTTATATTTAAGTTTTTAATGTAACATGAATTATAGATAAGTATGATTTTTTAAATAATTCAAAAAAAAAAAAAAAAAACAACCTTATCATCTAACCCAACTCGAAAATAGAGGGTTAGGTTGGTTGAGTTGTGAACTTATCCGTGTTACTCGAATTACTAACCTAACTCAATCTAAAATTTCAGGTCGGTCAAAAAAATACTTTTCAACCCGATGTATACTCTTTAATATTTATGAAATTAAATAAGTAAATTTTAAATTAATCAAATTTGAACCTAACAATAAATAAATATATATATATATATAGTGCTAAGTTTAGTTTATGGGATAAATTATCAATTAACATCCTAAAATAAAAATATCTAAAATTTACCAAAAGTTATTAACGCTGATTCACCCTTCGTTATTTCTTTATTATTTAACTCTTTTTTCTTTACTTTTGAAATAAATTAATAAAATTAATTGAGAATTAAAATTTGTAATTTACGTATATTTCCATAACTATTAATACATATATAAAATATTCAATAAATATTTTAATGTATTATTTCAACGTATAAAATATAAGATTCAAATTTTTAATCGACGATTAAGGGTAGAAGGTAGATTAATTAATTTAACAAATAATTAACAAATCCTCCAATTTTTATTAAATAATAAAAGAAAAATCATTAAAAAGGATCTCCATTAATATTTTTTTAATCAACCAAACATCACACCGACATCAATTGGGTGTGTCTACCTAATTCAAGAAATTTTCTAGATCATGGATCCCAAATTTTCCATAATCCTAATGCTACATGAGCCCATGCCACTCATAAATTAACAAACATATAATCCATAATTATTAAAAAAAAATGGGAGTTATCTATAAACACGCATATATTCTACATATATAAACTCGTATTATAAACCGTTTAAATTTTAAATCGAGGTCAAACTATAGAATAATTTATTTAGAACCTAATTGCTCTAGACTATAGTCTACAATCAGCGTCATGATTTCAATCAAACGACTGTCAACATTACACAAATTTAGCTTGAAGACAACCATTCTTTAGCTTCCCTCGCATCTCATTTCCAATTAATTAACATACGTGAACAACAAAACTAAAAAAAAAAATTGTCGCACTAGCAGCCTAGTATATTATGATAAAATTAGATAAAAAATTTAATTAGGATAACCGTCAATATAGACTCTTCGTTTGCTGATTTAATTCAAAAAATAATAATTTTTATGTGCACATCAAACTATCAAATCTAACTCTTAACGTGTCGTATCAATATTATAGAAAATAATATTAAAATTTTTAAAGATTGGAACTTAATTTTTTAAAGTAAAATTTGGAGAAAAAGAGAAATTTAAGCTAATAATGTTATTATTATTTTTTTTTAAAGTTGTGCAAAAGTAAAAAAGATGTGGATGTGACTGCATTAAGTTATTCACGTGGTGGGATGATTCCAAATAAATAAATAAATAAATGTATAAATTTAATTTGTAAAAATAAAAAATAAAAAAATAATTGAAGAGCGGAAATTTGGGTTTTTCAAAATGAACAAATAGGAACCTACGAGAAAAGGTGATGCGAGCAGTGGCAGTGGAGGTGTCAGCTGTTACCAGTATGACAACATTCCACGTGTCTTCCATACATAGGTTCGCCCATTCCACCGCCCCACTATTCACAAAACTTTCCAAATCCTACGTGTCAGAGATTTTATTCCATAAATTTCAACCATAAATTCAATTCCTTGTCGTTTTTTTTAATTCCATTTCAATTTGTTTGGCTTCATAAGTTATAAATATCCAAACCTATATTTTCTTCTCATTTTTTTCTTACCTATTTTAAACATTAACTTTAATTTGAGTCTCGAACAAAACATCATACAAATTATGGCATTAGAACATTACACGATATTAATAATATTTAATTATAAACCTATGATCATTCATTTATTATTTAAATGGTTAAATTTATTAATAATATAATGATAAATTTGGTCGTGTAAATGATTGGGAGTGAAATGTGAAAGCAAAAGTGTTGTTGTCTTGAAGCTAAAAAGTCTTGTTGGGTTTTCACATGTGAAAAGAGTCGTGTACGTTACTTTCATTTGGGCATTTGGGCATTATGCTACCATATATAATAATAATAACAATAATTTTGTTTTAATTCCATTATTATTATCTTAATTATTATAATAAAATTGGTATATGAGTATCAACCAATTGGATTAAAGGTAATTTTATTTAAATTTTTGTATATATTTTATAAATTGTGGATTTGGTTTTGTCCGTTTTGTCCATTTCATTATAAATAAATAAGCAAAGGAAGAAAAAGGTAGAGCACTTCCAAAAGTAGAGCAATTATATATATATATTAAAACTTTTTAAAAAGGAAATCAAGAATTAAATATTTATATATATTTTTAATGGATTTACGTATATTTCACCATCTGCCTAGAGCGATTAGATTTATAATATTTTAAAATAAATAAATTATTATATTTTTATTGTTTTTAGGTGTGGACTTTGCATAGAAGCCTATTTCATCAATATTTGAGATCAACTTTATATAAATGAATGTGACAAATCAGTAGGCCACGTGTAATATTGTTAGGTATAAAATAAAGTTAATAAAAATACATATAATAATTTATTTGTCTAAATTTGTAATATTTTAATTTTTTATATAACGAGTCTCTTATTAATTTCATTATTTTAATCTTTATCCTACTAAATTTCTAAACTTTTTTTAACTACTACGCCATTTAATTGTTAAATAATACGATTAATATGTTTCGTGTATTAAATTAATATTATATATATATTATAAATATATAAAAACAATAATTGAGTAAAAGCTGGAAAGAATAAGACCCCAAAAAAGGGGGCGTGGAAATGCCAGTTGGCTAATTTTGACTTAAAAGCGTTGAAAACTGCTGACTGGATGCTTACTGGCAAGTGGACTTTGTTCCACGGTTGACTTCTGTGTACAACAACGAGTAATAGGGCCCAGATTTGTTAGTCTGAAATGTACTGGACTTTCTCTTACTCTAAGCCCATTAATATACTCTTGTTTATGTGGGCCCGGCCCACTTACCCTTAGAAGCCCGAAAGTTACAAGTCAACTTTTGGATTGGGCCCAGTCCACTTGCTTTCTTTCACTTTCAAATGAACCCCTCCGACAAAAGACAGAATAATAACGAAAATAAAATCAAAACTATAAAATATTGGAAATTACTTTATTTAAGAAAAAAACAAAAACAAAGAGAAAAGAATTCTAATAATGATTTGATAATTAGAAATCTTGATTTAAATATCCAACAATTTTGCATTCAGTCACCAAGGTTCTTGATTCTTCTCCGGTTCTTGCCGATTTAGAAAGAAATGGAGCTGCTAATTAGCTCACCTGCCGGAGATTGTCCGTTCAACGCCAGGTTAGCTCATTGCTGCACATAGTTAATGCGTCTTGCTTTGACGAAATGCCTGAACCATGCTCTACTTCGGACTTTTCACCAGCGCATTACCCGCTTCTTGTTTGTTCCCCAACGAGTTTGGATGTTTGAGCCCATGCGTATTTCCCTCCGTTGTTTTGGTTCGTAACTCGAGATGCGGCGGGAATCCGCTTCATATGGCTGCGACCGAAACACGGTGCGCGTTTTTGTCTTCGAAGGGTATGATTAACGGTTGTTCAGGGTTTGTGAGGAGGTGTAAAGATTTGGATAGAGAAGGGGATTTCGAATTGGAGGCGGAGATATTGGAGTTTATGGAAAGTTCAAGAAATCCAGATGCGTTTCCGAGCAAGAAAGACCTGATTGAGGCTGGGAGGGAGGATTTAGTGGATGCGATTGTCAAGAAAGGTGGTTGGCTTTGTCTTGGATGGGATTTGGACGATCGGGAATTTGCGTTGGCCACTGATTGGGATAGTTTTGGTGAATCCAACTGTTCAAAGTGGGATGATAGACAAAGATTTGCGACGGCTGTTTCTCGCATTGCTTCTGCATCTACATCATCTTCATTCACCGGTAGATCACTGTGAGGATTCCATTATCACATCTTAGTATTAATCGAGTTTTCCTTGTTGTTTCTAGTTTGTCTACTATCAACAATATTTGTAAGGGTGATGAATCTACATGGCTTCATTTTCACAGAGAAACTGTTGTTAAGCATGAGTCTGGGATTGAGGGTATGCTGAGTCGATTGGAAAAAGAAAGAAGTGTGACCTTCGGGGCTCGTAAAAATGATTTGCATCCTGAAACAACAGGAAACGAGGTAATGTTGCTACAGTGATTCAATGATTTATTTTCCCAATCTGGGTAAGATTGTTGTCCATAATTAGAATTTGGTGCAGGATATCTTCCTCACTGGCTTGTCATAATTGGCTATTGTGCTATGATTTCTTTTTCATTGAACTTTGAAATAGTATATATGCATAATTCTCTCGTAAGAATTGGAAGACCCTGAAACTTAACTTGTGATGCTTCTTCCATGGTAGAAGACAGTTGCTGACCTACAAGGAAGCACTACCAGCACTCCACTTAGTGCCAAACGTTGGAGTGATTTGGAGGGTTATCTTTGTCGGAGTTCTTCTCCTGTACAAGTTAACGGTCTTGGAGGCTCGGTCAGTCCCGAGGTGCCGATAACTTGGAACACACTGAAGACAGATCTTCAAGATGGAGGTTTCGAAGGTTTTTCATTTATTCATAGGTTGCTTTGTGATATAAGTGTACACATCGACTCACTTTTCTTTTGTATGTACAGCTTCTGAAATTGCTTTGAGGGGAGGAAGGAGTGGGAAAGTACTGGATGTTTTGAGATATGAAACACCAGGATATAGACAGGATTCGACCAATTCAAACTCTGGCAAGAAAGAAATGAATCACAATCAAATGCGACTTCACCTTCAGAACATGGAGTTGGAGCTCTCCAACGTACTTGGCTCAGTGAGATCTAATGCATTTGCGTCTGAGAAGGTTCATTCTACAATCTACATGCTTTCATTTCCTATTTTGGAACTAGAGAGAGATCTGAATAAAGTATAAGAGCTAACTATTCTAATCGTATTGATAAAAAGGATGAATGTTCTGATGATTATTTCTTTCACGATCATTAGGGCCAAAGTAAATGTTCTGATGATTTGCTAGAGCTTTCGGATGCTTTTGAGTTTCAAGAAAATAGGATCCTAAATGCCAAGGACGAGCTACGGTCTATACGAGCAAAGTTGGCCGTGGTAGAAGGAAAGATGGCACTGACAATTATGTATGGAAAACTTGTGGTTTGCACATTGATTTGTTTTAACCATGGAAGTATCAATAACTTTCAAGTGTTTTCAGTGATGCACAAAAAGTGATAGAGGAGAAACAAAAGAATATCAAGTGTGCCCGCAGAGCTTTGCAAATGCTCCGCACTGCTTGTGTGGTCTGGCCTAATTCTGCATCAGAGGTTCTCTTAGTAGGATCATTTGATGGTTGGTCAAACCAGGTAAAAAATCATTCCTATTTGATTAATTTGCTTGATTTTGACGGTTGAAATAATAACCTAGGGAGGGAGGGCATTAAAACTAAATTTGAAATCTACTAGGGATTATTTCCTCTGTTATGCCTCTAGAATGTACTGCTTGCCTATTGATTGAAATGTGATTGGCCCTTCGTGGTAGTTCAGAAGTTAAGGCTTCTCGACAAGAACATCCATTTTTTCCCTTACAAATGACCAGGACTTTCTATTTTGATAACTTCCACTACTTTGGCTTTGCTTTGTTGGTATGAGATCCCGCTAACGAGAACGAAGCATTTCTTATAAGGGTGTGGAAGCCTCTCCCTATTAGACGTGTTTTAAAACCGTGAGGTTGACTGCGATACGTAATGGGCAAAAACGGACAATATCTACTAACGGTGGGCTTGAACTCTTATGGTTAGTGAATGTCTTGCTTGCAATGGATTTACATTATATGACCTTGGGTCACAGTTGACAGTTTGTTTGTCAGATAACTGTTGCTCAGGCTGATGATGTTTTGAGGTGTGAATTACATGATCATGTAGGTTTCTAGTGGTTGATCTTTACATAACTACGCTGAATGCTCGGTTCCTATAGTGGACGTGTTGTTACGGATGCCTATTTGCAAATCTCATAAACTGAAGCACAACTGCACAGTTTTGTGCAGTTTTATTAATTCATCTCATATAGTCTTACTCGCTTGTTCTCATTCTGCAGAGGAAGATGGAAAGGTCAAGTGTGGGCGTTTTCTCATTGTTCCTAAAGCTGTATCCTGGAAAATACGAGGTTGGTTATTCCTTGGAATTCCTGTTCTCATAGTTTATGGTTTTGAAAAAAACATCCTACCGTTTTTCTTGATATGCAGATTAAATTCATTGTTGATGGCCAATGGAAGATCGACCCTTTACGCCCAATTGTTATTAGCAGTGGATACGAGAATAATCTACTGATTATCACATAGCAGTTTACACCAGGCTTGCCCGTAGAGTCGGGTGCCATAACATTCCCCTTTTGTAGCACATATTAGTACGAATTATACATGCATTTGTCTTAACTTCTAGTCTAGGCTTCCTCCTTCTCCAAGTTCACATTTCTCGCTGATGTAAAAATATAGATAAACATAACAATTATTTCCGGAGACTCAATCAGCTCAATAAGAATCATTGAAGACTCATTTTTCACGATTCTTGTCACGGTCTCTTGTTTTTTTTCATATGTTATGTATCAAAGGAGTAATTCTATTTCACAAATTTTGTCTTTTGAAATAGAACTCATCAAAACATGGAGCAAGAACAAGAACAGCCAAGAGAGCTCACAAAAACCCAAGAAAAAGTTATTACAAAACCCTCAAGAAGAAGCCAAAAACAGTTCCTGCTGAGCCCATGGACGTTCAAGAACAGAATTTAACCATAAATTATACGGTAAATATAATAATCATACATTTGAATACTCCATAAAAGTTCTGCTCAACCACAAACATCTTCCAATCCGTTAGAAGATGCATTCTTCTTAGAGGAGGTTCTGTGCTCTTGCAGAAGCTCATATAGTAAGGAAAGCCGAAGCATAATTAAAAGCAAGCACCCAGCATCTCGATGAACTCAGAACAGTTGGAAAAAAAGAACGCACTGATTATGCAACAAAGCTTTGTTGAGAAGCTCGAGTTTCTTTGTATTAATGGAAGATTTACATTTAACACACATGAATTTAGGACCATAAATAAGCTTGAACTAGTAAGAATTAAGGGGGAATTGGGAGAAATCTAGCATAAACAGTTATGCACTCGAACACTCAATCTATACTACACCATAATATACCCAAAAAAGAGCAAACAAACAGACAAACTATCAAATAATGAAGTGATCTATAACCTTAGAGAATATCATCGTAAGCAACAACTTCCCTGCCCCTGAAAGGCTCATCGGACCTTGATGAGCTGTTGCTTTTTCTGGGGTTGACAACGGTTGAAGCAAGCTTATTGCCTCTTCCATGTCTACTCAGTGGCACTTCTGCCCGCAAGAGCTTCGATGACATTTCCTTGTTCTTGTTAACACCAACGTTAATCCCTTGCCGCCATTGCACTTGAGGATCATTCGCCCATAATACCTGAACCTGTGGAAATGTCCTCAATTTCACCATTCACAATGAAAACTAGTAGAGCAGCAAATCCAATTGAGTCTCAAGCCCTAGCCAGTTTAGAGTTTTGCACGCAAAATCAAGACCTAAATTCAGATGGACGTTGAGAAATTTGCGAAAGTAGATGAAGGAATAGTTCAAAATTTCAATATAGGAATGCGAGAAATGCAGCAAACAGTAAAAGATAAACAAAATCTGGTACATAAATCTCCACCCAACAAGAATGATCAGAAGAGAGCTTCCAATTTACTCTATATTTTCGCCGAGAGCCTTTTCTACTTCAGAAGGGCAGAAAAATAAAAGGGTACCTTTTTGGAATCAATGGTGAAGCCGAATGAGGGATCGAGGGCAGCGGCCATGGCAGCATCAGCGGAGTCTTTGGTACGATACATGATGTAGCCAACACAATCACGATCGATGCGGATGCGGGAGATGGATCCGTAGATCTCAAATCGGGACTTCAAGTCAAGCACCGAGCAGTGTGACGGAAGGTCAACGACGACTAGGGCAAGCGGCGGCGCAGGCTTCGGCAAGGGCTTGTCCACATCATCGTCCTCCGCAGGCAACGATGCCGGCGGCTGATGGCGCCGCCTCTTAGCGAAGGACGTAGAGTGGTGGGGGGAAGGGTAAGGTTTATCTCTCTTTCGACCCATCTCTTCTCGGGGAGCGGCGGCAGAATGGTTGATGTCAGGAAACTGGGCCTTAGCCCCAATTCCACTTTTCAAATTTAGCCCTACATTCCAACAAAGTGTTAGCAAATTTTTCACATATTACATGAAAAAACAATAAATTAACAAAATACTCGTAAACTCTTAAATTTTTTAATAATATCCTTAAATTTTATATATATATATATATATATATATATATATATATATATATATCTTTACATCTTGAAAAAAAAAAAAAAAACATATATATATTTTTATTAACCTAATAAAAAAAACATTTTTTTTTTATCGTTGTACTCTCTCTAAATTATAAAAAATATCCTTAAATTTTATTTTTATTTTAATAGCCCCATTGTTCTTCCAAAATCTATCATATATTTGACTTTCCATAAAGAGTTTCTTAATATAAATGGACGACATTGAATATTGAAAATAAATAAATAACTAAAGTCCCTCCACTTTAGCGACAAACATTTATAGCGATTATGTGACACTTATTCTTAGTACCGAGTGAGTCAGCCCACTCGAAAACATGGACAAAGAGATTGTGTGACACTCATCCTCTAGCCCGTTAAGAAGGTTTTTAGAAAATAAAAACGAACAGAGTTTGAAAGTAAGATTGAAACAATGTTATATACTTTAAGTGAGAAAGACAACACAATGACTTAAATAACATATAACTTCGACTACGAAGAATTGACAAATAGTCGCATCCACCTATAGTAGATTTTGAGTCGTTTTAGGTATACCGGACATATACATGATTATACCGAAACATCATACACTTGGTAAATACAAAAAGAAACCATACATCATGAAATCGATAAAGGAAAGCAGTAAAATGATACAACACAAGGGTTTGACATGAAATGGGTATGCAGTTATAGACACCACGTCTTGGACAAGCATGACCGTGAGACGTCGTACCAAGCTCAATCTTTTACACTAAAATTTGTTCTCCAATTTCTCTCAAAGTCTCCACCCATTGATTTCACCATGTTTTGAGCCGAGGTGGGCTGTCTGAAATATCATGATTCCAGAGGGCTTTGCTTGGAGGGATTAGACATATGCAAATTAGAAGAGTATGTTGATGACGATGAGCAACACAACTGCTAATGGAAAGGGTAGGCGAATGTTGGATGAAGAAACCAAATGTATGAACTCTCCATTGCTTGGCTCTTCAATGCCTGGATTGCTGGTTGTTTCATTTGATGCTTTCTTTGTTCTGCATCCCAATGCATCACTGGTTAGCATAAAACATAATTTACTCCGATTCTTTTAAAACTTTTAGACAAAAACGTCGATTTTTAATGACAATTTTTGAAACGTTTATAAACCCGGATGAATTAAGTCGGTCTAAGGGCATACCCATCGGCGTCGGGGCAGAACACAATCGTATAGTCGTAAGCTTTGCAGGTAAAAGTGCTAGTCCCATCGTCATAGGCATAACTGTATGCCTTTGGACATGCATGCTTGAAAATTGAGGAGTAAATGGAAGGGTGGCATGTCGTGGGGTTTGCAAATTGTCCACTGCAACAGTATTGGTCAAGCCCAAATGCCTCGCATGCGCTTTTGCATGCCACCACTCCCCCTGCTTGTCCCCCATCTCCCCCCACTACTTGCAGCTCTTTTGGGCAACCTGTATACACCAACCATAATTTTAAGCTATCACGACTCTCGATAATGATATGCTCTCAATACAACTTACCTAAATTGAGATCGGAAGCACAGCCTGTGGCATTACAGGGTCCAAAGACACCGCGTGGCACGACGACGAGCGGCAAGTTATAGCCATCGACAATGCTGACATCGTAGAAGTCCTTGTCATCGCCAGTGCCAACAGTGATCTCAAAGAGCGAAGCGGGTGGAGTGGCACCATTGCCATCACATTCTAGCCTCCCCCCACAATCTCCTGTTTGACACTTCCCAATCCCGGATGCATCGAAGTTGCATCCGGTCCTTCCCCATATTCGTCCCGACCATCCCGGAGTCGATGGGATTCTAACACTTTGACCCGAGTTCAAAAGAAATCCTGTCGTGGGAAGCGGCGGTGTGCCAGCGCCAGAGAGCGTGCCTGGCCATATGGGATGCGGGCAATTGTTTGTGATGGTGAATACGCAGCCGTATGCGCCAGAGAAGGAGGAAAGGACACCAAGAAGAAGAAAAATGCTACCAGAATCCATTAATTATGTTGGCTATGGCTTTGGATTGCGAGCATTTGAATATGTTTGATGATTATTATAAAGAACCTCCCAAGGAGGATAAGGTTGTTGATTATTCTGAGCCGCAATGTGAGTTCTTCAGGTTTGGCATTTTGTATTGAATTAAAGTCCTTTCTCATAAGCAATTCCTTTCCTTTGCCAATTACACAAGACACCAACTACAACAAATACTTGAAATTCACAAGAAAAAAACATTAAAAAAGAAAAAACATAATAAAAAACATAAAAACCAGAATTTTTGTTGAGCAAATAGTTTCTGATCCATTATTTTATTGTTTTTTTTGGAATCTTTTCAAACCCTTTTCTATTAATCTCAAAGAAAACTCATTTTCTTGTTTCTTCAATGGCTTCTCTTTATATTCTTTTCTTTCATCTCACTTTCTCTCCTCTGTTTTCACAGTCAAAAACTCATCTTTCCTCTCTAATTTAAGGTTATTGAACATCCGATCCCTCCTTTCTCCCTTTAATCGAGGCTCGAATCCTTCCATGAAGCCCTCAAACAAAGTACACCCTTTATTCGACGCTCGAAGATTCTATTGCAAGACTAAGTTAAAGGATATAGTTCTAATACCATGCTAAGTTAAGGATTCTATTCTACTTTGAAAGCTTTCCGGACTTTGTTTTTGGTTTCTCTAAAAAGCGTGTAACGTTACTTTTTCAAAACGACACATTAAGTTTGATACGCAAACCCCATATGTTTCCAAATACTCGACGATAATTGAATAAACAAAGCCATAAAAAGTTCGACAACATCATTGTAAATTGATTAGGCTTGACAAAACTGTCAAATCCCATGTGCCAAATTCAGCAGCCTCCATTCCAATAGTAAAGATCTTGAAATCCAATTCCCACGTGCACAATTATTAATCTCTTTTACTGCCAAGAAAAGTAAAAACAAAAGCTTTCTCCTTCACGTGAAAATGGAGTTCCACCAACACAGAGACTTTCTGCTGAAGTTCCTGTTTTTTTTATAACAATTTTATGTAAGTGAAGGACGTGAGTGTATATGAACCATAAGAGTTTGAGCTGCCATTGTCCACAAAAACAGATTCTTTCTTTATTATATGATTTTTTTTCTTAACTTTTTCTTTCATGGAGCGTGATGGCTGCTTCAATCAGATTAAGGAACTGTTTAGGAAGTCCATTTCAGAGACCAAGGTGCAAGGTTGATATCAGACTCAAAGAGATGGATATCAATAATGGAAGGTGGCCAGCCGTCGGTGTCCATGAACAAGCAATGGGATGCGCCAAAAGTCATTTAGCCCATTTTCCCTCCTTCTTTTTCAAACTTTGAAAAGATTGCACACTTTGACATTTGCACTAACAATGTCAATCATTAAGGGAGATGTTTCTTAAGATCTTGGCTGTATGATTGCATTTGAAATTTGTAAGAGTTTGCTACCTGATTGACATATGACTTCACATCAAGTATTGACAATAAACTAAACTATTCGGTTCTTGGCGGCATGATTGTAGAGTTGTAGAGGTCTGACGATGGGGAAGAGTACGACAAGTCCGAGTTTAAAACATTTTATACAGTCGAGGGAATTAGGAGAAATGATGAACAGAATATTGAATGAGCCGACAACGTCCATAAAGATTCATTTTAGAGTACCAAAGACATTCTGGCTGCATTGAGTATGTTCACGTTGATCCAGAAAAGATAGACGAGCTTGATGTTAAGGTTTGTGAATTGTTACTTCATAAGTCATAACTCTAACATGTTCGGTTTCCGGTTTTGAGATGACAAAAATAGCGAAATGACTCTTTTATTACTAAGCTTCAATACACTCAAAACATTTTAGTGAGAATTAAACTTCATTTCAAAAAGACCAGAAACAGAAAGATTGATCTTCAGCTGCACTACTCATAACATTAAAGGAATCCATGAGCTCATCAGCAGAAAGTTCATCTTCTAGTATCCCCAAGTACCCTAATTCATCATCTTCTTCTTCATCTCGCAAGAAATTCCCCGACCGTGACTGGTTTTCCCTGGTCGGGCTCTCAGCATAAAAGACATCACTTTTGCTTGAGCTTCGGCTACCCTGTTCCTGTCTGGATGACCCCATTTCCACCTTGTAAAAATCTCCAACTGGTTCATAAGGATTTTTCATCTTCTCAGTAGCAGCCCATTTGTCTCTCAGCTGATCAACCTAGTACAAAACCGTGATTAAACGACAATGAGGATAATATCAATTACAGAACTGGAGGTTTTAATGGCAGAAACAGAGGCCATACCTCTGCTTTCAGTTCATGATTCACTTTTAAAAGACTGTCAAAATCATTCTTGAGCTTATCATATTCAGCATTCAATGATTCATAATCAATTTCGATCTTCTTGGTCTTGGATCGAGCTCTTCGATTCTGGAACCAAACTGCAACTTGGCGAGGCCGTAAACCAATCTCCTCTGCAATTTGAACCTTCCTCTCATGTTCAAGCTTGTTTTCAGCATTAAAAGTTCTCTCAAGCATCCGAACTTGATCCAGTGTGAGCCTTCGTTTCTTGCCGCCTCGGTTTCGATCTGCCTTCACTTGTGGTTGGGAGAATTCACCTTCCATGGAAGAGCAAGAATCGGAGATCCATAGAGAGGGGAGAGATTCAGGCAATGGTAGGAAATGGGTCGTTTTAGAATCCATTTTGGGGAAATGGGTGCAATTTGGATTCTCAAATGAGGCTAAAAAATCCAAGCTTTTAGCTTTCTTGGTTGAAGAAGCGAAGAAAATGGAGGCCTGGAATGAGGGATTGTGTGTGGATTGGTATGATAATGTTGAACGTTTGAGGGATGGGGAGAGATCGCACTCATCAGCTCATGCAAATTATAAGCTATGTGCCGCTGGTACTTCGCGACAAAGATGGAGGAAAAAGTTGCTTGGTGACTTGGCTTGCTCACGGTCAGACAGCTAAAGAGACAAGAACAGAGAGAGGGAGAGTTTTGAATTTTTCTCCCAAAAATTAATGCACATTCCATTCCACTCCTACCTATAGCTTTTCGTGAGATCACACATCGATTTTAGAGCCAATCACTCAGCAATGTATCAGCGAGGAGGTTGGGATTTCAAGGGGAGTGGATCGTGAGATCACACATCGGTTGGAAAGGGAAACGAAGCATTCTCAGTGTGGAAACCTTTCTGATCGTACAGAATATGGTCCTCTAGTTATATACTACGGTCTTTTCTCTTATTTGGTTGAGCTGTAACTATAGCTCGATTGATTACGATATCTTATCATCAATGGAGGCCTTGGTCCCTCACATCATTAATAGATATATGAACTGTTGATGGGCCCAAACGCCATCTCTTGCTTTGTCCCAAGAATAGACTGCGTTACATGATATCTAAAAACTTGATGGATGGAGCCAAACAACACGAGGGCCATGTTTGAATGGCTTTACCACAACCAATCACCTTTACAACACTCTAGAAATTGTGCCAACTTTTTTACACTAAACAACTGAAAAGGAGACTCATTTTTTTTTTCCTTTGATTTTGAAATCACTAAAGATTGTGGAATATTGGCTAACTTTATGTTGACATCAAAAAAAGAAAAGCAAAACCAACCACTTTTCATATCACTTTTGCTTTTGTTCGAGTGGAAACCAACTATCATCAAAACGTATAATCTTGCTTCTTCTTTCTACGACTTCCTTTTATTTTACGCTTCTGTCTCTATCGATCGAGTTGTTTCGTTTCTCTCTCTATTAGTTGAGTTGTATCGTTCTTACCTCTCGTAGGCTATGAATTAAGCCGCTCTGTTCCTCCTCTTTATAAATTATCAGTTCGAATTATATTGCCTAATTCAACTATGGATACAAGAATATTATAAGATTTTTTAATGGTTTGATCGGAAGGATTGCGGTGGGAGAAAAAGAAAATCAAAAGAATATTCCAAAATCCATCAACGACATGAACATCTTTCATCGTTAGGATTATGGATTTATCTTAAATTTGTTTTTTTTATTATTAAAGTTTAATAATGCAGAAGTGGAGATTAAATTTATAAAGTAATATTATAATAATTCTCGAGTAATTTATGAACCAAACATGCGTACACAAATTCAACTTTTGCTAGACCAAGAATTAGAGTCGGGTAAAGTTAGTTAGCTAGAGCATGGTGCCTATGTCTTGTTATCGAACATACACATTGAGACAAAGATTTGGGAATGATATGTAACGACGGAAGAAAGCATGAACAAATTCTTTAATATATTGAAAATTATTAGAATGAATGAAAAATTAAAAAAAAAATTATACTAATTAATATCATATATGAAATATTTTTTAATTTATAAAAAATGGTTTGAGTTTATAACATGAAATACTATATTTATTAATATAATTCTGTATTTAAGATATTTTCCCATATTGAATAATTTATTAGATTTGTTTTTTTAAAATTTTAAATTGGGTTGGGCCCTAAACAAAAGGTTAAACTAGTTTTGGGTTGGGCCTAAAGCCCAAGTTAATTAATCATTCTTATCCTTACCCGGCTAACTTTTATATGTAAATAAATAAAAATGAAGAATATTCTAGATATATATTAAAAATAATCTTTAAAAAAATCTCAAATCAAACCCACCATTTGGCTCGTTACGTATCGTATCGTCTTGAGCCTTATTAGTTTTAAAACGCATATGCTTATAAGGTTGTTTCATTCCCTTCTCCAACTAATGTAGTAGGGTCTCACAATCCACTCCCCTTCGAAGGCCCAATGTTCTCGTTAGCATACTGTCTCAGTAACGGGCTCTGATACTATTAATAACAGCCCAAGCCTCACGATTTTAAAATACATTTGTTAAGGAGATGTTTCTACACGCTTATACCGACGTAGACATTCCAAATTATTTTAAATTGTTTTTTTTTTAAAATAAGGTTTTCATTAAATTCAACAAGTTTGGATAAAAAAAAAAGCTTGGCCATGAGTCGCTTTCAGAAAAGAAAAGAAGGTTGAAGTAATGTTATTACGTAGCTGTGGATAAGAAGGGAGAAAAATACATCAATGCCAAGAAATTTCAGATTCATTATGAATGTAAATTTAATTTTAATTGAAATTAAAATAATATTTTTTGGTACGATATATATTTTTAATTAAAAGGTTTAAAAATATAAAAATTTATACTCTCAAAATTCAAACTAATTAAAAAATCCTAAAGTAATAATAAGATGATTAACCTAAGTTTCAATTGTCAAATATTTTGTAGATATATTAAATAAAAGCATATTATATACATCTCCATAATTTTAATAGACACGTGGAATGAATCACATGCACATTGCCTTATAAGCATGACAACTAAAATTTGACTTTTCTCTTTGGATGCTTTATTTCATTTATGATTATATAGAATATGATAAAATAAACATTTTCCACAACAAAACGACAAGAAGCCTCTTTCACGCACTCCAAAATAATAAATACCAACTTTCGATTTATTTTTATAACAATTTTTTAATTAAAGCTCAACAAGCCTTAAAGAAGAAGAAAATATATATATATATATATATATATATATATATATATATATATATATTTCTAAACCCTAAACACATGAACAATGTGATAGGAATGATGATTTTGTTGGTCCGAGGGGCATTGCAAACATGACGGGTATTTACTGAGTTAGTTAAGGATATAATTTAGGTGGTGTCAATGTGAAAGGAAGCTCCCTGTGAGAAGGGGAATAGCGAAAGCGAGATTGTAGTTCGATTCTATTTGTGAGCTTCCTAACACCTCATGAAATTCTTGAGAAAGATAAGGTGAGAGTGAGGCTTCGCTTTTTCGTTCACATGGTCTCAAACGAAAGTCAAATATATGGTTTACATTTAAGTATAAGCTCTCATGGTTTTACTTTTATTTAAAAATAAAAAAAACATGTTTTTTTTTTCCAATAAAACCAATGATTAAATGTTATAAACTAGATTAATCAAAGTCTTAATTTTGTTTAAGGCCTTTTAATCTCACTTAAAATTTCCAAACGACGGCGTTTTTGTCCGAACTGGAAAATTGTAAGTCCAAATTCAGCTCCCCAAGTTGCCCAAGCCCAAACGTTAGGATAGATCTTAAAATATCTTATTTGAAAGCGATTTTGAAGAGCTTAAAACTAATTCTTTTTTTTTTTTCTCTCCCTATTTTATGTATTTATCGTTGTGATTCAATTTTATTTTTGTCGTTTGTTTGGTCAAAGAAGATTAGTCAACCCTAAGACTAAAGATCATGATCCAATTAAGTTACACAAATAATGCATAATATACTGCTTTTTATAAATAATTGAGTTAATTGATATTTTTAAGAGGAAAGACAATTACACGAGATCCCAAGTCTGTCAAATATTTTAAAATTGTGAGGCTGACGACCATACGTAACAGGCTAAAACAGACGCTGAGCCCCCCAAGTAGATGGATTGTAAGATTCCACATTGGTTGGAGAAGGGCACGAAACATTCTTGTGTGTGGAAACCTCTCTCTAATATACACATTTTAAAACTATGAGGCTGATGACAATACGTAACGGGCTAAAACAGACGTTGAGCCTCAAAGCGGGTAGATTGTATGATTCTACATCGGTTGGAGAGAGAAACGAAGAATTGGACTGTAAGATTCCACATTGGTTGAAGAAGAGCACGAAATATTCTTTATAAGAGTGTGAAAACCTCTCCCTAGTATACACATTTTAAAACTGTGAGGCTGAAGACAATATGTAATGGACCAAAACGAACAATTTTTGCAAGGGATGAGCTTGGGCTTTTACAAATCGAGTCACTTTGAACTCTCTTCATGGACCCAGTTAAGTCCCTAGTACAGCATTTTAGGTGTGCATTCTCGACCAAAACGTATCTGTCCTATTTTATATATGATTAGGAAGAAGAAAACATTAATAAATACAATAGGAGATTAAATTTGATTTTGATTAATGCTTGGTTTTGACTTTTACCTTGTGACAAAATTATTAAATTTGTTGATTGTTAATACGCCTACTCATTAGTTTTACATTAATTAGAAGAGATCTTTCATATGACCCAACCTCGACGTAAAATCTTTTCTTAATTATTGAACTCAATCAAATTTTGTATCACCAACACGTTTCAATTGAATTATTATTGTTATTATTTCTTTTTTTAATCAATGATGTAACATGATTTCTTTCATTTATAATCTTTATTTGTACTTAGAATCATAAATGAATTTAATAATAATAATTGTATGGTGCTATGAGATATTTAGTTTTGGTTAGATTTGGGTTTGAATTGAATCAAACTAAATATAGACCAAATTCTTTGCATTATGTGCATTTTTTTCACTTTTAATATGATTGGACAATGGACATGACTTGATTTTATTGTTTTCGTCGAAAAACGACATTACATTAGCTAGCTAGGCCAACCCAACTTTCTTCTAACTTTTCAAAATTTTAAGTATGTTTTTAAAATGAAAATCGAAGCAAAATTGTTTGAATAAGATTTTTATAAGATCTTGAAAATAAACGTGTTAATGTTCGTGGTGATAACTCAAAGGGATTGTCTTGTGATATCGGTGTGTCTTTTTCCTTTTTTGGATTCTTTTGAGGAGGGGGAATGAAACATTCTCATTTATGAGGGCGTGAAAACCTTTTTCTAGCAAACATAATTTAAAATTATGAGGTTGATGACTATACGTAATGGGCTAAAGTGGACAAGATTTGCTAGTAGTGGGCTTGGATTGTTATGAATGGTATCAAAGCTAGACATCGAGTGGTGTGCTAGCGAGGATGCTAGGCCCCCAAGGGGGTTGGATTGTGAAATCCCACATCCATTGGAGATGGAAACGTAACATTTCTTACAAGGGTGCTGAGTGTCACAGTCATGCATGTCCAAGGCGTGTTATCAATGGCCGCATGACAGATATCTCGGTCTTGCTTGTCCAAGACGTGTTATCTATGGTTGCATGTCTGTTCCAAACCCCTTTTATGTGCTTTCATCCTACATAGGTCTTTACCATTCCATATTGGATCAGGACGAGGGTGTATGGCCGTTCATCAAAATCATGTCTACACCTGCAAGGGCTAAAATGCCCTAAAATGTACTGTAGGGGATATGACTAGTTGTCAACTTCTTCCTACCGGATAGCTATATGTAGTAAGTCATTATTGTTGTCTTTTGCTTACATTCCCATATAACACAATTTCCAATTTCTCAAATCTTACTTTCAAAAACCTCCTTCCGAAATCTCTCTGCTCTCGTTTTCAAAAATTTCTTCTTGAACCAAGGCTAGAGGTTTGAGCATACGTCGCTTGGCCATAGGCGACACAAGAACAAATAGACTTAACTCACTTGTTGCTAGGAAGTGAGTGCCGCACAATCACAAGTCCACTGCCATCAAAGTGCGATTGTGACACTGAGCCCCCAAGGGGGTGGATTATGAGATCCCACATCGGTTAGAGAGGGGAATGAAACATTTCTTACAAGGGTGTGAAAACCTCTCCCTAGTAGACGCATTTTAAAACCGTGAAACTGATAACGATATGTAACGGAGCTATTACAGTCTGTGACCGTGCTTCTCGTAAAACCCGTAATCTATCCATTCAAAATTTTAGATTAAAAGGAAAGAATAAACAAATAATAATGAGGTAGGCATGAAGTTTTAGTGTTTGGTAACAAATAAAAAGTAGATTAGGAAGAAGGACGGTGAATTTGGTGAAAAAGAGATATTGACTTGCTTTTAAACCCATTTATTGACTTCCAAACCAAATCCCCCAATTTTTTAATGGCACTGTTTGTGGTTCTTTGGGGGAGTTGTAATTGGGATTCCAATTTGTGATCCTTCAAGTTGAGCAATTTGATGAATTATGGAACATTACACGCATCTTTTTGCTGCAATTTGTGTTCTTATTCAACTCTTTTGGGATTCAAAGTCATCTCTTTCACACTCTTCAGATCAAATTTTCATAATTTTTCCACAAAAATCCAATCCCATATGGGAATGAAGAATCAATTCCTATCTCAACCTAAGGACCAAAAGTTTGCAACGGGACGAATTTGAATAAGAATCTTCAAAATTATAGCACATAGTTTTTGCTTTTAAACGTTCATCGTGCTACCTTCTAGATTCATTAGGAGCTTCACAAAAGAGTGATTTATTGATGTGGTGTTTGTCAACCGTGCTTCCATGCTTATATCTTCAAAGTTTAGGATTGAGTTTTCGATTTGGTTGGTGATTCTAATTTGCCTTATTTAATTTGAATCATTTGGAAGGGGGTGGGATGCTTTGGAGGTACCATATATTGCACCGTTGATAATGGCACTTTTGAGTGCCCCAAGATCGAGTTGAATCTAAATCAAAGAATAATGTATTTATATGAGGGTTGACCTAGATTTACCGATTTTATCTTGGATAAGGTTAAAACTCGTTGAATCGGCCAAACCGAGGTAGCTTTTATGCTTTTAGCCCCAATTTCTTCTTTTCTTTATATTTATGGGCTCGAGTACTAGTCAAACTAAGGCTTGCAATTGGCCTTGGATTTGTCTCGTTTTGATTTTGTTCTATTGAGAATTATCACGAAGATTTTGTCTTTATAGTACATTACTTACTTCGATTCATATATCAAATGGATTCGTTTGGTTCATCTCCCATATTGGTATATGAATCACCTTGATTCATGTGAGAATATGAAATATACATTAGTAAACATTTTTGTTACAGTGATCGACTATCACCCGTGGATGCAGAAGAATTTCTTTTATCAGAACCACGTAAATCTATGTGTCACTTTGTTTACTTCTGTTCGTGGGTGTATGAGTGCAATCGATCTTACTTCTATTTCCGCTACAACATGTTCTTAGTTTTCCTTTTTCTTTATGGATTTATTCTTTCGATCTTAAATTACCCGTAACAAGTACTATACAAACGAATATCACGCCAACCAATAAACGAATGCTTTCATCTTTAAAATATGAAGAAAAAAAAAATTGAAACTTTCTTCATATAAAATCATTACACAATTAAAATAAGAGATGGGTTATGAAATATGAATCTAATTAAATTAATATGCAATGAAAACCAATAGAGTGTCACCATGAATTGTGGCCTAGAAGGTGTGAAAGTTGCATAACTTTTGGAAAATGCCTATAATAATAATAATAATATAACCCACAAGAGAAGGGAGGAGGCTGAGTGGGCATAATCATAAACAACTTTAGATATATATATATATATATATATAAGTCATAATATTGGAAGAGGGTTTTGTTTTGGTTGATGGGTCAAACAAAGGCAAGAAAATGATACCCAAATCTATGTTTATATATATATGTTATGGGTTTTGTTAGTGGAGGGATTTGATGCTTCAATATCTACCTGATTCTTGCTTTCTTTGTTTCTTCCCTTGTTTGATGCCAAACCAATTAGTAACCCTTTTGTAGCCAAGCAAGAACACATTTCTTGGTCTTGGAATATATATAATCTTGTGGCGAAATGAAGTGCTTGGAGGGAATGGAGGTCATTTTCTGAACCCTCTACACATTTCTCTTCTCTCTCTCTCTCTCTAACTAATTTCTCTCTCCTAGACTCTTTAAATAAGACCACTTACCCCTCACTTTTATTATTCAGTTCTTTGTGTACAAACGAATAGAAACAAACCCATATTGCAAACATTCGAAGCAGAGAGATTCAAATCCCTAAACCAAAAGGGAATATGGTGGGTGCTTTCTTTCTTTCATTCTCTTCAATGCCTTCAATCATGTCTCTCTGATTTGATATCTGTTTCTTTCAGGAAAGTGGTGATCGAGTTAGTAGATGGGAAGGGTATGTGGATTGGAGGAAGAGGCCGGCTTTGAAAGGTCGCCATGGGGGAATCATTGCGGCAGCGTTTGATCTTGGTATGTGTGTGTTATAACATAATTTTGAGGAAAAAGAGTGGATTTTGGAGATCAAATTGAAGATTTTTCATGGGGGTTTTTTTTTTTTTTTTTTTTTTTTGATGGGTTTAGTTGTGGAGATATTGGAGAATTTGGCGTTTTTGGCAAATGCAAGCAACTTGGTGATGTACTTGTCGCATTACATGCACTTTTCTCCATCAAAATCAGCCAACAATGTCACAGATTTCATGGGAACTGCCTTCCTTCTTGCGCTCCTTGGTGGCTTTCTATCTGATGCCTTTTTCACCTCTTATCTCATCTACCTCATTAGTGCTGCCATTCAATTACTCGTACGTATATCATTATACCCTTTTTTTTCGGTAAAAGATTCGAACGTCTGAGTTCTTGATTTTGGTATATGATATGAAAAACAAGACAAAAGGGGTACTTAGGGAGGAGGTGGATCACGAGCTAACTGTTGATGCCCCAATGGTTGTGTGGAAAAAAAGGAACTTTATTAGATTAGAAGAAGTGGGACCCAGTAAGAGTGTGATGATGATCATGCAATGAGTGCGTCGTACTGGAATATTTCTCCCACCATGCATATATAAGGCTAATTATTTTGTGTTTGTGTTTACTCATCATCTTCTTGTAGTCGTCTTGTCCCCATTTGTAAGCCATTGGTCCTCAACCTAATGGCTGTAGCCCTATCAGATGTCGCCACGCACATAACTCTTGTGTTTTTATTACGACACGTGTCTTTAAGTCTCGTCCACATCATACTCGAAATAAGACAATTCTTTTTTTCTGTACAGTTGTCCATTTATGGTCTTTGTCTAAGATTTGTTGATCTTCAAATAGTTAATGTGATAGCTTAAACTCCAAGATCACCCGTCTCTAGCAAATATTGTCCTTTTTGGCCTTTTTTTTTTTTTTTGGTATTGTTCCCCTCTACAACCAAGATCATCGTTTCTAGCAAATATTGTCTTTTTTTACCTTCCTTTTTCCTGGGTCATTGTTCCCCTCTCTAACCAAGATCACAATCTCTAGTGAATATTGTCTTCTTTGGCCTTTCTTTTTTCTGGGTCATTGTTCCCCTCTCCAACCAAGATCACTGTCTCTAGCGAATATTGTCTTCTTTGATCTTTCTTTTTTCTAGGTCATTGTTTCTCTCTCCAACCAATGTAAGATCTCATAATTCACCCTTTTTGAGGCCATTGTTTCTCTTTCCAGGGAATATTGTCTTCATTGGTCTTTCTTTTTTCTCGGTCATTGTTTCTCCCTCAACTCATGTAAGATCTCATAATTCACCATTTTTGAGGTCATTGTTTCTCTTTCCAATCGATGTGATGTGAGATCTCACACTCCACTTATTTTTTCTTCTGGGTCATTGTTCCTCTCTCCAACCAATGTAAGATCTCATAATTCATCCTTCTTGAGGCTATTGTTTCTCTTTTCAACCGATGTGAGATCTCACAATCCACCCTTCTTTTTGGCCATCGTCCTTGCTAACATTTGTTCCCCTCTCCTAGATCTCAGAGTTAAAATCATTTTTTTAGTGTAAATATTTTAAAATATTGATTATTTAAAGGATATGCATGATGACATTGTTGAAATATGATTAAATAATTTAGCTAGATGATTCTTGAAAGAGGAATATTTTAAGGTAAGTGCTTATCTTATTGTATTATGATGAATATTAAATATGTGATGATATATGCATAGATAGAGATTAATTTTTGGTAGTCTTTATCACTTGGGGACTATAGTTTTAATGAGTTATGGTATGGAGATGAACATAAGGAGGCATGACATTATATTACATGGTCAAAACGACATAAAAATTAAAAGATGTCCCTATGAATAGGTAAGCGGCAGCCAATAGGATGAGAGGAAAGAGTAACACGTGGCTTCAAGTGTGTTCACATTGGTGTCAGTGAGGGAATATGATTGCTTAGTACTGACACCTGCCTCCTTGCATTTCCTCTCATTCCAACTACTTATGATCCTATCATTTCAATCTGACAATCAATATCTTCTGACATAAAAACATAGTTAACGTTGTAATCAACTTTGATTTAGGTAATGATTACAGTAATGAAGCTCTAATCCAAGAATTTATGCAGGGATTGGCAGTGTTGCTGATACAAGCCAAGATACCATCGCTGATGCCTCCTCCATGCGATCGCCACGCAAACCATGGCACCATGTGCGAAGAAGCGAGCGGTGGTAAAGAAGCAATGTTGTTTTCTGGGCTATATCTGGTGGCGTTGGGAGTCGGTGGCATAAAAGGGTCGCTGCCGTCGCATGGGGCGGAGCAGTTTGACGACAGTACCCCACATGGCAGGAAAAGGAGATCCAGTTTCTTCAACTACTTTGTGTTTTGTCTGTCATGTGGTGGGCTAATTGCAGTCACCTTGGTGGTGTGGGTTGAAGACAACAAAGGCTGGGAGTGGGGCTTTGGAATTGCAATGCTCAGCATAGTTCTGTCCATGGTTGTGTTCTTTGCAGGCTCCCCTCTTTACCGCAACAAAATACCTAATGGAAGCCCATTCACAACAATTAGCAAGGTAGAAATAAAGTTGAAACTTTTAATATGAGGCAAAATGGAATCAAATGAATGAGCTTTTGTGTTTTTACTGAGAGCAGGTTTTAGTAGCTGCAATGTTTGGTTGCTGCATCGGCATGAACTCACGAAACTCGATATCGAGTATGGAGATGAGCCCGGCTCTTGATGACAAGGAAGCTATACAAAATGAAAAGGAAAGACATTCAACAGATGAGGTGGAAGAGCCATCAGAGAGCCTCAAGTTTCTAAATAATGCAGCTCTGAATAAGCCATTCTATTCAGCATTAGAATGTACAGTGAAAGAAGTTGAAGAAGTGAAGATTGTGTTGAGAATTCTACCAATATTTGCTTGCACCATCATCCTCAACTGCTGTGTAGCTCAGCTATCTACATTTTCGGTGGAACAAGCATCAACAATGGACACCAAAATAGGTTCTTTTAAAGTTCCACCTGCATCTCTCCCTATATTCCCAATACTCTTCATCATGTTCCTTGCACCGATATATGATCACTTAATCATCCCGTTTTCTCGGAGAATAACAAAAACTGAAACGGGGATCACTCATCTTCAGAGGATTGGAGTTGGGTTACTTTTCTCTATTGGAGCCATGGCTGTTGCAGCAGCTGTTGAGACTAAGCGCAAGAGAGTAGCCACCAAACACGGTCTACTCGACTCGGCTCAGCCATTGCCCATCTCGTTCCTTTGGATTGCCATCCAGTACTTGTTTCTGGGATCAGCAGATCTTTTCTCCTTGGCTGGATCATTGGAATTTTTCTTCACAGAAGCACCTGCAAGTATGAGATCCTTAGCTACATCTCTATCCTGGGCTTCTCTGGCTATGGGGTACTATCTTAGCTCAGTGGTTATATCAATAATCAACAACGTCACAGATAGATCAGACCACCAGCCATGGCTGTCGGGAAGAAATCTAAACCATTATCACCTTGAGAGATTCTACTGGTTGATGTGTGTGCTCAGTGGATTAAACTTTGTGCACTACCTATTTTGGGCTATGCAGTACAAGTACAGACCAAAAGCACGACAATAGATAGATATAGATATAGATATGATGCAGTAATACTTACAGGGTTTCACAGATTTATTCAAATAGATTGACATTCCCGCCTTCCATCCAGTGGAGAGAATCTTGACAAGCGCTGCAAATGCTCTTATCTTTCAGCTGGCATGAGACAAACAGAATGGAAGGGTAAATTTTTCAGGTGGGCGGAGAATGAAATGACTTGTATCAGTGAATCTGATATGCGTGGGAGAGAGTTAACTATTCGCCAAAGCATCTTTTTATCAACCTCTTTGTATTTGGTTTGCATTAATTGAATCTTTCTTATTGCACGTTCTTTGCATACTAAATTTGACGGATATATAACAATCAGATATATAACAATCAGAAACTATGGTATGATAATATTTAATTTTAATCAGTCCACGAAACAATCTAAACTTCACCTAGCAGGTTTTAGCAAAGGACTGGTAAACCATTTGGACAACAAAGTAGGCATAAGTATTTGCTTGTCCAGTGAGTTCAATACATTCCCTCATACTAATAAGCCACAAGGTAAACACAGCCGCTAACACATAAATCAAAAGAATGCCCACCGTTTCAACTTAAAATTGAGACGCTTCACATTCCATATTAGAAAAATGAGACCTTTACAATAGCGTTTAAGAACATCTACTGTCTTATCTTTCTTATATACCTCTTCAGGAGATGTAATTACAGTGAAAATTTAATATTACTTTTCAAAACGAGACGAACAGGCTAGCCCCGTGAACATCCCACAGTCATGGACAAGCTCCTCACGGCCACCCTGACTGCACCCACGGTGCTAAGTTGTTTCATCTTAGGGTTCAACCCATGTTCATCCTGCTTTTTATCATCTTCATCCATCTGCACACCCACAAAGTACGCTACCTGCAAACAATACCATTCACTTGGTAAGGAAATAGAAAAGCTTTCTTGGTAAATTCAGCTATAAAATGTCAAAAGGTAAACAATAGTGGGCATTAGTACAATAGTGGGCGTTAGTACACTTCTTGTTATACACATTGATCAAATACTGGGGCAAAGAAACATTAATGAAAGCAAGGTTTCATAACTATTCTTTGAATTGTTCTGCCCGGATTATCTTGTAACAGCCCATGCCTAAGCTCAAGCCCACCGCTAGAAGATATTGTCCTCTTTGAGTTTTTCCTTTCGGACTTCCCCTCAAGGTTTTTAAAAGGCATATGCTAGGGAGAGGTTTCCAATCCAAACCTTTATAAAGGGTGTTTTGCTCCCCTCTCCAACCAATGTGGGATCTCACAATCTACCCCCTTTAGGGCCCAACGTCTTCGCTGGCACTCGTTCCCCTCTCCAATCGATGTGAGATCTCACATATCTATTTTCCAAAACAACTAAAGTTATCGTTCCTTCCCTGAGTCTTTTTGTCTTTTTCTTTTATTTTTTATTTTTTATTTTTTAAGTTTTGTTCCTTCCTTAGTTGCGGTTTGTAAGTCGAGCATTCAAACATAACATAGCAATCTTTAACATTATAATAACGTTAATCTATATGAATCATCCAAATTCAGCACTTAAAAACATTTCTGAAAATAAAAATAGAAAGTTACATTCAACAACAGCTCCGAAACCATCTTTGAATTTGAACTAAATACAGTGCTTGTCTTAGATGGGTGATCGTGCACAATGTACTATGACTAAAGAAGGCAAACAATTTTTTTTAACTCAATTCAGAAAACGTGGACATTATTAGAACTAGAGAATCCCAAAATTTCAATCAATACTAAAGAAAGCAACAATACCTTTCCTGAAGCATTTCGAACAGGTGATATGTGGAGATCATTCCAAAATGAGCTCTTATTTTTCCTGTTGTAAGAGCAGTTAGAAAGTTGTCTTTTATTCTGAAGACTACAAATTACGCATTGTATAAAATGTTGTAGATAATATCAACCTGTAATTTAAAATCCGCACAGTGCAAGCTTGTTCAGATTGAAGACTTTCCTTTATCTGGAAAAGAAAATCAGATTCATAACAATTATTTCTATAGGCTCCTTCAATCCTCCAATTAACTCATCAGAAACTCAGGTGAAAAATGCTTGATGAACAAGAAAGGAGGAAATACACAACCTTAAAAAGGGTTGAAGAATCCGTGTCAATTCCACTTAAGAATCTACAGTTGCGCCCCAGCACTTCACGTCTAGTATAACCTAAGGCATGCAAGGCAAGAAAAATTGTAATGTATTGTTCAATCAGAATCTTTAGGCATCAAAATCTTAAATGCTATATAGTTGCCTCAATGTTTAGTTTAGCACCTGTTAATTTCAAAAACTCGTCGCTCGCATAAACTATAGGCATGTCTGGTAAGTTCGGATCGGTTCTGAAAAATGCAGAGACATGACATGAATCCAAAAGTGAACAGGATAACTTATTCGCTCATAAAGCATAAGATTTAGGCATAAACAGAAGTACTAGTCTGGAATAACTCACAATACAAAGCTCTGTTTAATTCTATTAAGAGATGTATTCAAGGATGAACAAAGAATGCCCACCCTTGGCACGCTGCATCTCCTTTCGCACACCAATCTTCCAGTTACCTCACTGTGATGAGTTAGGACAGATAAGATGTTACTAATAGCAATTGCAGCTCTTTGCTTCTCATCATCACAAGCTTCACATGGTTCTTCAATGTCTACTCCTATGAGATATCCACTCAGGAGAAAATCAATGGCCAATATCATAACCAAAGATGAAAACAAAAATAAAACAAAAACTAGCGGAATGACTAAAACTCTGAATGAATAATGGTAGCAGATCATAAATCTGTGTTGAAAAATATTAAAACATTACTCAATGTTAACAGAACGAGAAAGGTAAGAAGAAAGTGAAGGAGAGAAATAGATGGAAGTTCAAGCAATACTTTCAGGAAACACTGGATCAAGCTCTAGATAGAAACTGGTTACCAGAATGGGAAGAAAATCAAGAAGAAAAATGAATGCAATCAGCTCAAAAATTTCAACAGGAGCAAACAGGAAACGGCTTGATGCATAATTTAGAGACAGACCTCTGATGTCGGAATCCGGTGGTGAATCTCTGTTCAAAAGAAAATCCAATTCCGAGATAGAATCAGACAACAACTCCCGGCGGCAGGACTCTAAAAGACTTTTGCTCGCTCTAAATTCATTCTCATAAGGAACACCTTGAATTCTAGAGAACCCACATATAGATTTCCTTGAATTCTTCCATATCGGCACCTGAACACCCACAAAGTGAATGATCCGCCCATCTTCCTTGCAGAAGACAGGACTCAGTTGAAAAAAGACCCAGAAGGGTGTACCATCTTTACGATAATTTAGCAAATTAATTTGAATCCCCTTCTCTTCCCTAATTGCCTCGCGAATTTGCATTACTGAACTCCTACAAGTTTTTGGGCCCTGAAACATCCTCCCATTTTTTCCAATCACCTCTTCTTTGGTATATCCAGTCATCTTCAAGAATCCACGGCTCACGAACACAATTGGGTGACCCGATATACTGGGATCAGTGATTGTAAAATTATCCGATAAATCATTAAGAGCTTCACGGACCCAGAGAGAATAACGACTGTTAAGTGATTGTTCAATCAAACCCAATTGAAATTCCATCCTCCTGGTTCTTCAACTTGTTGGACTAAAACCCCTTTCTTCCTCGATATTCGGAATAGTCCCAATCCCATGAGGCACTCAAACCTCGGGTTCAGTCTCTCGAAGAAGCTTTGAACTTCAGTATATAAAATCAAGAAGAACAACAAACAAAAACCCTAGAATGAATACGTATCGACTCAGGGATTCGACAAGCTACTCGCTGGGAGAACACACTTAGCAACTACGAGTGTCCATATGACTGTGAATAAGAGAACATCCGAATGAAAAATATCGCGTAAATTGTGATCAACAAAAATTGTTCGCAACTATCCATATTTCGATGCGATGAGAAAATTGAAATGAAAATGATCCAGAAATCAAATCACACATCACGCCGTCGAGATTGGAAAATGAAAAATATCAAACCAGCAATGAAGAAAACGAAAGCAGAACCAACGCCGTTCACAAATTCGCGGCACAATATTTCTGGTTGATATTACCCCCTCCTTCGGCCACAAAATATTTACAAAAAAAAAAACAAGGAAAAATGGTTATCCCATTGTTGTAAGCTTCTGATCATATCAAAAAGATAACAAGAATGTAAATCATGAAGATCAAGGTATAATTTTCTTGCTGAGTTGCCACAGATTTACCGAAAAACGGAGGAATTAGAGAGGGTGTGCCGATGGTAGTCCCAATCATTGTGACAAGGAGTGTCCACGTAGATGAGGAACAAGGTATCGATGGGCTGAGAACAGAAGCAAACCAGGGCACCGACGCTGAGCCGAATACCGTTCTTATCCAAATCCTCGTCATACTGTGGTGTGTGAATATGATTTTTTAATTTTTTAATTTTTTTTTTTTTAATTTTTAATCGCAGACCCAAGTGCGTGGCAGAACGCGCGTCGTGGTATTTTTCTTTTCATTTTATTATAAAAGGCTCTTATCCATATATTCCACGTTTTTTAATTTGAAAAATAAAGTCGAATTTTAAATACCAAAAAAATAATTTTTAAAATTTTTATTTTTGTTTTTAAAATTCAAAACTAATTGAAATTTTAGGAGGAAATAATCACAAAATTTAAAAAAATAGAAAAACAAAACCAACTACTTGTTTTAGAAAAGTTAGTTGATAACCGAACATGAAAATAGTGTTTATAAGCTAATTTTTTCTAAAATACTAAATGATTATTAAATTGAGTATTGGTTTTTTTTTTTTTTTTTTTTTTTTTACATTATTATTATTATGATAATTTTTGTAGCGTATCCAAAATCCAATTTTTTGTTTTTTTGAATCTAAATTCTGGGCTGAATCCAGGACATGGCATTATTACACGTTATATAGAGGAAGACTTCTCCTAGTATGACATAATATGGGAACGAGTCAAGGTAGAAGCTGGAAGATATGTGACGCCATGTTAAAGAAGGAAGTCACAAATTAGGCGATATAATAAAAAATATAATGACTAAAAAAACCTTAAAATAATTTAAATTTATTGGTTATACTATCATAGTGTACCTCTTTTTCGGTAGCTCAATCATACATAACTTCAAATGGAAGAGAAAAATCTCCACAAAAAAAATGGATCACCATTTTCATATAAAATAGTAATCTATATACTAAATAACCGACACAATATAAATTTATAAAACATTAATGAATAAAAGAATAAACATCAAGCCAAGATTTTTCATTCCTACTGAAAGAATAAACATCTAAAAAATACTTTATACAATGTGATGCGAAAATAAGATTGGAATAGAATAAGTCGACTGAAAATTATATTTACATTTCTTTTTTATTAAAATAGAATAAGTCAACATAGTATTTATGTTTCTTTCTTAAATTTTTAAGTCTATATGTTAAGAATGAGATAGAAAATATAATTGGGAAGGTGTTTGATATTGATATCCTTATACAAAAAGTACAAAGAAAATATAAAATAATTAAATACTGATAATAAAATAAAATATACTCTAAATCAAATCATAAATGGAAGAATATTAAGATATAATATCTAAGATATATTCATAAATAATATATCTCAAATAGTATTATTAATTATAGCGATTAGAATTCATCATAGTGGTTAAAATAATTTGTATATAAAATTTTAAATATTTAAAGAAGAAGAGAGGATTTAACCCAAAATCCTTAAAAATTAAATAAAATAATTTGAAAATTTTGGATAAAGGTACAGACGATGGGATTATTAAAAATTTAGGCCCGGGAATAATGTCAAATTTCAAATTTATTGGGCCCAGAGAAGCTCTGTACAAGTAAAGCCCAGCCCACATTAAATGGCCCATTGGTGCCGTAGCGAGAAAGTATGTTCGGCCCGGCCACCGATTTTCTTATGTCCGGTGCTCCGCCACCACTGGATCTATTCTCCACTTCGCTAACAGAGTTTCTCCGGCTCGATCTCTGATCAGGTAGGTAGACCCAAGGACCGCTTGTTTCCCCGAGTTATCTATATTATTCTCAATTTCTTTGCTCTACGTGCTTAGTGATTGACAAATGGCATCATCGATCAATTTCGATTTCCAATTACGAGTTTACCGGACGCATCTTGATTTTGCAGATACTCTGTCGATACGATAATGAATTTTCTACTCAGATCTACACATACCGTCCCTCCAGAGAGGCCATCTGTTCAAGAAACCCCTCCTCCAGCTGCCTATTACGCGCCAAAGCCAGCAGTAACTTTGGAGGGTCTGATTTCTGAAGATCCGTTTCCCCAATATTCTGCTGTTGGTAATAATGACGAGGAGGCTGATGCATCTGGCGGTGATAATGGAAGTATTGCTGGTCATATGGACAGAAGCGGCCGTGCTAGGGTAGTAAAGCATACTGATGTTTCCGAGGAAGAAGGGTGGATTTCCATTCCATGCAGTGGGTTCTTGTTATATCAGTTCACTAATGTCTGAATTTCATAACTGTGTCATAGTGCATGAATGTGTACCGATGCTTTGCATACATTCTGGTTGCATAAGATGATGATCATAATACACCGTATAGCTTGTATATACTGTGATTTTTATTCAAAGAAGATACATCTACATTGTATGTGAATAGTCAACTCGAAACTTTGGCATTCGTTTCAAGTTAAGGCACCTAATATCCACATTTAGTCGGATCAAATGGCTTTGAAAGCTGAATGTGAAGTTTCAAATTTGAAGTTTCAGTTCTCAAATGATGTCCTCCTCCTGTCCTTTTGTTTGAAGTTGGAAGTCTCTCATTAACTAAGATAGAACTAGCTTAGGAACTTCATTGCATAAATCTTGCGGTTCCTTCTCATACGTTTAGAGTGTAAAGACTCTTTAAGTATCACTTTAGTGTTTAAGTCGCGAGATTGATTAGTCTTATTACTAGGACAATTACTTAATAACGCATTCGTTTGATGTGAAGTTCTTACACACAAGAACACACACCTGAAATTATTTTAACTAAATGTATGGTTAGAGGTCCTGATTCCTGAGTAGTAGAATGGTTAACATGGCTATATTCTTTATTTGATAGATACGTTCTCCTCTTTTGGTTCTGTTTCACAAAGGAAATCTAAAACTTGATATTCTTTTCTAGAGGGTCTTCCTAATGATTGGAAAAATGCATCAGATGTGCATGCATTATGCAGTGAGGACCGATCTTTTGTATTCCCAGGTACATATACTTTTTCCATCTTTTGTTTATTTTGTTTTTCATACACGTGCATCTTCAGATGAGAGAAATACTGTGTTACCGGTATGGTTCTTTAACTCTGCCCTCTATACAGGTGAACAAATATGTATCTTGGCATGTTTATCTGCTTATAAACAGGATACAGAAACCATTACTCCTTTTAAAGTCGCAGCAGTTATGAGTAAAAATGGAAAATGGCATAGTCCCAAAAAACAAAATGGGAACATGGATGATGAAACTAATTCCACGAATGGGGAAACACATAGTACAGACCAGAATGGTGAAAATCTTTTATGTGAGAAGTTTGATCCATCAGAGGATGTTTCTGCCAGTGAGTCTCTTCTCAGAATGGAAGACCACAGACGACAAACAGAAACATTGTTACAACGATTTGAGAACTCTCACTTTTTTGTAAGAATTGCCGAGTCTAGTGATCCCCTTTGGTCAAAAAAAGGATCTACTGACAAACAAAGTGACTGTGAGACGGTGGGCCAAAACACTGTTAAGTCTAGCATAAATGCAGTCATTGATCAAGGGGACTTTAATTCCAATGTCTCTGGTGGCGTAGCAAGAGGTACCTTCAAGTGCTGCTCTCTTTCTGACGGAAGCATAGTGGTATGTATTAAAAAGCTTCTGGAATTCTCGTGCAAAGTGTTATGTCCCTCTGTTTTTCTTGAGCCTACACCCTCGGCAGGCTCCAAGAACTTCTGATATCTTGATCTTGCAACACGGTCTTCACCTTAAGTGTGAATCAATTGATACACAAGCTTACTTTACTTGCTTTTTCATGGTAGAATTTTCTATATCCTTTGTGTTGACATTCAGCGTAGTTATTGTGATGCAACTTGTTCAGTAGAAATAGAACTTGGTTGTTCCCTATTTATTTCATGTTAAGCCAACGTAGCAAGTGGTCTTGTCCATCCATATTTATTGCAGCATTTCTTTTACTACATATAACTGTTCCTTCCGTTAGAATAATGGTTTGTGGTTCATTTGATATCATCATACTTCTTTTCAGAGTTCTTTCTTCCTATATAAGTTCCTAATTTCTAATATCAGTATCAATTTCAACCCTCTTTCTAACTACTGATTCTCATTCTGTCTTCTTGTGGGAAGGATGCAGGTGCTTTTACATGTGAACGTTGGTGTTGACATATTGAGAGATCCTGTATTGGAAATTCTTCAATTTGAGAAATACCAAGAGCGGCCAATGTCATTTGAGAATCAGGATGCCTTAGGTTATGCAAATCCGGATCCATGTGGAGAATTGTTGAAATGGTTGCTTCCTCTAGATAACACCATTCCTTCTATTCCCCGCCCTTTATCCCCTCCCCGTTTAACTACCAATGCAGGAATTGGTGGCACATCTCAGAAGTCCAGTGTTTCTGCTTCACCTGGCTCTCAGCTCTTCTCACTTGGCCATTTTAGAAGCTACTCTATGTCCTCTATACCTCACAATACGGCACCACCTCCTGCACCCATTAAAGCTGCAAGTTCAAAGCCAAGCTTTGAAATTGATAATTGGGACCAGTTCTCAACCCAGAAGCCTTCAAAGAGCAAAAGAATTGGGGGCCATGACCTTTTATCATTTCGAGGCGTCTCTTTGGAGCAAGAGAGATTTTCTGTTTGTTGTGGACTGAAAGGAATTCATATTCCAGGAAGACGATGGAGGAGAAAACTTGAAATCATTCATCCTGTCGAAATCCAGTCCTTTGCTGCTGATTGCAATACAGATGACCTTTTATGCGTTCAAATTAAGGTTTGATGCCAGGAAATCCTTTTATTATTATTATTATTATTATTTTTTTTTTATAAAATAAAGTTATAAGCAGTACATGATATGTCAATACAATTATATGTGTCATTGATATTATGTTTCTCTAGTATTCCTTTGGATGTTCTTTGTGCAGTCTTTTTACAGAGTTACATTTGTTGTTTTGCAGAATGTGTCTCCAGCTCATATACCGGATATCATAATATATATTGATGCTATAACGATTGTTTTTGAAGAGGCATCAAAGGATGGACTCCCCTCATCATTACCAATAGCTTGCGTAGAAGGAGGCAATGAACACAGCTTACCAAATTTAGCCCTCAGGTTTTCATCCACTTAAAATACATTGTATTCATTAAAGTTCTCATGCTTCAGTTATTTTTTTAGTTGTTGTGCATCTGCTGTAACCAGCAAGTGGTGGGGTTGCGGTAGTTTGAGAACGAACTTCCTACTTTGTGCGTGTGGTGAACTAATAAAAAAATTGGTTATGGGTTTTTCTTTAAATGCTTGCTTCTTGTGTTTGTGTCTCTGACGGGAGGCACTAACTTAGTACCATTGTCTCTAGTGAGGGGTAAATTTTACAGTGTCATTTCAATTTTGACTAGAATATTATCCAAGATGAGTGTTTTTTAATTTCGTTAAGTGACAATTGTGACCTTCGAATGTATCCAAGTATTACTTGTGAATCATTTTGGTATGAGAATATATTTACATTGGTGCCTCTGTTTTCACTTTTACATGGTAATTGAAAAGTTACATTCATTTGACCGTATGTGGAGCTTCTCTATGGCAGGAGAAACGAAGAGCACTCTTTTATTCTCAAACCAGCAACTTCTATGTGGAGGAATATAAAGGCTTGTGGAGAAAGAAATTCTCAATCATCCCGGTTGCAGGCTGGAAATGCGACATCAAGTTTGTTGCTTACCTCCAAAAATATTGATCAATATGCAATTATGGTAACTTGCCGGTGCAACTATACTGGTATGTTCGCTGATCTATATTTTTATTGTTTATCTTAATTAGTTTAATTGGGGCATTTTGCGATTTTCTGTTTCTCTTAGGATAAACACATTCCTTTCATTGATATTGTGGAAAATTTCCATCGCATAAGTATTACCCATCCATAGAAACTTATAGAAAACAACTTAAGGCAATTTCGGCTGGAGAATAATCACAAAAAGAATTGGATCGGGAGCACCGAAATGAAGGACTAAACATAGAATTTTCAAGTAACCTCTCCCTCTCCCAATTCCTGCACTGGTCATTAAGGATTCTTTGATTTCACAACCACAAGTCTCTCTCGACAACTAATCACAATTCTCATTGGATTGGTTTTACCTTGTTGGACCATAATGTCTTCGCATTTCTTCTAAAGCTATTTTTTTTAAGCATATGCACACTCCACAATTTTTCTTTCTCACCAAGTTTCTAATGCCAACTAAGATTAAACAAAGAAGGTTAACATCCTATGAACCAAGGTTAAAGGGGCATTGGTAGAAGACAAGCATATGGATTCTTCTTACTGCAATCTCATAATTCTGTCAGTTGGCCTCTTATTCAAGTACTTCAATTATTTCTTATATTTTCTGAATTTGTACAGAGTCGAGATTGTTTTTCAAGCAACCAACTAGTTGGCGACCTCGAATTTCAAGGGATCTTATGGTGTCTGTGGCGCTTTCAGGGGACACCCCTAAACCCAATGGGATTGTTTCTCACCTTCCCGTTCAGGTTTAAAGCAACAAATTTCCAGCAACCCAACCCCCCACGATCACCACAATATATATATATGCACTAATTTCTCATGCTGTCCAATCAGAAGTCATCTGAAGTGGTTTAAATTTCAGGTTTTGACACTTCAAGCATCAAATTTAACATCTGAAGATCTGACCATGACGGTTCGTGCTCCAGCTTCATCCACTTCTCCATCTGTGATTTCGTTGAATTCCTCACCATCATCACCCATGAGTCCGTACATGGTTTTAAAAGAAGTTGCTGGAAGAATCGGCAGTGAGAAGTGTAGTACATTGGAAAGACCGAGATCAATTCCTGCTGCATCTGAGAATAAAAAACACAGTGTTGATTTTACAGGCCGGTCGGTTTCTTTTAAAGAACAATCTTCTCCCATGTCAGATATCATCCCGAGTGCTGGTTTAGGTTGCTCGCATTTGTGGCTCCAGAGTAGAGTTCCATTAGGGTAATAAATAATTCCTTTGTCTCTGGACAAATAGTTTTTCCAACACTCATTGCTTGCGTGGTCTCTGCAGATGTATTCCTTCTCAATCCACAGCTACCATCAAACTTGAGCTACTTCCCTTGACTGATGGCATAATTACGCTTGACACATTACAGATTGATGTCAAGGAAAAAGGTAATGATGGTCGTTCTTTCTCTTCTCTGCATTCTTCAAATTCGTACCCATGGTGAGAAAAAGCTAAATAATCCTGCCCAATTAAACATTTTTTGGTTGGGGTGAACCCACTTCGAAAATTTTACAGTATAGGTAATGATAATTATGACGGGCATGGCCTACTATTTATGTTTATGATCACTCATTATTCTTACATTCAAGTTATCCTCGTTTGCATACACTGAAGCATACAATGTATAGCGACAATTGAGGGCAGAGAGTAGCTATTTGGGTTCCTAGCATATGCCCCCATATGACTGTATAACTTATAAGCAGTTCCTTTGTGTTTATTTGCTCACCATCACTAATCATTATCCCGTCTGGAAAATTTATTCTGATATTGCTTGCATCTGAGGTTTCTGAGGAAGCTTTCTGGTTTCTGTTAAAACTTTACCTTCAATGCTCGCGCTTCTAACAAACTCGAATCCTATGTGAGTCCTGTGCTAAAATTGAGAATCGTATCTCTATATTTATCCCTCCTAAAAGGATAGAGATTAATTCTCTCATTTTCCTTTTCGATAACTCTTAATAGATATTTTTATTTGCAATAGGTTTTACACCAATTCAAATTTGATTTATATGCGTAACATTAGGGAATAATATCTTTATTTTTATTATGCTCAAGATCATAGATTTGGTTCTCACTCTACCATTCTTCATGCCCGCTGATTTTTCACTTAGATTTTTTCTCATTCTTATTTTCATTAACTTACGATAATTTTTCTGAAAAAATATCTACTAGAAATTCGTTTAATTATTTTGATGCAACAGGTGCTACGTATATCCCCGAGCACTCACTGAAAATAAATGCAACCTCCAGCGTTTCTACTGGGATTATTTAAGATGGTTCCTAGTGTTTCACATTTTATCTCGAGCTCTGGAGGGTCCATCCAAGGCCCGCCCTTTTGGCCATTCTTGATCAGAATTTTTATGGTTTCTAGGCCAATGAATGACCATTCGCGCGTTTGCCTTCTCTTTGAATGATTGATACACCCGTATCAATTTATCTTGGATTTATAGCTTTTAGTCGTGTGTTGTAAGTTGTGTACCCTCGTCTTGGAAATGGAATCGATGTACATTCTGGAATGTCAAAATATGTACTTATTTTACTTTTATTATTTGATTGTGCTTCCAGGTTACTGCACCTAGAAAATAGTGGAGAAAAACTGTGAATCTGCAACTTTTGCTGTGGCTGGTTTTTGATATATTACTAGATTGTATGTTTCTACTTTTACATCTATTAAGGCTGAAGACCTTGTTCAGATCTGCTGTTCCTGATTCCAAATTTGATGCCTTAATAACGCCTGCCATGCTGTTAGCTAATAATATTGCATCTTTTTCATCCTTTCTACAAGATGTAATGGTGCCTGTGGCCTGTCCAACAGGACGTTTTCAGCGCAGAGAAATCATCCAAGACAGACCACACAAAATTAAGCCAACTTCAATGGACAGGTCTGAGTTTCAATCATTGTTAGTGTTCTTGATATTTCTTGGATATTATTTGACTTTATTGTTCTATGTAGATGGTGGAATAAAATCTCTTTAAAATCAATAGAAGTACTTAGTTCTAAAGTCTTACTCTTTTACTAGAATACTACATTACAATTAAGGAGCTTAGTCTTATCACTTTGTATATGATGGACCAAATTGATAAATGAATGAACATAGTTTGAATAGTCATAATCTGTTTCCTTCTTTGTAAAAAAGTATGTTAGCAAAAAAAGAAAGAATAGTGCATACGCTTTACCCCCTTTGGTCCCCTTGCTATGGTGGTGAAAGTTATTTGTCATTGGGTAGCAAAGCTTTGAAGGGCTTGATGGTCTAGTTTTTCTCCACGCTTTTTGACTTCTATATCTATTACACACACACATGCTATGCGGCTAGTGAAAATAAAGTACACAAAAACAGGCAATTCCCTCCCATATCTAAAAAGAGACGGTGGGAATGGGAAACAACTCAGTTTTGTGGATTGGAAGACCACTGCCAAAACAAAATGGATGGATAGCTCATAGCACCTCCCACCCCTAACCAAAAATGACAAGAAAAAAATTCTCGTGTGCGACAAAAAATGATTTTCGGTTAAAGCACGCCTTCTACTTTATCATACAAGTACGTCGAATTTCTTCATTCGAAGAATACACTTTACAGTCAACAAGCACATTTGAATAGAGTTGTTATTGTTATATTAGATGCATCTTCATTCATAGATTCCTTTCAAAATTCGTGTTTTTTCTTCATATTTCATGTGTTAATATCTTTTGATAATTATCTTTTTTTTTTTTTATATACAAGTTTTAGTATATAAAATTTATATTTAAAAAAGTCAAATTTGAAAGAGAAAGAGAAAAATAATTTTATTGGAGCATGACGGTCTTTCTAGAAAGTTAGAAAATTTATATAAATATTTATTTTTATATTTATTTATCAAACTTATTCAACTAAGTTTCTCTAATTCAAAAAATATTTGTCATCAATACTTGACTTAAGTCTAAAATTAAACTCTAATTAAGAAAATGGGTTTTTTTTCTCAATACAAAAGTATTATATCTTAAGTCTTGCTTTGTAAACATATATTAAATTATTATATTATATCGACATAATGTTGTATTAAATCTAAAAAAACAATTAGTTTTAATCAATATATTAAAACTAGTATGACTAAAGTGAAGCTATGTGGTGCACGTTTATGCAACATCAAGTCAAATAATAATTGTTTTTTTTGTTCTTTTAAATAATGTTTTATATTTTAAAATTCATCCAATTAAAAGATAGTATTTTTTTTTTTGTCAAAAAATAAAATAAATTATTGAAAGCACATAAATAAGTCGGTTGACACATCCTTAAAATGTTTAATCTTCAAGTTCATCATTTTGGACTGTTGCTCGTCCTCTAGTTTCAAGAAAAGAGTTTCGAGGTCTTCTCGGATAAAAAGGATGGTTTTAGATAAAATTAGAAATAATAATTAAAAAAAAAAAAAGATGTATTTAGAAAATATATGAAAATTAGTGTGTGAAATTTGATTTGGTTATCAACAAATTTACTTGAATAAAGAGCTTGAAATGATTGGGGTTGGGGCTCTATTATTATAATTTAGGGCAGAGGGTGGGGTAGGGGTACAATCGGTTTTTCAATTTGGGAAAAAGAAATAAATTATAAACTTCTTTTTAATAATTCGAAAAAATAGAGGGAAAATTGAATAGAGGTGCGTGCAATGCACCGAATAATTTGACGTGCGCATTCAAATCCGCCCACGAAGGCAGACACGTCAACATCCCTGTGGGGTCACGGTCACCTTCTCTCCCATGCCCGAAGTGCCCGATTTTACTACTTTCTATTGCCCGAAATGTTTGGTCCATTCTGATTTGGCGCCACGGGCCACGGTCAGCTGATACGCCCGGCAGTTTGGTCGCTGCCCGCTTCCCCGGGCAGCGACGCAAACTTTTGGCCAGTCTTTGATTCCATTGGAAAATGGGGGTGAGGGGAGGAAAGAAAAAGGAAGAGAGAGAGAGAGAGAGAGAGAGAGAATTGATATTTTGGAAAATAATTTTCCTTTTATTTAATTGTTTTTGTTGCATAAAATTTATAACTCTACCAGCTTAAAACTAATCTGCTTGTTCTTGTTGAAAACCCATCTTGGGGATAATCTATATCTTTAGGCGCACAGATTTGTAAGTTGAACAGCGAGAGGACTGCAAGAATCACTGTCCTTCGATGGAAAGGAGACTTCTGTATGAGCTCATTCTAGTTCATCCATTTTCTGCCTTTTGAAGGGTTTCTCTTGGAATTCATCGATTTTTATACGATCTGCTAATCTTCTTCTTTCTTTGCCCTTAGTGAAACGGGGTAGATTTGAGTGATCTTTTGGTAGGCTTCACTTCCGCTGTTTCGAGGAAAAAATTAACTAGCCGGGGTTGATGTAGCGACTCGGGAAGGTGAGGCACTGGATGGTGTTTCCGATTCGAGGATTTTTTATGATTATCTGTGTTTTTCTTGGTACTTGAGCCATGGAGGTAATCGCTGAAGATGGGAAAGTTGAGTCTCGGGAAGTGAGGGAATCGAAGGGGAAGAAGAAGAAGCAGAAGAACAACAAGGAACAGATTGAAAACTTGGAAGAGGAGACTGGTTGTTGGATTGCTTTGAGGATTTTTGGTAGCTGCATTTCTTCGAGATCCAAAGTTGATAGTTCGATTAGTGGGACTAGTATCAACTATGGTAATGACTTATGCTATCGGAAGATCATTTTCCTCTTGTTGTATTCTCTGTACTCTCTTAATGGCTTAGAACTTGGATTTATTGCTTTCTGGGACCTCCTGAAATTTCTACTTTAGTTTATGTTCTTTAAGGGTTTGATTTTGATTGTTGTGATTTGGAAACATTTTCTGATGTCAGCATTGATTCTTTTCGCAAAAGTGTCCAAGAGTAGGCGTGGTTTTTGTATTGTTGTCACAAGTTGATTAACAACAATCTTTGTGTACTTAAAATCATTGAACAATGCGAGTTCTTAATCTTGCATTTGTGTTATTTAAGATTAGAAAAGTTGTAATGGAAGTCTAGAAAATGGATCTTGAAGCTCTGCTTGACTTATCCCGTCAAGCTTCTGTAGAAAGCGGGAGTGGTTGTCTTGAATGCACAGCTTTTACCTTACGAATCAGGAACGATCTCCTCGACTTATGATAACCCTTGTTGCAAAAATGCAGACTGGTGTCCTTTTTTTGTGGATGATAATCTTTAAAAGGTTATAGATGGTGGGTAAGGAACGGATTGTTTATAGGAATGGGGAATTTAGATTAATGTTTTAAGTTCGAAACAAAACTGCATCCTGCGCCGTTGATATCGATATGCATTTTCTAACTTTTTATTTTTAATTTTCGAGTTTTACTAATTTATGATCCTTTTGTGCCAGCTGAAAGCAAGTCTACGGCTGATTCAAGTAGAGACCAACGAACACCTCGAGAGATATCTTCAACAGCCACAAGTATGAGTAATGCAGAGAGTACTTCATCCACTTCCAAACTAGAAGAGGAACTTAAAATTTCGCCTCATCTACGGAATTTTTCATTTAATGATCTTAAGTTGGCTACAAGGAACTTTAGACCCGAGAGTCTACTTGGTGAGGGTGGTTTTGGTTGTGTTTTCAAGGGTTGGGTTGAAGAAAATGGAACTGCTCCAGTTAAACCTGGTACAGGACTCACTGTTGCTGTTAAAACGCTCAACCACGATGGTCTTCAGGGCCATAAAGAATGGATGGTTTGTAGCTTCTCTGATCGTCTTTTTGATATTTTGATGCATTTTTCATCCTGTATGCATGTGATAAAAAGTTGTTTGGATGGTAGGAATTTCCATATGTTCTACTTTCTAGTTGATGGGTGGGTTGTGTTATGTGGCAGGCTGAAGTGAACTTTCTTAGTGATCTCAAACATCCGAACTTGGTCAGACTTATCGGTTACTGCAACGAAGATGATCAAAGACTGCTTGTATATGAGTTCATGCCTAGAGGAAGCCTGGAGAATCATCTTTTCCGGAGTATGTTGCTTCATTTTTCATTTCCATTCATCCTGTAGTTTTTGGGTAAATGGTGCATTCTTCGAGTCTTCTCTTACGAATATATCAGGAAGTCCGTGACTTACGATCTCATCTGTTAATTAGTTAACTAGCTTAGTCTTTTTAATATTTAAAAACCGATCTCGTATGTATGCTTCTGTTTCTCATTTGTAAAAATCTGTATATGTGCAGGATCTCTACCTCTTCCGTGGTCTATTAGAATGAAAATTGCTCTAGGTGCTGCCAAGGGCCTTGCTTTTCTTCATGAGGAAGCACAAAGACCTGTGATATATCGTGATTTTAAAACGTCCAACATTCTATTAGATGCCGTATGTGACAGAAGCTGTGGATATAATTTGTTTTTCTTCATTATTTATCTTCCTCCTGAAAGTATCACTATTTCAGGAATACAATGCCAAGCTTTCTGATTTTGGACTTGCAAAAGATGGACCTGATGGAGATAAAACTCATGTATCTACTCGTGTGATGGGAACGTATGGCTACGCAGCTCCAGAATACGTAATGACCGGTGAGTTTTAGAATATTCAAATGGAAATTTTCCTTGAACTGAGTAGAACTTATGGTCCTATAGTCTAGGAGCTTGTTCCCATAGCAGGCAACACTAAGATTAAAATTGTAGAATTAGAAACTATGTTATCTTGTTCAGTCTACCTGTGCCTTTTCATTGTTCCTGGCGATTGCTTTTGGTCTGATACATGCTGCTCCGACAGGACATCTTACATCGAGGAGTGATGTTTACAGTTTTGGAGTGGTTCTTCTCGAAATGTTAACTGGAAGAAGATCCATGGATAAAAACCGTCCTAATGGTGAACATAACCTTGTGGAATGGGCACGGCCATACCTAGGAGAGAAAAAGAGATTCTATCGTTTGATAGACCCTAGGCTTGAAGGGCATTTCTCAATAAAAGGTGCCCAAAAGGCAGCACAATTAGCTGCTCAATGCCTTAGCCGAGATCAAAAGATCAGACCTCTAATGAGTGAAGTTGTAGAAGCCTTGAAGCCCCTCCCAAACCTCAAGGACATGGCAAGTTCATCTTATTATTTTCAGACAATGCAAGCTGACCGCATACGATCGAGCCCAATGGCGAGAAATGGCTACCATGCCGGGGCTGGACCAGTTCCGAAGAACGGGCAGCAACTACGCAGCTATTCAGTCGCCAATGGTTCTCATACTTCTCCATATCATCATCAGCAACCCCATCCATCTCCAAAACCCAATGTCAAAGCCTAAGAATTGGGTTGTTTGGTAATTAATTAGTAATTATCTAGTTGTGTTAACCCATCTCATTTTGTCATCGATAGATCTCCCCCTTCTACCTCAGTATAGATAGATGTTTATTTTGCAAAACAGCATTTGCTGGTGGATCATTGAAAATGCTACAGACAGTGATGTCTGCACTATCATCTTGTTAGAATGGGAAACCTGTCAGTAAAGTGTACGATAGCAGATGAATTTTGTTCATCCATTTTCAATCTCATATTGTTTTGGGAAGAACAGACAGAACTCATTAGCTCTTCTCTTCACTCCTTTGCCTCATCATTTTTGTGGCTCAAACCTTTCCATTTTAGGAAAAAAAATGATACTAACAAGCAACTTTGCTGGCTNTCCAAAAAAAAAAAAAAAAAAAGAATCTTGGATTGACAAAGTATTAAGCAACGCGCACCCTTATAAACCTGATTATTGATAACGAATACGTGAATAATCAATGGGTTCGACTGAATTATTGGAACAAGGATGCATTTGAAGCTGGAATTACTGTAAGATGTTGAACGGCTTCTCACACCCACTTTCCCAATATGCTAACCGTTCGAAATCCGCCGCGTGGACGGCGGAGAAAAGAAGCAATCATCACAGACAACTGAAATGACCTGAACTCCGAGTTGCCATTTGCTACCTTAAATTCATTCGGTTTGCTGTCGCAAAGAGCAAATATTTCTAAAAAAGCTGCAGTGCAGGTAAGCTGTTTGTAGAATGTCCTGTTTCTTTCTTCAAGCTAAAGAGCCCACAATTAGTCGTTTGATGACAAAGAAGAATCGAAATTTTCAAATGGGTGAATCTTTTCTTAACGTTTTTTGTGAATTGGATGAATATATTATTTCTAAACCAAATTAGGAAAGCAAAAGGGTCACAAATTACATCATATTTTAGTTAACAAATAGCGTCCACTCCTGTAATTTTTCTCCCATCTCTCTGTTTTGGTTTTTGCTCTGTTCTTCTTTTCTTTGTTCAACTTCTTCCTGAACTTGTTCTGTAGAGGGAGTGGCAACTGTGGGATCATGTCCAATTGGGATTGATCCTCTTCTCTGTCACTGTGGTGAAGGGAAGCACAGATTTTACCACCGTCCTAGATTCCATACGCTCATAACCTGTTCCTTTAGTTACTGTCCAAATAAGATTCTTTATCGTGGCCAAAAGAGCTTTGTCAATTATAATTACACTTCTTATAGAGTTCCTGCTTTTAGAGCTACCAATACTAATGCGTCTCTTCTTCAAACTTTCCAATCTATGGATGTCTTGCTCAAGGATACGTTTCCTCTCAACCGCATCGAAAAGGTTTAAATTTTATCTTAGGGTGTGGGGCTCTTTTTCTTCCTCTTTAATTTGTGGGATCTGTTTTCTTTCTGCTGGGAAGTGCATTTCCTCTTTGCTTCCTTGAGTTGTTCACTCTCGAGATGATAATTTTTTTTGTTTTCCTTTACTCGCTTTTCTTGTTTTCCATAAGATTTTTTTGTTTTCCTTGTTGATTTGAGCTTGTAGTTGAAGGGAATGATATCTGTCAGACTAGCCCAGGTGAAGGACCAGAATCAATTGGAGCTTACTATAGGATGTAACCTCGATGGGAAATGGATCCTTCAATGGGAAGTGTCCTCAATCGACGACAGTGGCAGGTATATCTCGTTTTAATCTATGTTCCTTTGGGTATAAGGAGAAGCCTAAATTACTAAAAAATTTACTGATGCTGAGTTTGTTTCGTTGATACCGTCTTCATCTAAAATGGGTTGAATGAATGAACCTTACAGCGAATGGGATCAACCTCCTGAAGAAATTACACCCCCGGGCTCAATACCCATCAAAGTTTGTAACAGTCTCTTCATTTCAATGCCTAAACTGTTTTTGCATGCTACAAAAGTGTAATAACAATTATATTCTCAGGATTATGCTATTGAGACACCATTGAAGAAATCATCCTCATCTTCTTCGGGAGATTGTGTTCATGAAGTGAAGATTCATCATGTTCTCGATAAGACAATTGCAACTATATATTTTGTTTTGAAGGTTCTTATTTTCAGTAGTTAGCAATTGAGGATGTTTGCTATTCCTCTTTGGTCCTTTGATCATTCTCGTTTTTAATATTGCAAGTTCTTTTGGTGAATCTGACTTCTTATTTTTGGTAGTGCAGGATGAAGAAACTGGAGTTCTGTATCAGCACAAAGGGAGAGATTTTAAGGTGCCTCTTTTAGAATACCATGGTGAAGATGAAAATATAGTTGGAACAAAAAAGGATTTGGATTTATGGCCAGGTTAGAGAAGTTCTTATGAAATATAGTTGTCTTGATTCAAAGCAGTCATTGAGCTGAATAAGACCGATAGAGATAAATGATTTTATGTTCATGGCATATCTATTTAATTGACGGTACAATAAACCACTGATTAAGTATTTTTCTCTTTTTCTCTTTGATCTCTCTTCTGTTATGTCAATCTGATCTGATTTCATGATAGGAGCTGTAGGCTTAGCTGTTGAGCAGCAAGACATCCTAAGTGATTTCTTTCATTGTATACATTCTTAGAGCACTGAACTAGAAAGTAATGCGCCTATGGTCCATTTCTTGCTTCCATTGTGCACTAGAGGGAATTTAATTTCGTTAGTGGGTTATGATTTTTAGATGGCCTCAATTGTAGGGGCTTTGGTTCAGCTATACAACCTCCTTGTCAAAGCAGAATCAAATTCTAAAGATCAAGGAAGCAATGGTGAATCTGGAGATACAAAGGAGAGCAAAAAGGATTTGGAAGGCTTCTATGAAGAGCTGCCTATTGTAAAAGAAGTAGCTGTTGATAATTTGGTCTGTGTTTCGGTTAGAAAGTGTCCAGAAACAACAAAATATCTTTTGTATTTGGAAACTGATCTACCTGGAGATGTTACTGTTCATTGGAGAGCGTGTAGAGATGAGACTAGGAAATGGAAGATTCCAGCTGCTCCTCATCCTCCGGAAACAACAGTGTTCAAGAACAAGGCCTTGCGTACCCTACTGCAGGTCCGGTGCAAAATATTTTTTCCCTGAAATTTGAGCTAATACTTATTGCTAATTCAACTCTTTTCTGGCATTATTGGGACAACGAATAGAAATTCAGAGACATATAATCGGAGGGAACCTTGAGTGTAGCCTCCTTTAAGCTCTTAAACCACGCGGTACCTTGGCTTTTTAGAGAATCCTGCTCCTGTGTTGTGGGCGGGCTCTTTGAGGTCCTCCTAATGAGCCGTGGATGTGAAAAATTATCTTAGAAAAATTAACATGAGTATAAACTCAATTGGTTATTATTAATTATGAAATGTTCTGTTTGCAGCCGAAAGAAGGGGGGAAGGGAAGTTGTGGAACTTTTACCATAGAAGAAGATTTTGGAGGATTTCATTTTGTTCTCAAGCAGAATGAGAACTCTTTGTTAAACTATAAGGGAGATGACTTCTATGTCCCCTTCTCAAGTTCTGGTAACTTGCCTGATCACCCGAGACGGAGCGAATCAGAGGATGCCGGAGTATCTAGAAAACCTGGAGAAGAATCTGAAGGAGTTTCTGTTACTGACATTTCTTCTCAGAAGACTCAAAAGAAAAAAACCAAAGAAGCACAAGAAAGCATTCTTCAGGAAATTGAAAAATTGTCTGCTGAAGCCTATGATCTCTTCAGAAGTTCTTCTTCAACAGAGGAAATAATTGAGACGCCTAAACCCGTAGAACCACCCGTTCGAACATCCTCTGGCACAGGTACAGGTTTTGAAATATTGTGCCAAGGGTTCAATTGGGAATCTCACAAGTCTGGAAGATGGTACATGATACTTGAAGAGAAAGCTGCAGAATTATCCTCCCTTGGTTTCACTATGCTGTGGTTGCCACCTCCAACAGAATCTGTGTCACCAGAAGGGTATATGCCGAAGGACTTGTATAATTTAAATTCCAGGTATATGCAGATCCTTTTCTTTTTTCAATCCACTCCTAGATTAAATCATTATCACTTGTCGAGTAACCGTTAACGTCCAATGATTGTTCAAAACTGTTGTTCTATGGAGTCTACTTTGTTGATTTTAGATATGGTAACATTGATGAGCTGAAGGATGCTGTGAAGACGTTCCATGATGTTGGGATAAAGGTTCTTGGTGATGTTGTCCTAAATCATCGTTGTGCACATTTTAGAAATCAAAATGGTAGCTGGAATATATTTGGTGGTCGCTTAAATTGGGATGAACGTGCTGTAGTCTCAGATGATCCACATTTTCAGGTTTGATGTTTTAGTAATTCGATCATTGATATGAATGATTATCCACTTTTCATTTGCGATCTAAAATTAATTATCTTATACTGAGGATGAAGAATGAGAGAAAATTCTTACAATGCAAATACTTCATAACCCCATTATCTTATACTGAGGATGAAGAATGACAGCACACATGTAAATGTCCCGTTGATTATTCAATTTTTATGCAATGTGAAGGGAAGGGGCAACAAAAGTAGCGGAGATAACTTTCATGCTGCGCCTAACATTGATCATTCACAAGATTTTGTGAGAAATGATATTAAAGAATGGTTATGCTGGTTAAGGTTAATTCCCCAACCAATCCTTTTCTGGCTGAACTATTAATTTCTGTGGAACTTTTATCTGTTTATTTCATAGTTTCTAGTCTTCTATGTGAAGACCTTATTGTATTGTGACATGATAACTCATAAGTTTGACATAGCGGTGAAAAGAGGCTTTGGACTGAACCATGAGGTCCCTAGTTCAATGCCCTCTCATTGCATAGCTGCAATTTGAGACCCTTTTTGCACTAATAGGTGCCTGATCAAATCTTAAATTAACCAAATAAGCGAAGAGTTTGAGTTACGTTGGTACCTGGGCTCCTGAGTCTCTTTAATTCTTAGAAACTATCAGAATAGAATATTTGCTACCGAGAGATCCCACATTGGTTGGAGAGGAGAACGAAAGATTCCTTATAAAGGTGTGGAAACCTCTTCCTAGCAGACACATTTTAAAACCATGAGGCTGACGGTGATATGTAGCAGGTCAAAGTGGACAATATCTGCTAGCGGTGGGCTTAGGCTATTACAAATGGTATCAGAGCCGGGCACCGAGCAGTGTGCCAGCGAGGATGCTGGGCCCCTAAAAGGGGTGGATTGTGAGATCACACATCGGCTGGAGAGGAGAACAAAACATTCCTTATGAGGGTGTGAAAACTTCTCTCTAGCACACACGTTTTAAAACCGTGAGGTTGACGGCAATACGTAACGGGCCAAAGCGGACAATATCTGCTAGCGTGGACTTGGATTGTTACATTACCATGAAAGGTGTGGACATGCATGATTGTCTTATCAATCTTTTTAATGTTCTCTCCTTGAAATGAAACCATGCGGCTATCTTTAAATTATTAATTGGTGGGTTTCATTCTGGCTGTTTTAACGAAGTGCTTGATGTTCTTAACTCTATGATTTGCTGATATGAGTATGCACATACGTTTCGTAATCAATTCAAATGTCTCTTTTTCACTTTGCTTTTAAAGATTAGAGTAGCCATGCTTTATGCATATGTTTCTGCTGTTGACATGCAGAAAGGAGATTGGGTACGATGGGTGGAGGCTTGATTTTGTCAGAGGATTCTGGGGTGGTTATGTGAAGGATTACTTGGATGCAAGTGAACCTTACTTTGCTGTTGGCGAATACTGGGATTCCCTGAGCTATACGTATGGTGTGATGGATTATAATCAAGATGCTCATAGACAGAGAATCATTGACTGGATAAATGCTACTAATGGAACTGCTGCGGCATTTGATGTCACTACCAAAGGGATTCTTCATTCTGTAAGCCTTCATTTAATTAACTGGTTCTCAGTTCTGTGGACGAAAATTTCTCAGCTTATTCTGTGTCTGTTTTAGATGTGTCTGATGGATTCAATTATAAAAATCATATTGGTGTTCATTTTAGACAGTACTTCTGCAGCAATCCCTAAGATTCTTTGATTCTTACTCGTAGAACGTTATATACTTCTGAGATGCTTATTATATTTTTCCATGTTCTTAACTCTATGATTTGCCAGTAGATATTGTCCTTTTTGGATTTTTCTTTTTGGGCTTCCCCTCAAGATTTTTAAAACACGTCTGCTACGGAGAGCTTTCCACACCCTTATAAATAATGCTTTGTTCTCTTCTTCAACTAATGTAGGATCTCACATTTTTTCGGTAACCATTTGGAAAATCTGTTTTATAGGCAGTTGATAGATGTGAATATTGGCGTTTATCAGATCAGAAACGAAAGCCTCCTGGAGTCGTTGGATGGTGGCCTTCTCGTGCTGTTACCTTTATAGAGAATCACGACACTGGATCTACTCAGGTTTGAACATCTTTCCATAACAACCAGTTTATTGCATGAAATCGACTGGATGAAACATTCATTACAGATACACTCTGATGTCTTAGGATTGATAAATTATTTTTGATGTTTGTACTTTGGATGTTCTTCCATTTTAAATCTTAAAATTAATTTGGTGATGGTGTTTTCTGATGTTGTAGGGTCATTGGAGATTTCCCAGTGGAAAAGAAATGCAAGGATATGCTTACATCCTGACTCATCCTGGGACACCATCACTATTCTTTGACCACATTTTCTCCCACTACAAATCTGAGATTGCAACACTTATTTCTCTTAGAAAACGGCAGAAACTTCACTGCCGGAGCGTAGTAAGTATGAATGATCTTTTTAAAAAATTGAAGAAAATTGCTATTATCCTATGCCTCCACAGACGAAGAACAAGTATAAGTAGGGTTTGTTAGACGAACACGACTCTCCACAATGATATGATATCGTCCACTTTGAGCATAAGCTCTCGTGGCTTTACTTTGGGCTTCTCCAAAAGGCCTCATACCAATGAAGAGAGTATTCCTTAATTATAGACCCATGATCATTCCCTAAATTAACCGATGTGGGACTTTCATCATCCAACACCTCCCCTAGAACAAGGAGTATACGTCTCCCCTTAATTGAGGCTCGACTCCTTGTTCTTTTGGAGTCTTAGTCATTTTTTACTATGCCTTCGAGGAGGCTCGACTCCTTTGTTCGACATTTGAGGATTTACCAATCTATTGGCACAACTAAGTTTAGGGCATGGCTCTAATACCATGTTAGATGAACACGACTCTCCACAATGATATGATATTGTCCATTTTGAGCATAAGCTCTCATGACTTTGCTTTGATATGATATCTAACGGACTTTAATTACTCTGTCCGGTAATTTTCAGGTTAAAATTGAGAAGGCAGAAAGGGATGTGTATGCAGCCACCATGGATGAAAAAGTTGGAGTGAAGATTGGACCAGGCTATTTTGAACCTCCTAGAGGATCCAGTGGATGGTCATTGGTTATGGAGGGAAAAGACTACAAGGTCTGGGAAGTATCCAACTAAATCCAAACAGCCAACTTCTATGGGACTTTATTGGATTGTGTATAGTAGATTTATACTGCTATATATGTATCATACATGTTCATCATAAAGTTAGCTTGGTTAGCTTGCCTGTTGCTAGCTTAGTCAACGGTTATACGTATCAAAACTATATATGATAAATAATATAAAATAAATAGTCATAAATAACAAATAACTATGTATCGTAAAAAGCTATATATATGGTAAAGTTGAACTATGTACTTTATGTATTCTCTGTTGTTATACATAATTGAAGTCATCAGTATAAACCTTTATCTCTTATTTTTTCGTGTTCATCTAGTTCGAGTGTGCGTTGTTGCGAGATCTTAATGGTAAAGTGCACCGTAAACTTATGGGCAGGTTAATATTATAGGAGATACATTTACTAACATAATTTTTAAAAATTTAAATTTTAACCATTGAAAAAAATCTACCACATGGCTTTTAGTTTAAATAATATAATTTGAATGTTAAAATTAACTAATTATTTTTTTTAATATAGCCAAAACACACATATATATTAAAAATATTTTATTTTGCAATTTCATCCCTGGTCCCATTTATCTAACGGGGAAAAATGTTCCACACTTTCTTCCTTATTCTCCGTCTAAACGAAAAATTTCCTCTCCGTTTAGGACAGATCTCTACAAAGCTCCGACCCCACAGGTAAAATAGACATCACTAATATATGTATTAAATACTTTTTAAAGTTCAATAATCTATTAGAAATAAATATAAAAGTTGAAAGACTAAACAACTTCACATCTATATAATTACATAAAAAGCCAAATGTATATACACTAACTATATTTATGACAAAATGTTATAAAATTTTAGATTAAATTACAAGATGATCTATTGAACTTTTGTTTTATTAGATCATAAAGTTTAAAAAAAATGTTTCTAATTTCATATCTAATATACTCTAAGTTGTAAAATTGTGTAAAGAATTCCTAAAATAATAGGTATCTAATAATCAACATTTCTAAAAATTTACAAATTGTTTAACAAATCTATGAATTAAAAAAAAAAAAAAAAAAAAAAAAGGTCAAATAAGTAATTATTAAAAAAAAAATGTTAATCTTAAAACAAAGACAAATCTTGAGAGTTGTTTTTTTTTATTAAAAAAAAAAAAAAGAAAAGAAAAGAAAAAAACTCCAATTCTTTAAAAATAAATAAATACAGGAAATTTTTAAAGTGGATAAACCTCCAAGATTTTAATTTTTGGGTGTACAATTTTTTTTATTATTTTTTAGAAGTAAATTCGCATATTTGAGCATTGAATTCTTAGGATGGAGACAAAAAAAAGGAAAAAAAAATAATATTAATATTAATATAAAGTTCGATTTGTTCAATGTCTGTTTAAAAGCAACGGAAACAGAAAAAACAGCCAAAGCTGAGCCACAGAAAATATCTATGTTAGTAAATAACTGTTTTAACCGTCCGAGTAGCTAACGGTTCTCCCTTCTTCCCGCCATGAACGACCTTCGCTACCCCATCATCATCTTCCTCTGTTTTCCCTCATAACTCCTTAAAACCTTCTCCTTCCCATCAACCAATTCACACTTCCTCAAGCGGAATCCTTCGTGTTTCGCTTGAGGATTCAAATCCGGTAATCATAGTCTAAGATCCAAAGGGCTTTCATCATCCCACAGAAATGGTAGCACCCACGAGCAGAGCTATGCTTGGGGTTCTGCTAACATTATCCTTGGTGGCTACTGCATATGCTGACATTGGAAACTTCGATGATTACTGGAAATCACGCGCCGCCAAGGCTGAGAAAGCCGCCGCCAAGGCCTTCGACCCTAATCCAGAGAACGTCACCGACATCCTCAATGCTGAAGTTGAGCAGTAAGTTGTTTTATTTTTTTTTTTTCAATCTTCAGGAGAAATTTTGTAGTAAGAACTCAGGGGAAATGAATTAATGGGATTGGAGTTTGATGCAGGGAATTGAGCGGAAGCAATGATACGAGAAGGAATTTGAAGAGATATAAAGGGCCATGTCTAGCCACTAATCCCATTGACCGGTGCTGGAGATGCGACCCCAATTGGGCAAAAAACAGGAAGAAGCTGGCCGATTGTGTTCTGGGTTTTGGCTGGAAGACCATCGGCGGGAAGTTGGGTCCATTCTACGTGGTGAACGATTCGTCGGACTCGGATATCATGGAACCAAAACCTGGGACCCTCCGACATGCTGTGATCCAAAAGGGGCCGTTGTGGATCACATTCTCAACCAACATGGCCATTAGGCTAACTCAGGAGCTCATCGTGTCAAGCGACAAGACCATAGATGCAAGAGGCGCTAACGTTCAGATTGCTTATGGGGCTGGCATTACTCTTCAGTATGTACAAAATGTGATCATCCATGGGCTTCGTATCCATCACATCGTCATGGGTAGCGGCGGAATGATCAGGGACGCTGTGGACCATGTGGGTTTGAGGACAATGAGTGACGGCGATGGCATTTCAATTTTCGGTTCCTCCAACATTTGGATTGACCATGTTTCCATGTCCAATTGTCAAGATGGTCTAATCGATGCCATCATGGGATCCACTGCCATCACCATATCCAATAGCCATTTCACTCACCACAATGATGTAATGAAGCATGCTGAAACCATGTGACTGATGTTTTCATAAAAGAGTTTAAAAGTTGGGAGTTTTATGCAGGTGATGCTGTTCGGAGCAAGCGATGGGTACTCGAATGATCAGATAATGCAAGTGACAGTGGCATTCAATCACTTTGGTCAAGGGTTGGTGCAGAGGATGCCAAGGTGCCGATGGGGGTTCTTCCATGTCGTCAACAATGACTACACTCATTGGCTTATGTATGCCATAGGTGGTAGCCAGCATCCCATCATTATCAGCCAGGGCAATCGATTCATTGCTCCTCCAAATGTAAATGCTAAAGAGGTAATCAAATCAAATCAAATCAAATCAAATATTTAATTTTCTCAAGAAACTAAAACTGGGTGTGAACCAACTCAGGTGACAAAGAGAGAGTACTCGCCGGAGAGTGTGTGGAAGACGTGGACATGGAGATCAGAGGGAGACTTGATGATGAACGGAGCATTCTTTGTTACCTCCGGCGACCAGAGGAAGAAACGACCTTTCTCAAAGATGGATATGATCTCGTACAGAGAAGGGACATACGTTACCAGAATGACACGTATGTCAGGTGCGCTAGCCTGCTTCATCGGCAGACCATGCTAAACTTCAACTCACACGTCGACTTAAACTCGCCGTCAACGAACAGATTTTTACTCTTTGGGTCACCGCTCAACTCATAGAGTATTAATTTTTTGGTTGGCTCGACTGGATTGGGTCTTTCTGGCATTATCAACCCTCTTTGTTCACTTCCTTATTTACCATAGCATTAATAAATATTTGTTATTATTGGACATTTTTTTTATGGGGAAATTTTGAAAGAATACAAATGTGAAATAAAAGAACGTAAATTTGACGTGCGTTCTAACACATAATGTTACAACTTTTCTTTTTTATTTTTACCTTTGGCAAAGTCTTAAAAATTCCTCCTGTAAATGTTGCAAACTGTAAAAAAAAAAAAAAAAGATGTTAGAACTTTTATTTTACCTTGGCAAGATCATAAAAATTCCTCCTGTAAATGTTGTGCACTGTAAAAAAAAAAAAAAAAAGTGAGCTACAAAAGAATGGATGATGAATGAACAGTGATTCTAAAGAAATAATCAGCCACAAGAAGCGACATAGTAGTGATTTACGGGGCAAAATGGGGCAAAATTTTGTTCCATGACCCTTACGTATCATTGATTCTGTAGAATCTGGAGTGGAATTGAATTTCTCAATACTGTAGTTTATTCGTGTGAAGGAGTAATCACACCTCAAAAAGTCCTAACGTTGCATGGTATTTTACTCATTGCCAACATGAACTATTCATAAATTTTAGGAAAAGGAAGAAATTGCGCCTCCTTGGAATATATGTAAGATAAAAAACTTGAACAAAAGTGTGGATGATGGTGGAATCGACACAGGAGGATGCACAGCAGACAATCTCTCTTCCCATTAACATCTAGTTGATGCGGACCTGCCATAAGTCAAAACAACAGCATAAATGATGAGTAACATAGCACGCCGTCTTTTCTATGCAATTGTTGGGGGCATAGCAAAGAGATTTATATTCTGAAATTGGCAAAAAGGAAAAGAAAAGACGTCATAAAATTTAAACTTTTGAAGTGAGGTCATCTAACCCAGAGAATCTGACAATTCATATCTATTATCTCCTTTATTCTATTAATAACTTAGCCCCAATAGAAAGTATAACCAAGGCAATCTAACACAGGCAAGGTTTATACTTCACATAATCGAACTAGCACGAGATATGGAAACAGAAATAGGGTTATCTCGAGGCAGATAAGGGATGTTGGTCCTTTCAAATTCCAATTTCTCAAAGTATAATGAGAACAACCCAGTTAAACAACACTGTTGCACATTAGTGAACATTAATCACTTCTACATGTATACACTAATAATCTGAAAACAGGGGGAAAATCAAGATGAAACCAAAAGTCCTCAAACCTGAGAAGGGCTCTTGGTTGGCCTTCTGTAAAATCTCGTGAAAGCGTATCAGTAAGTTCTTTAAGACCCTGAAAGAATCATTGGGAAACTTACAAACAAGTAATAAAAATTAAAAGTTATTTAAGACAGGTAAATGAATAACCCATATCTGTTTGATGCGTTCCGTAAAATTGAGAAGCAAATGTTGATCATAGAAAGTTTTGAAAGGGCATTTGGTGCTTCCACAACAAAAATTATGGTTGTGAATGAAGGAATAATTGTTTCATACTTGACAACGGCCCAAGCTTTAGAAAGTTGGCACAACGGATGACATTGAGAATAAAAAACATTGCGCTTAAATTATCACAAATTGCAAAAGTACTTCACGTTATATGCATTCCCCCTTCAAGCTTGGGGGTTGTTGCATAATGCATACCTTCAGATTAGGAGTTTCCAGATGCGTCAGCAGACCCTGAGTCCTGCCTGGAAGTTTAAGCTGCTCCTGCAAGTACCGGGATACAACATGTAACATCAGTTCAAAAATTGAAATAATAAGAAATGGAAATAATTGAGTCAAGTAGTTAACTTGATCAACAGACACGTGACAAATATGAGAAAAATAAAAGAAATGTAACTTAAGGACCCCTCCGACCAATAATGAAATTAATTAGTCAGTCACAGGACCCAATTATTGAGAGAAAGTTGAAACAAAATAATCGCATCTGATAATGGGTATAGTTGAGTTGTTTTTTTTTTCCAGTTCAGGCTAATTTGCACATGTACTGGATCCAACCTTCACAGTTTCAGACATTTTCGCTTGCTTTCCATCAACAAAGTTGCACAAGTACAATACACCAACATTTGCAAGTTCCTGAAAGTAACGGATCATCATAAGCAAAGTTCCCAATATCGTAATAGTAGAAATGACTTTGCAATAATAAAAAAACAAAATCATATCAGGAAATGAGAACGACTTTGGGAAACCTCCCTATCCTAAATACATAGGCGATACGTCACCCAATTTTATTCTATTTGGTTAGAGACCTAGCCTTTTAAGGTATAAAAGAAGACCAGTCAAACTGACAAAGTCAGTACTATATACACCCAAAAAAATAAAAGAGAAAGTTTCTCACCTGCTTATATTCAAGAGAAGATAGTTTCCCATCCTGAAACAAGAGAGAGATGTATGGTAATTAATGCTCAAGTAAAAGTGATACACCATAAGTAATCTCTTTTAATGTCATATCCCTGTCAGTAAACGCGAATTCTAGAGAATCCCTCATCACTTATCAAATTCGAAACCAGAAGCAGTTACTGAAAAAAATGATTTGACATGTCTGTGCAAGTACAACTGTCAAAGCAACGGCATAGTAAATGCAACAGATGGATCAGATTACAAAATCTTATGAGATAGAAACATATATATTAGTTTTACAACTACTTGAATGGAAAACTCACCAAACCAGAAACCATGTTTTGCAACTGAGCCAAGTCAAAGTCGATGCCAGAAAGAGATTTTTGAACTTCTGCTACCTGTTCCACCAATCTTAACCATATCAAAACATGATGTAAACGTTTATAAATATATGACAGAATGCACCTCCTACCCCTTCATGTGAACAAAATTTCAAACGTACTACATCTATATAGAGATAAGAAAGCAGCTTGGCTTTTATTTGCGATCATATTATATGGAAGTTATCAATATTTCTTGGAGACTTGGCACTTAAAATTTTGATAACATTCAGACACCTCAAAGCGTTGGATGCATGCAATTATTTATATATAACTTTTATCTTTTTAGTTTTTTTCTTAAATAAAAAATAATAACGCTCTGGGAAAAAAAGTGTAGTATGATGGATTGCAACAGTTTCAACATAGCAAAGGATTTTTTTTTTTTTTTT
>NC_036638.1:8668997-8728648 GCF_002806865.2 Cucurbita pepo subsp. pepo
AAAAAAAAAAAAAAAAAAAAAAAAAAAAAAAAAAAGGACAAGCCACCAATTTGAAACACTATGGAACATTTCTTTTAACAAGTTTAATAAAAACGCATTTTTAAAAATCAAGGCTTAAAAAGGTAATGACTTATTGATAGAAAAGTAAAGAGAGAAAAAAATTACAGAAGACATTAAATTTTGGGCACATAAAAAGCAACTTTAGAACACTTGAAAAAGAATCTAACATTACCTTCCACCACATGTATCCATATCCCAAGGCACCCAAAGTAGCAGCTGGAATTATGAAAGATGATATATTACCTGTTAAAATAAATAAATGATTAAAAGGCAGTCAATGGCACAGAAAACTATTACCTTTGAAGTGAAAGCAACGATCCAATTTATTGGCACATTATCAAAGTTCTTAAATTATGCAATTTGCAAATGAATTGATTAAAAATAAGCTGACTTGCCAACAGTCCCAGAGTTTCCATTGAGAATAGTAATCTGTCGTGAANGAAAAAAAGTGTAGTATGATGGATTGCAACAGTTTCAACATAGCAAAGATTTTTTTTTTTTTTTTTTAAATATATATATATATATGTGTGTGTGTGTGTGTGCATGTACTGTAATGCTAAGAAATTTAAAAATAAAAAATAAAAAGAAAAAAATAAAAGAAAAAACAGTATTTTTTTAGGTATAAAATTTATTTACATCAGGATAACTTCAGATCACCACAAAGTCCATGTATCCATTCATCATTTAACAAAATTTCTGAACACTAGCACATGCCTACACCATACACAAACATATTGGTTTCCTTAAACTTGCACATTATGTAAAAACTCAACAGTAAAGTTTATAGAACTGCAAAATCATTAGTCACATACATCTTCTTTGATCAATTTCGAGAGTTCATTCTGCTTCAACATCTTATCATCCAAGTTCTCAATCCGCTGCGTCAAATGCCTCTTTGTTGCCTATTAAACAAAAGAAATAACTAAAAAAATGTCAACACATTCCTTATTCATTTTTGTAACAATTTGACAATTTCCAACACCAATAAAAGAGTAGTCGACTTAACAGTGACAGCACACTCAATAATCACAAATCACAGTCTCACAGGAAACAAACAAACAAACGTTCAAAAATGGTACTTCTTTATTTCCTGCGTCATTCTGCAGGAGCAGTCATTCAAAACCTGATGAAAAAGGGACAATTTTTCTCCATAGCATACTTTATTCAGAGTTGGACAAATTAAACCATCATTATGAAAAAAAAAAAGTTTCCAATTAAAAAAGGTGGAAAAGGAAAATAAACGGCTTGAGGGGTGGGGTAAATGAGTTGGATGTTTTATTATACCTAGTTCTACAATATACACAGCAGGAAAAAGAAAAGAATTAATAAATATCAGTACTATCTGAAATATGGATTAAGCATTAATATGCAGAAATATGCAACTATTAATCAAGCATCTAATTACGTCATAGTAGATCATAAATGAGATTTTCAACAAGGATATGAAGAGGACATGTCAACTTCTAAAAAGTCATGAATTTTAAAAAAATAATAGTAACACTACGAAACAAGCTATACACACACTTCTTTCCCTCTAAATAAAACAGGTTGAAGAGCATACTAGACCACACTTACAGCAAGGGCCTCTGATACGTGCTCCAAATGTTTAGTTAAGTTTGAGACAGCATTAGCCATATTGCGCTTTGTAACATACATAAGGTCTGAGAATGAAAACCCCTGTTCAAACAGAAAGAATAAATAAGANACATGACAGTCAGATAGACGTTTCATTAACCACATAAAAAAAACTATCGGACAATACCTCTTTAAAAGGCATATATTTTATCAGCACCTGAGCAGCAATGGCATCAGAGTAGTCAGAATCACCCACATATTGTTCCCCAGACTTCTCTAAGCCCTTCACCAAGGACTGTAAGCACAACAATAGAAAATGCAGTCACTCATACGGAAACAAAACAAATGTTACAACGCTTTGTTGAGCCTAGTTTATCATTTGAAGTTGTTTGGGCAAATTTATGAGACATCCAATAAGCTATTCCGTTGCAACAATAATCTAGAAAGTGAGATATTGAAATCCACCGTAAATAAACGATGACAATAATAATTTAAAACAACTTTCACGAACGTTCCATCGCCAATTAGATAAAAAGTCAATAGCATCTTGGAACTTTCCCAAAAAATTTCCTAATGCCACGCAACATTGGAGCTAATTAAGCAGAAAAATAAAAACAGCCAAAATAAGAAAAATCGACACCTGAAGTTCACCCAACACATCCGATAATTTACCATTCTTAAGCAGGATCGTACTAGAGTATCCTGTAAAAACAAACACAATAACAACATTAACAATCGTGACATACTCTCGAAAAAAAATTGGTTTTAGATCATATAAACAGCATGAACGTATAAATTAAATAGATTAGAAGTCTAGTTGAAATACCAGCTCCAACAAGAATCAGAATCTTCGAAAGGCCTACTCCAGTTTGCATAGCCATAGTGGTGTTCGTCAAATCGGAAGCCCTAGGGAGGAGAAATGGGGTCTCGGAGGAGGACAAAAAATTAAGTCCGGAGTGGATACCCGGAATGCTATGTTAACTGGAACTGGTCGGCGATGAAAAAAAATATTAAAATTATTTCCAGACGACGCCGTTTGATCATGCACAACAAAACCGTCTTTCTAATTAGGCCATAACGAGTTGCCACTTAAATATATATTAATGTTATTTCTTTTATTTCCTTCACAATATATATATATATATATATATATATATATATATATATATATGTATCCGCTTTTTATATTTATTTTTATGGACATTTTAATATTTAAGATTATAATTTAAATTCAAATAAAATTTAAGAATTTAGTCATTTAAAATTGGTTAAATATAAATATATGATTTTTTTTTAATTTCATAATCTCAAATATACCCTGTTAATAATTTTAAAATTATTGGTTGAAATTTAAAAAGAAGCATCATATTCCCCTCCATAAAATCTTGCTATGTGCTTACATTGTGTAATTATTATAAGGCCATATGATCGAGAGGACGAAACCAGACCGCAAAAAAGACCAACGCAACGCAAGCTTCGATGCGTGGGACTTTCTTACATAGCCAGGGAGAGAGAGGGAGGTGCTGACCATTTCAATGCTGGTGGCAGCTGACGGAGTCGCATTCAGAGACGTGGCGGGAAGATGGGATATCAGCGATAAATCCTGCAGGCCAGTTAAAGAGAGGGGACCTTCTGATCTAATTCCTGAATTCATTTGAGATACACAACAGAGCCTAAGGAGCCTTTCGAAGCGCATCTTCTGAGGTAGGTTTGATCTATATGGTTTTTTAAACGTTTCAATCATAAGTAGGAGTGAATGATGCATTTCCCAGGATCCCAGTTTACAACATATGGCACAAGGACAGGAGGTTAGATATTCTGCATTGTCAAACTGCGAATCCTATTTCGAACGCATCCAATCTACGAAGAAACTTCCCAAGTTCTTACAGGAGACGCTGAATGATGCATTTGCCAGGATCCCAGTTTCCTCATTTCCTGGAGTTTCGGTAGGCAGAGGTAATAATGGTATCAACGACAACTTCAATTTTATAACTTCCTTCGTATGTTTATGCATAACAAATTACTAGGAGGGTTGAAGAAATAAAAAGAAAAAAATATATATACTTTTTACAGTTATTGAGATTCCAGCAGACACAACTATTCCTCATGCTGTGAAGATTCTATCTGAGTGCAACATTTTATCAGCTCCTGTAACAAATCCAAATGCAAGAGCAAGTATAAATTGGAGAGAAAGGTACCTTGGAATTGTGGATTATTCGGCGATTATCTTGTGGGTCATGGAGAGTGCGGAACTTGCTGCAGCTTCTTTATCTGCTGGTTCAGCTACTGCTATTGGAGTTGGTGCAGGAGCAGTTGGTGCTCTTGGAGCATTGGCATTAGGCGCGACAGGCCCCATTGCAGTTGCAGGGATAGCTGCAGCGGCGGTTGGAGCTGCTGTGGCTGGTGGAGTTGCTGTTGACAGAGGAATCGGTAAAGATGCTGCCACAGCGGCTGATAGTTTAGGACAAGATTTTTACAAAGTCTTACTGCAAGAAGAACCATTCAAATCAACAACAGTAGGCTCTTAAACTATGCCAGTAGGGTGACTTTTATTGCTCAAACTAACCAAATTACTACCTCATATCATATGTACTTATTTTCAAGCCTTGGTATCATGTAATCATGTGTTCCAGGTTCAGTCGATATTGAAATCCTACCGCTGGGCTCCATTTCTTCCAGTGACCCTAGATAATTCCATGTTAGGTGTCTTATTGCTACTCTCAAAATATAGATTGAGGAATGTACCTGTCATCGAACCAGGGAAACCCGACATCAAGAATTACATAACTCAATCTGCAGTGGTTCAGGGTCTCGAAAGGTGTAGAGGAAGGGACTGGTTTGACTGTATAGCTGCAAGACCTATTTCCGATTTAGGACTTCCTTTCATGTCTTGTAACGAGGCAAGTACTTATAATGACTGGTTTTGGTTTGTAACAATTTACAGCTTTAATTGTCTGTTCTCTTTTTGGTCAGGTCATTACCATCCAAAGCCAAGAGTTGATACTGGAAGCTTTCAAGCGAATGAGAGATAATCACATTGGTGGGCTTCCAGTTGTCGAGGGGCCAAAGAACAGAATTGTGGGAAATATAAGTATAAGAGACATAAGATATTTACTGCTTAAGCCTGAAATTTTCTCCAATTTCAGGTAAGATACAAGGCAGGACTTTTCATTATGCACGTTGAATTACGTTTTTAAGTCACATACTTGACCTTCTACTATAGAATGCTCTATCTAGTATCTGCCAACTATGAATATCAATAAACGTGGAAAGGGTTGCATATTAACTATGTTAGAAACTAATGCCCCAATGAGGTAATGAACTTTCTTTTATGGCTCATATGGGTTAATTCCTTCTGTTTTTCTATATTATCAAATGTGTTTAAGCTATAAAAGCCCATTTTTCTTGATTAATGTTTTATGTTTCTTTTGTCGTTGGATTTCAGGAAGCTTACTGTTATGGATTTCATCAAGACAGTAGTTATGTTGATCCAAGATGTTGGGAAACTAGCCCCGCCTATCATATGCAAACTCGATTCGACTCTCGGCTCTGTTATTCATAGTCTTGCTTCCAAGTCAGTCCACAGGATCTATGTCGTAGCTGCTGATGACGAAGTTGTAGGGGTCATCACCCTAAGGGACGTGATCTCGTGCTTCATTTTTGAGCCACCCAACTACATCATCAACAACTTTGGATTCTCTGCCGAAGAAATGTTGAATCAGTGACATTTATAAGTTTTCCTTACAAATCATAAATATTTAAGATGTAAAAGAGTTGCGAGATCTGGTTTGGCACCAGAAGTATACTAATTACTTGGTTTATGTACTTACTCTTAGGTCATTCTATTGAACTAAGGCCAGATGGCTTTCTCAATCCTTTGTCATTCATCATTTCTCTAACCCTTTCAACATCTTTCCACCTTCCAAGCTCAGCATATATATTGGATAAGATAACAAATGGAAGTGGATTCTTAGGCTCTAATTCTGAAATTCTTGAAGCCATTTCTTCGCCCAGTTTAGAATCTTTGTGCAAGCTACAAGCACCAAGCAAAGAAGCAAGAGAAGACATAGAAGGCTCTGGCAATTCTTCCAACAATTTTCGAGCTTTCCCCAACTGGCCGGCTCTACCCAAAATGTCTATCATGCAGTTATAATGATCACGATCTGGCTGCAGGTCGTATTTCTTGTTCATCATCTTGAAAAACTGCCAACCTTTGTCAACCTGACCACAATGACTGCAAATAGATAAGAGACTGGTAAATGTGGCCGCATTTGGATGTACTCCTTCTTCCAGCATCCGATCAAATATATCAAACGCAGATTTGTTCTCCCCATTGTTCCCGTAACCTGAGATCATTGCGTTCCAAAATATTGTATCTTTTGGTTTGAAGCCAAATTGATCGAAGAGTCTCTGTGCTGAAGAAAGACATCCACATTTCATGTACATGTCAATAAGTGCCGTGGCAAGCAACACGTCCATATGAATGAAGCTTTTAGTTACTTGGGCATGGATCTCTTTGCCATGTCGCAATGCAGACAAGTCTGAACAAATGGATAAAAGACTAGTGAGAGATTTTAAACTAGGGACTGTGCCAGCCGATTGCATTCTGTGAAAGTACTTAAAGGCCTTCACCGGCTGACCCAAATGGGCATGTCCACTTATCATTGAGTTCCAGGTAGCTGAATCTGGCTGCAATTTATGGGACTCCAACGATTCAAAAAGTTCCACTGCAATTTCACTCTGTTCATTTAACATCATTCCTGCAATCAATGAATTCCATGTAAATAAGTTACTGGTTCCTTTCCGCTCGTTGAATACCTTGTGTGCACACTGCCAAGCCCCACATTTAGAATACATGTCCACCAGTGCAGTTCCAACCATTACATCATCATTATCAATTTTAACAGTGAGTGCATGAACCTGCCTACCAAATCCAAGATGTGAAAGAGTAGAACAAGCAGAAAGGACAGAAACCAGTGTGACGGAATTCGATTTCCCAGGTGGGCATTCCATCATGCTCTTAAATACATCAATTACCATACGGGGCATGCCATTCAGTAGAAGCCCTGAAATATAAGCATTAAAACTCACCACGTTTTTGTTCGACATCTCTTGGAATACCTTTGCAGCGAAACCCATTTTTTCACAAGTACAATACATCGTCAAAAGCGCCGTAGCAACATATACATCCATCTGAAAACCCAGGTTGATAGCCCAACAATGTATTTGTATCCCATGAGCAACACTTGCGCATGCTGACAGTAAGTTAACAATGGTAATTGAATTGGGCTTTAATGAATCGCGATTCACAAGCTCAACCATCCGTAACGCTTCTCCACGAAAACCATTCAAAGAAAACCCAGAAATCATTGCGTTTAACGACGCCGTGTTTCTGTGGGGCATTTCGTCGAACACTTTCAGAGCGTCATCAACATGAAAAAGCTTCAAATACATATCCGTGAGGGCTGTTGCTGCATAGACGTCTGCTGAAAACCCCACTTTCATCAAGTGGGTATGCAGCATTTGGCCTTGTGGAACCGAGTTAAGCTTTGCGCACGCTTTGAAGAGAGGAGGAAAAATGAAATTGTGAGAACTAAGGGAGGCTGAGTGGTGCTGCGAGTACATGGAGAATGCTTCAACGTAAAATCCTTTGGCCACCAATCGCACTATTTCGCGATTCATGGGATTTGATCGGAGCACAAGCGATCGAGCTTATTAACCAATTGTAGACTTGTTACCTTCCAACGCTCGTTTACGTTGGTCCGTTCGAGTTTTCTTATTTATTTAATTAGTTAAACAATTCTATTAAATGTTTTCTAATCATTTAGTAAGATTTGTCTCACATGGTTAAATTTTTAAATCCTTAATTGGATTCTTTCCTCCACTCATATCTTAATTTTTGTTGTTAAACTCATCATGGTTCCGGTCATTACCAAGAGTAGTGAAGAATAGTACTCATTAATGTAATCAATTTATTTTAGATCAACGTGGTTAGTTCGAATATGCTAATGAGATAGCTCCAAGAGCAAAAATATTAAATTTTTTTCCAGGTCTCTGGCGGAGAAACCATGTTATGAAGTTGAAGTGGAACATGCACTTAAATTTTGGATGCACAACAGCAAGAGCTCGATGAAGAAACATAATGAAAATTACAAATAATACCTCCATTGACAATAATGCCAACGATTGTCATGAGGAAATCATTACTTGGAAGTCGTGACCAATAGTTAAGCATAAGAAAGAAGATAAGAATCACGTACTAACGTGGTTCATTTTAGGACGTTGGATACAATATTTTAAGTTGAAGTGAGGTTTGAATCTTATATTAAACTTATTATCCCATAAGTAATTCAAGTGAGTCTATGAGTTACCTTATTTGCCAGACCTATAACTTTTGATATAATTAAAAGGATATTGAGATAATCTTAGTTTTTATGTGTCGTCCATTAAGTATATAAAAACAATGTTCACCTTAAGAGGCATAGACTAAAAAGTCTTCTCCGTCCTCATCCTCACTAAATTTCTCATTTATTTATTTATTTGCAGAAATCGAGTTATCATAAATAATTTATTTCATTTATTGCTTTTTTTTTTAAAGATAATTATTTTAAAATTTTCATCTTTTAATATAATATTTATTAAAGTCATAGTAAATCAGTATCTTTTATATATATTATATATCTTTTACCAACTTAACTTTTAAAAATTAAAATTTTAATATAAACATAATCTTTGACCATCAGAAAAAATCTAAATATTATTTTAAAATTAAGTAATTTATTTTTTTAATATCACCTCTAAATCTTAACAACTTACAAATTAGAGATCCCTACAAGACGGCGCCACGTTAATTTACGCGCAAAAAGGGCGGCCAAAATGACAAATTACCAGCACATCGCTGATTGGCACGTGGTAATTCATTTTCCTCTACAATATATATCTTTTATTTTCTTTATTATTATTATTATTATTATTATTATTATTATTATTATTATTATTATTATTATTATTATTATTTTGGTGGGACAAAATGCAATAATATAAGCACGACTCGATTCTCCTCTCCCTCTTTTAGCCTCTTAATCGTGTTTTTGCCACTGGGGAAGTCTCTCATCGACGATTCCCTCTCGTGAAGCGTTTGAGGATTGAAATCGGGATTTTTCTTTGATTTAGTTTTTGAGTCCATCAAGATCAAGTGAAGGATCTCGCCGCGCTAGGTTACGGGTAAGGGGTTTCGATCATCTTAATTGTTTGAATTCTTTTCTTACATGGTTGCCTTGTTAATTTTGTCTTCGATTCGTGGATTATCATGGTGTGTCATTGGTTTTTGTTTTCGATGTTATTGACGTGGTTGTCGCGTGGGTGCATATGTGTTCCCATACTGAGGTTAAGACCTGTTCGCCTTAATTTGTTAGATGATATATTCTGCTTGTCTGGCTAGCAGATTTGGACAGAGATCTAGGGGTTTTGATTACGGCGACAGTATGGGAAAAGATTTATTGACGTGCGACGCGTTAACTTTTTTGTTTTGTTACTGCACGGGTTTGCAATATCTAGTAGTTAGCTTTCCGAATTGAAATGTGTCTCGAGGACATTTCCTCGTATCTTGCTTGTTCTTTAAATGAAATTAAACAGTTCCACCAGTTCTCCATCCATTTAATCCCCTTCTCGTTTGATGATCGAACTTGTTTGTTGTTCTTCATCAAACTTGCACTTGGCGTGAATTTTCATATATTTTGAATACTCGAACGGTATCGTTTCATGTTCAGATTGAGCATAATCATTTTTTCTGCGTTGGCCATGCAAGTGCTGAAGAAAGTGAAGTTAAAATTGTTGTCTTGGTTTATTTTCAGCCGGTGAGGATGTCTACTCCTGCAAGGAAGAGACTGATGAGAGATTTCAAGAGGTTGCAGCTAGATCCACCTGCTGGCATCAGTGGTGCTCCCCAAGACAATAATATCATGCTATGGAATGCTGTTATATTCGGGTACGACCCTTTTTTTCCTTTTTCTTATCAGAATTTTTTTACATGTCCATCATTGCTTCTGTTGCTAACTGATTTACATGTTACTTCGTTGGCTTATGCAGGCCAGATGATACACCTTGGGATGGAGGTATTCTCAATTTCTGGTCCTTTATGACTAATTAAGAAGACAACAGTGTTGTTATTACCGAGTCTTCTAATGATTTACCTCTCTCTTATTTGACGAATTCACTTTGTTTTCTATCAAAAACTACAAATAATCAATGATATTAATTTATGTGCACTACAATATATACAATAGTATTTTAACTTTTCTCAATTATGTAAATATTTTTTTTGCTATATAGTTAATTATTTGAATGATAGTTTGTATCTTCACGTCTCTTGATCTTCTTGTCAAGCTCTTTCCACTATTTGGATATGGCGAGTGCATTGTATTTCCTGGGGGGGAAATCAGAATAATTATAACTTCTAAAATTCTATTTATTGTCTTCTTGGGGCTCTTGAATCTGTAAAGTTAGGTTGTTTTCATCTCTCCCGATGCAATGTACGGGTATGTACTCTGAATGATCCATGTATTATGCAGTGCTTTTCTAAACGTTAGATTTTAGTGAAAGGGATATTGGCATCTTGTTTGTCGTTTCATTTTCTGAAATTTTTAGTTAATTTTGTATTCAAATTTGGTAGTTTTCTTAATTAAATATATTTGTGAACTTCTTGTGTATGGTGTGTAATTTGGTAATCATTTTTTTGAGTTGACCAGGTACGTTCAAACTTACCCTTCAGTTCACTGAGGATTATCCCAATAAGCCACCGACAGTCCGCTTTGTTTCTAGAATGTTCCACCCTAACAGTAAGTTCCCAACCTCCAGGAATGTGGCCTTAACAAATATTTTACGATTTGATTCATTCTTGGTAAATTTGCGGGCTTTTTGTAATCTCCATTGGCACTAGGTTTTATGAGGATGGCTAGTTCTACTGTACGTTTTTTGCTTATTTTCTGTTAATACAATGTAGCTCAATGTGTATGTTTTAGTGCTCAGCTAATTTTCTCTTGCTAAGAAATGGAAAAAAAATCATCTGCTAATATTATCGTTTCTGCTTTCATCAAACCTTTATAAATCCTAGTTGCAATGCTTGATATGTATGCTATGTTGGGCTTGGATATGGATGGGTGATTTTAATATGTGAAAGTTCAGAGAAAAAGAGTTCAACTATCTTGTAAAATGACTAAGTAAATGTTTATCTTAGGTTGCAACGTAAGTTGTGACAATTTTGTTTTAAAATTATTTTCTGTACGTGCTNTTTTTTTTTTTTTTTTTTTTTTTTTTTTTTTTTTTTTTGACTCATTTGTCTTTTGCGATCACCTTCAGTTTATGCCGATGGTAGCATTTGTTTGGACATTCTGCAAAATCAGTGGAGCCCAATATATGACGTAGCCGCTATACTCACCTCTATTCAGGTACCACCTAATCAATTTGACCTTAATGTCTGTCAAGGATGAAATTTTTTCTTGCTATATTATCGGCAGCCTCCTTTTATCATATTATAAGATGTAAATAATGTAATTATAGTCAGTTAAAGAAACCTGCCATTGCCTCCTCTGTACTATGCCCAACCTTTGTTGTAGAATGCATAAGGTTCATGTGTCCTCTGGATGTTTATTATATTAAATTTGGATGAAACTAGCTTAGCGAGCAGGCGGTTAGTTGTAAGCCTGTTCTCCCTGCTGACCCATGCATAAAGGCGTTGTTCTTGTAGTTTTTGTCCTTGATTTTTGAATTAGCGACACATGATAGGTTTGATTCACTCATTTTTTTCTTTTAGAAAAAAAAAAAAAAAATAAATAAATAAAAATAAAAACTAAAAACATAATGCACTAGAATTTCAGTGTAGGTTTCAATTATGATCATGTCGTTTTAAAAGTTTCATTTTTGACCTTTGAATTATTTGGGAACATCCCTTCTGCCAACTTTTTTGTTAACATGAACACAGAAATATGATATGGTCATATATAGAATAAGGTACATGAGCATAAGTGACGGATTTCAATTATGCCCTTAGACTTTTGAATAGGTTTTAGTTATGTTCTTATTATCTCAAAGTCATATTTTAACTCAACCTTTAAAATTGTTTCAAAACTGCATAAATATGCTATTAACTTCAGAATTTAAATGAAAATCTAAATATTTACGTGGTAGTGAGGCATCAAAAAGTTTTAAGGGTTTTAGCTTTATTCAAAATGATGTTGATTGGGGAGGAAGTGGAATTGAAGGTTAAGAGTTTTAGTTTAAATGGCATCGAGAGCCATGTATTGTGAGAATAGTAATACATTTGTAAAAATTAGCAGTCACACTCTGGAAAAGTCAAAAGAGTAGGGTCTTCATGAGGGAAAAATGGTGGAAGAGTGGGGTTAGTGGAAAATATGGGTGGGAAACTAGGTGAACAATATAAAATGATTGACTAATGGATGAAGACAAATTTATCCTCCAAAGTAAGAAATTTGTTTTGCAATAGTGGGCCCTGGGTTCGGTTATTTGGGAGTCTTTGTTTGTCACTGCCACTCTTCTTTGTTTATTGCTTAATCTTAATTTGCATCGTTTAGTTGAGAGATGATACACTTTGGGATGGAGGTGTTTTGGAAATTTTATCAACCTTTTGTGTTTTTATACCATTAATGTTTTCCTTTGCAGTCGCTGCTGTGCGACCCCAATCCAAACTCTCCTGCTAATTCTGAAGCTGCTAGGATGTTTAGCGAGAACAAGCGTGAGTACAACAGGCGAGTACGTGAAATTGTGGAACAGAGCTGGACTGCTGATTAGCCACAAAATGGTTGTAGGCGAACAAAACAGAAAAGATGGTCGAGTGGCTTGTTTGCATGATATTGTGTACCTGGGAAGAAAACTGATTTGTTTTGTAATTTGCGTATTATGTGATATGCTTGCTTGGTTTATTAAGATGAACTGCTTTAGTCTATTTCAATTTGTCTCTCTGGTCTGGTTTTTGCATCTTTCTCACCTAAGTTTTCCTCTATCCTTTAATTCCGACCTTTTGATCGAGACAAATGCCATCATTACACATCTTCAATTAGGGTGCTTACCAATACGATGAAAAGTTATGGAGGATTAGGGATTAATAATATAGACTAGACGTGATGTTTGTCGTTCTGCATACCAAACTGTACTGCCGGCTTAGACAGCAAGGACCTTAGAATCCTTTTATTTCCGACTTACTTATTGATTTTTTTAACTTAGCAAAGGTAAAATGCGAGCTGTGTATTTGTAGAACGTAGTCACATTTATTCCCACCGTGGATTGATTTCTTTATATGAAGGTCACCAGGTTTACACAAGTACTAGTCCATCTTTCTTGAACATGCATTGAATGTTACAATTTTAGACCACATTTCCAGTGGAAGGACATTTTGTTTGGATTCTCTGGATGGTGAACTGATCGATGAGAAAGAGATGATGATAGATACTTACTTAAGGATACTTACTTAAGGATTATTCTGATGAGTACTCGTATAATATTTTATGTGTTATGTTACATTCTAGAAAATGATCTATCGATAAGAAGTTTTTATATATTTCTTTATTTCTTTTTGGACGTAGTCTACTTATTTTGTTTTCAATGACAGGGTTATAATTTCAAAAGACGTTTTACATCAAATAAAAAATTCAAATAGCTCATCATGAGATGAGATGGGGTAATTAGAAAAGCTGAAGAAAGAATAATATTAACGGAAAGCGACAATTGCNAAAAAAAAAAAAAAAAAAAAAAAAAAAAAGGAAAAAGAAAAAACGTATAACTAATTTAAATAAAAAAGAAAAGGAAAAAGAAAAAGAAAAATCTTGGACTGAACAGTGCTTTTAATCATTGGAGATGGGAGGCCAAGGCGGCTTCCTGTTAATATACGCGCTAAAAATTCGGACAAATGCCAAATAAAATAATAACAAAATTACCTCGCACTGCAGATTCGCACGTGCCAACTCATTTTCCTCTATAATTTCTTTTTTTTTTTCTTTTGTGAAATTTGATTTCAATGCAATATAAGCAAGATTTGGGTTATCTCCTTCCTTCTCTCCTCTTATCGTGTTTTGGTCACCGGTGGAGATCTCTTGTGGAACGAGTACCTTTCGTAAAACCAGTCGAGATAAGTGCTCGGGATTTTCTTTCACTTTGTTTCTGAATCATCCATCGAGATCAGCCGAAGTTATCGGCTCGCCGAGCTCGGTTACGGGTAAGGGATTTCGATCATCTTAGTTTTTTGAGTTATTGTCTTTTTTGGTCGCTCTTTGTTAATTTTGTCTCCGATTCGTCGATCACCGTGGTGTTACTGGTCTTTGTTTTCGACGTACTCGACGTGGTGGTTGCGTGGATGTACTTGTGCCGATACCGAGGTGTTAAAAGCTTGTTCGCCCTAATTTGTTAGGAATTGTAATCTGTGTCTATCCATCAGTTTAGGAGAGAGATCTAGGGTTTTGTTTCATGAGAAGGGTACGGGAAAGGGTTTATTGACGTGCAAGAGCTTGAGTGTTAATCCTGCCCGACTAGCATTTCGAGCTGTGGTTTGAGCAGCAAATGGTGTCCCTCTTCTTGTCTTGGCCCTTTGAATCCACAAGTACCAGCGTAGGACCAAGGAATTCCCCGCCCCCGTACATCTGTAACAGTCACAATTGTATTGTTTAAACTTGCTTTCATATGAATAAGGCATTTTTTTTAAAGCACGGGTTTGTAGTAGCTACTATGTTTTCCGGATTGAATTATGTATCGAAGGAGATTCTTTTTGTTCTTGTTTGTCCTGTAAATGGAATTAAATGGTATCACCTCCTTCTGCATCCATTGGGTTCATGTGGACGTATGCTCTAGAGTCTGGACTTCATTTTGGACCTGCAATTTTAATTTACTTAAAAAGCGCCCTTGAAGTGCTCCATTGTTCTTTTCGTTATGGTGATATCATGGAAGATAGAGGCACCTCCTTCTCATTTGATTGAACTTGTTTCATGTCCCTCATCTAACTTTCACGTGGTTGAATTTTCATCTTTTGTATCCTTCTTTAACGGTCCTTTTTCATTTTTCTGAATTGGCCATATGCATTTTTAACAATTGAAGCTAAGATTGTTGTCTTGGTCTATTTTCAGCCGGTGAGGATGTCTACTCCTGCAAGGAAGAGACTGATGAGAGACTTCAGGAGATTGCAGCAAGATCCACCTGCTGGCATCAGTGGTGCGCCACAAGACAATAATATCATGCTATGGAATGCTGTCATATTTGGGTAAGCTGGGAAAATAAATAATGACCTTGTTCTTTCTTCTTAACAGAATTTGTGCAGGGCAATTGCTTCTTTGACTACTGATGCTTTGGTCTTTGATTGTTTTTTGTTGGCTTTTGCAGGCCAGATGATACGCCTTGGGATGGAGGTATTCTTAATTTCTGCCTTTCTTGGCCTATTTTTCTTATTTAGAATAAACAGCGTTGTATTAGGATCAAGTTCTATAGTCATTTACTCATTTTTTTCTTTGATGATTTCACTTCGTTTTTCTGTCCAAAACTAAAACTAATGAGGATCTTTTTTCACTGCAGCTATGTAGATACGTATGTTGGCTTTATATCTATTAGCTTTGTACAGTTAAATTGATTTGTCAATTTTAAAATTATCCGGTCCTGATTTGCATGATATTTTGTTTGTATAACATGTTCTTCTTTTTAAGCTTTTTACTGTTTGGATATGGATGTGTGTTGTATTTTCTGGTGGAGAACTCAAAGAATAATTAGAACTTTCTAAATGTCTGGTTGTGATTTCCTGGTTCTTTAAATTCAAAATGTTAAGTTGCTTTCATCCTTCCTGGTGCGAGTTATGGGAATGTATTCTGGAGGATCTGTGTATTCTGATGTCCTTTTCTAAACACTGAAATGGACATTAGCATCTTGTTTACTTTTCTGAGAATTTTGATTAATTTTGCATCTTATTTTGGTATTTTTCCACAAGTATTTTTTTTTATAAACTCCTCATGTAGTTTATGAATTGTGATTTGGCTACCCTTTTTTTGAGTGTTGACCAGGTACGTTTAAGCTGACCCTTCAGTTCACGGAGGATTATCCAAATAAGCCACCAACAGTCCGCTTTGTGTCTAGAATGTTCCACCCTAATAGTAAGTTCGCAATATCAAAGAATGTGCCCTTTACAAACAAGTTATGCTTTATGTGGTTCATTCTGGGTCAATTTGAGAGCTTATTATAGTCTCCAATGGCACTGGGTTAAGAAGATGCCTACTCCTGTAGATTCTTTCTCCAGCTACTTATTGTTAAGAGCGTGCTGCTTACTATGTTTATATGCTGTGCTTACCCAATTTCATTGTATATTTTTCATATTGTGCATAGGTTATTTTCTTTGTCTTACAAATAAAAAGCAGCTATCGTGTTTCCTTCATCAAACTTTTATATGAACTCGACGTGTTATGTTTGATATATATGGGTATGTTTGACTTGGGCCTGGATGATTTTAATGATTGGAAGGCAAGAGAGAGAAAGTATAACTATCTGGTAAAAAGACAAAGTAAATGTTTATCTTAGGGTACATTGTAGATTGTAACAATTTTATTCTTAATTTGTTCTGTACTGTTTCTAAGCTTACACTTTGTTTGTGCGTTTTGCCTTTTCCATTGCCTTCAGTTTATGCTGATGGAAGCATTTGTTTGGACATTCTGCAAAATCAGTGGAGCCCAATCTATGATGTAGCAGCTATACTCACCTCTATTCAGGTATTCCTAATTGATTTAACCTTAATAAATGTAAAGCGTATTTTTAATTTATGTATGATTAATAGCTCTTTTTATCACAAATGAAAAGCATGCCACTGCTCCTGTACTATGCCCTATCCTAGAAGTAGCACGCATATGGTTCATGTGTCCTCATGATGCTCATTGTAACTTATTTATGGAACTGGCTGTGCGCGCAAGAATTTACTTTGTACAGTTGCCCTTGCCACTGACCAGCCATGCCATAAGAGCATTCATTCCTTTAGTTTTTGTTCTTATTCTCTGAATTTGTGGCATATGACAGTTTAGATTCTTTTGATTTATTGATTTAGTTTATTATTTGATTATTATTTTTTGACATTTAGGATCAAGTATAAAGAACAGGCCTCAAAAAAAGTATAAAGAACTGGAATTATCTTGCCTGATTATCTGATTGGAATTTGAGACCTACTTAAGAAATTGTATCTATTGTCGATATTCTATATTTTTTTATGATACCATTAAAATAACCAACACTGCAAGTATACTACTGCCCTCCTAGAAAAGGGAGAAAGGAACGTAGGTTTGTGAGATAAAGAATTATCTGCCGATTTATTTGGTGTGGGGATTGAGTATGTGATAATATTGTTGTCAGTAATGGAAAAATGACTTGTGGAATTTAGTGTTAAATGGCTCGGTGGTGCTTTTCATTGATTTGCAAGCTCAATGTTCGTTGGTTGGTTGGTTTGTTTTTTTAATCCCAATAACGTTTTCCGTTGTAGTCGTTGCTGTGCGACCCCAATCCAAACTCACCTGCTAACTCTGAAGCTGCTCGGATGTTTAGCGAGAACAAGCGTGATTACAATAGGAGAGTACGTGAGATCGTGGAACAGAGTTGGACCGCTGATTAGCCACAAAATGGTTGTGTAGGCGAACGAACAGAAAAGACAGTCGAGTGATGACTTGTTTGCATGATATTCCACCTGGGAAGAAAACCGATTTATTGTGTAATTTGCGTATTATGGATGATAATGATGCTTGCTTGGTTTATAAAGATGAACTACTACTATGGTCTATTTCAATTTAGACTCTCTGGTCTATAGTATTTTGGCATCTTTCTCAGGCAAGCTTTCTTCTATCCTTCAATTCTGGCCTCTGATCGAGGTAAATGCCATTTCAACGATTCAATCGGGAACTTCTATTTGGTGGGGCTAATCTCATTCTGCTTACGATACTTTCCTGCCAACTTTTTTTTTTTATTTTTAAAAATAATAATTGCTCTTTTCCATCCCCATCTTCTGCTTCCTCTCATCGATGGTCACCTACGCCCGTGACTGACTAAGAAAAAAAAAACTTTCATTTTCCTCTAGCTTAAAATTATTTCATATTTTCAAATACTTTTAATTGGGTGATTTGCTGTTTTATGTTAAATTGTATACACCCAAAATATATTTGGTAAAAATAGGAAAAAAGAAAATAATGGCCCATTAGTGACCTGACCACAAGCCCAAGCCCAAAAGCATAGTGAAAACTGAAACGCGTCGTTTCGGTGGATGGACGTAAGCGACATGTCGTCAACTTAGCTAAAGGTTGAAACGTCGTATCGTAAAAGAGACGTCGTAGTGGCCTTACGTAATCTGTAGCTCCATTACGCGCCATTGGAGTTCTGAATTCCACGCTTCTAACGGCGCGGCGCCAAGTCGAGCTTTTGCCGTTGTCTTTATAAGTCTTCCATTCCGTTAAAAAGATCCGCGTCGATTCAACCAATCAGAGGTGCGACGTTGAGTCACTCAACCAATAAAAGTGCTCCACGTGGAATACCTTCCAATATAATTCGCTTCACTCGGGTAGTTTTTTTCTTCTCCATTTCAGCTCTTGGCCATTTTTCTTTTCCTGCCTGAATTAATTTTTTCTCTTGCATATTTCTGCAATTTCGATTTCTTTTCTTGGATCTAGTCTCTCCGGCGACATCAAGGGCTGAGAATGGAAGCTCATGGCAGTGGACTCCGCCGCGTGTTCGTGCTCGCCTTTTGCGTCGCCGGGATTTGGTCCGCTTATATTTACCAAGGCATTCTTCAGGAGACTCTGTAAGCTTTTTTTTGTTCGTTATGATTTATTTACTATTACTTTCTTTTGAGCGAATGTCTGTTGTTGATATCTTCCTGAGGATTCTTATTACAGCATAAGCTTTGTTTTCAGATTTTTCATATTAGACTTTCTTTTTTGTATTTTTTGTTGGAAAGCAAGTTGATTCTGTTGAATTTACTTGCGAACAGTAACTGCCCATTATCTAGGGCAATCTGGGTAACTATTCCGTGGAATTGGATGTTGCATTTATTCGTTATGCAACTTCTTCAAGATTCCTTCGCCATTATATTCTTACCTTAAGATTTCTGCATCTTTTGGGAGATTAACATTAGTGCGTATGTTTCAGAAAATGCTGGGATTTAGTATCCAAGATTCGGGTTCTTTTTCTAATGATAGGATTTCAGGACTAGTAGTCGTTCTGCCTACTGTCTTTTTCCGTGAACTTGATCCCAAGAAACCCATTTTTTCTCTTGGGAAAAATCACGTTCCGGAGGAGCATCCTCATTGTTATTGCTTTCTTCACCGACGGATTCAAATCTATTTTCATGATTTTAAGTCATTTTTCATTTCTCTTTAGGTCCACTAAACGCTTTGGTTCCGACGGAAAGAGATTTGAACACCTTTCCTTCCTTAACCTGGCACAAAATGTTGTCTGTTTAATATGGTCATACATAAGTGAGTTTCTCTTGGCTCGACTTCTTACCAAATCTATTCTATTATGTACCTTCCATTATCGTACGGATTTAAAAGGAAAAAATATTTTGTGCTGTGGTCAAAAGAACTAAGCTGGTTGTGCATCATAAACAGTGATAAAGCTCTGGTCCAGTCGTATCACTGGTGGTGCACCTTGGTGGACATACTGGAGTGCTGGTATTACGAATACTATTGGACCAGCTATGGGAATTGAAGCTTTGAAGTATATAAGCTATCCTGCCCAGGCATGTTTCAAATTATACCCATATTTAATTGTTTAACCTTTTTATTTCTGTTGTGGCTCTATAATTTTCTAAATTTAATCAATCAAGATTTCCTTGACTGACTATAAACCCCTGCGATAAATGTATAAATGATAGTTTCTGCTAGGGATGAGTGTGAGTACTAAATAAACAATGAGCGGCAACTAAAACAATGTGTGAATATTTGATTCTAGCTTATGAATTATGTTGTCCATTTCTGCAGGTCCTGGCAAAGTCATCAAAAATGATTCCAGGTTAGACAAATGAGATCCTCATAATAATATGTTTTACTCCACTTTAATATGAGGGTAGTATACTGTTAGTTTCATGGTAAATAAAAAAATCATGGAAAAAGAGGTTATGAAAACAATACTTGGAATTGATGATCTATGTACGTATTCCTTCATCTGAATCTTTGTATTCGCTTATGCAGTGATGCTGATGGGTACGCTAGTTTATGGTATTAAATACACATTTCCAGAATATATGTGTACCTTTCTGGTTGCTGGAGGAGTATCTACATTTGCTCTCTTAAAGGTTTTTTCCTTTTCAAATCTTCTTGCTTCTCGTTTTTCTATCATCAATTTCTTTCTCTAAATTTTTGTTATTTATGCTTATGTTAATTCCAGACTAGCTCAAAGACTATCAGCAAGTTGGCACATCCTAATGCACCCCTTGGCTATGGGCTTTGCTTCCTGAACCTTGCATTTGATGGTTTCACGAATGCCACTCAGGATTCCATTTCAGCAAGGTGAGAATAACACTTGGATAATTTTCTTTCGCCAGAATCTTCCTTTCTTGTGCACGATTAGTTTATACGAATGTATCATGTTGAAGATTTACATTATTACATGGTATTTATCTTGTCATAGTATTCCATTTCAGCAAGGTGATGTTTTGATGTATTTATCTTGTCATAGTCCTCAGAAGCTTTATGCTGTTAAACAGTTTAAATCAATTATGTTTACGTATGGTCATATATTCGTCATCAATTCTGCAGGTACCAAAAAACAAGTGCATGGGACATAATGTTGGGAATGAATCTTTGGGGTACTATATATAATGTGATCTATATGTTTGGGTGGCCGCATGGTACTGGATATCATGCCATAGAATTCTGCAGACAGCATCCTGAAGCAGCTTGGGACATTCTTCTGTATTGTCTCTGTGGAGCAGTTGGCCAAAATTTTATCTTCCTAACAATCAGCCGATTCGGTTCCCTTGCTAATACCACCATTACCACAACTCGCAAGTTTGTCAGCATTGTGGTGTCCTCTGTGCTCAGTGGAAACCCTCTGTCGTCGAAGCAGTGGGGCTGCGTTGTAATGGTCTTCTCAGGGTTATCATATCAAATTTACCTTAAGTGGAGGAAGCTGCAAAAGTTGCAGAGAAAGAGAAAGACCACCTAAGTAGGAAATCAATTGTAACCAAAGGTTCAATGGTCCTTGAATTAGAGGGTATCTGGAATATTCATGGATGTAGATTTATAGAGTGCTTTAGAAGTATAAACCAAGTTTTGACTCTGCCTTTTCTTTAATTTTCTGTAATCAGGCTTCGGGAGCGAGGGACCAGTGGAAGTTCCCTCCTTGAAGATGCATCTGATTTTCATTTTTTTTTTTTTTCTTTTTTGGAACTTAAAGATAACAGCTAGCTGGTGAGGATACATACGAATGATATATGGAGTAGTGTGTCTTGATGGATGGATCTACACTTTAATCTACAAAGTCAATGTAGAAAGAAACAGAATTATGTTTTATTCATCCAGATGTTATGTTGCTTTTTTGCCTGCCATGGCTCTATAAGATTTCTGGAAAAAAAAAGTGTTTCTAGAAATGGGAATCAGTTGTGTGTATCAATGTTGTGCAGTTTAGTTTGTTACTGTTATAATATGGTATAACATGATATATCATATAAAAAAGTTGTGCAATATAGTTTGTTACTGTGTAGCTAGATTTTGTTCTGACAAAGTATGAAATAAACAAAAATAACATGAAGGTGTTGTAAGTAGAATGTTGATGATCTTTCCACTTTGCTGGAAACAAAATTCAAAATTAGCCTTGTTCCTCGAGAAAGTTGATAGAGCAATAGGTGACCCTTTATTTTGTAGGTAGTTCCCTCCTCTTTTCAACTTCCACTTTTTGACTTTCGTCATTATTATACTTTGTCCCCCACTGCAAATCCGCCCCCAACCATCTGAATTTAACACACACCCTTCTTTCCCTGCACTGTCGACTTCGTTTCAATTTTCAGTCTCACGCCAGGGCCCGAGACATGAGAGGTATAAGCTTACAAAATTCTCTCCAGTGTCTTGTCTTTTCTTTGTCTTATCCCAACCCCCCAAATGTATTTGAACTCTCACTTCGTGTGTTGTTTTCAAGAAGTTGGAAGGTCTTACAAATTTACCACTTTCACAGGGTTTTTTCTGCACTTTCTTCTGTTTTACTTGAGGTTTTCATAGTTCCAACTGAGAAGGATAATCAGACAGACAGATTTGTGCGACATTTTCTCTGTATCTTTATTGGGAGTTACTTAACTGGTTGCTACTTGCTATTCTGTTCAAAATCCAGGGGCATAAGAGAAGAGAAGCCAAGGTAGAGGGATGAATGCACACCAACAACAAAACACATTGCACTCAAATCNAAAAAAAAAAAAAAAAAAAAGCTGATTCTATACCTCTGCACACCAAAAATAAAAGTATACAGGAAACCACCCCAACTGGTTATCCTCTTGTTTTCATCAGTTTTTTCCTTTCTTCCTTTTTTTGCTATCTGCTTCCCTCGATCACTTTTTGTTGGAGGGCAGTAAGCATGCGGCCAAAGCATGCTTACTCTCTGAATGTCTATAAATATATCTAGAAGTTATGTACATGTGGGAAATCAAGCTACAAAAACTGGGACACTAAGAATCACATTGCAAGGACTGGAAAAATGACACACCAAGCACACTGGTTCGGACGTTACTATTAGAAAAACCCCACCTAGGGAAAGAAAAGAAAAAAAGAATGTGGAACACGCGGTTGTACGTGTCCCGATGTGTCAGAATGCTCCATAACATTCAAGACACGAGTCATGGAATGCAGATATCAACATGCCACCATGAAAAATTTTAGGCCGGAATGGCTGCAAACCAATGGAATTTAATTCAAAAGAAAGAAAGAAAAAGACTGAATTTTGAACCTAGATAATACAGACTCTGTGTGTGGGATGATTAGAGTGGTTTTATAGACTTTGGAGAAGGGCTCTTTTGCAGGGTGGTGGTTGTGAAGGATTAACACTAGGGTTAAGGGAAGGTGATTCCACTCCCAGTGTTTTAAGAAGAAAACTCCTTTCCTGAAAAAAAGAAGAAACAAAACAAAACAGTTGAGAGGTAATATAGAAAACAAATCTCAGCATGAAACAGGCTTAAGCTTTAACATTTACTATAGCAGCTGACATTTTATACTTATATGTATACAATGTTCAATATCTATGGATAGCAACGCTTCACAGCGGATAAAGTAGTTTTGGGTAGCAAAATTCATTTGCTGCTGACATGATATTCTTTAACAAAGAGACTATGCTCGGATAGTCCTTGTTCAGGTTTTCCATTTAAAACTATCTCTTAGGCTAGGGAGTCTGCTTACTTAATGTTATAATAGCTTACTTAATGTTATAGAGAGTAAAGATCTATATATGATAAGCTACATATAAAGTAATAAAAAGTAAATAGTCCCTATAAATATGGTACATAGTTACATACATTAGATGAATATATATATAGTAAACTGAACCATATATATACTCTTTAGGCAGTGTTTTGAAAACATACTTTCTGCCTTTTCTCTCTTGCCATACATACTAGAAGTCTTCAATATAAACCCTTAGTCAATATTCCTTCTTGCATATTCTCTTTCCTATTCTTTGTGTTCATCTGCATTTTCTGTATTCTCTATACATACTAGAAGTCATTAATATAAACCCTTAGTCAATATTCTTCCTTGCTACATACTAGAAGTCATTTATAGGTAGCCATGTTCAATCTTCACTTAGATTTGAGAGCCTATATATGGTAGATAGCTATATATAATAGATGGTTATGTCTAGTAAAACTATATATATAGATCCATGTAATTTTGAGGGCCTATATATATAGTAAACGGTTATATCCGGTAAAACTATATATAGTAAACCGAACCATATATATACCCCTCATCCAGTGTAGTCGTCATCAATATAAACCTTTAGTCGATATTCCTTCTTGCATTTCCTCTCTCCCGTTCTATCTTCACTTGCCCTAGTTTGACAACCATTATCAATCTGAACCACTTCAAGATAAGAACTGGATTTATCTAAATAAGAACTAGAGTTTCGGCTGAAAATTCTTAAACTACAGCAAATTTTCACGTTGCTTTAATTTTGTTAGGAGTTTAATGATGTTATTATTAACTTATGGAGCAAATTGCACAAACCACTCCTAAACAACCATGATTGTTACGACACACTAACTTTTAATGTAAAAATTAGACCCACGAACTTCAATAAGCCAAAAAAGAATTGGAACCAAACCTCAATTGTAAAAATTGAATCCTTTAACTTTCATAAATAGAAAAATTGGCCCTATGCCCTCTCTGTGTCCTACCTTTCTCTCTCCCCTCCTTCCGAAGCCTTTCCAGGACTAGGATGCTGCAGTAGACTGCAAAATCTCTTAGCGTTAGTCCATTATCGAAGTTTCTCCCATCTAATACTCTCTCCTGTAATTGGATACTACAGCAAGCACCAGCAGCAAACAATTCGATTTATTGGCTGGATGGGAGGAAATGGAACAATGAAGGGAGGGGGAGTGTGAAAAGGCCCGATTTTCATTTTTGAATAAGACACTGCTACTTCTGACTGACAGATTTCTATAACTCTCCATAAACTCTCTAGTTTTTGCTGAAGTTATCCAACCATTGTTTTTTACTGCAGCTCCTTTTTCTTTAACATAGAAACAATCACTTGACCGATTCTATTCTATTAGTGCAGTTAAACATAAAGTAAGGGTCACTTACACTTTCAGAGAATTGTGGGCTGGGAATTCCTGCTGCCAAGGATCTAAAAAGTGGAATTACATGCATGGGAGAGCTGAATTCTGAGCTTGAAAAGGAAGAGGCAATGGTATCAATTTTTCGTTCATTGCAACACTTGAAAGCCTCTGCTGCAGTAAAACATAGCATCTTCTTAGTAGCATATCATGAGAAAGATTAATGGCCTCTATAACCAATGCGAGAACTTATTGATTACCTCGCTCCAGGTTTGTCTTCGGAAGTATTTCTTTCTCAGATTCACCATTATTTTGCTCTCCGGTGCAAGTTGACCCAGATTCAAATTTAGGTTCCTGATGATGAGTCCCTATCTCAGGTTGGCTTTGATCTATTTTTTCCTCCGCGGTTTGGGATACTAGTGTTGATCCAGTACTGTATTCTGAACTGCCAGGAGATTCGTGGAGATTGGATTCTCTGCAGGCCATGACATTGATAAGGCTACAAATAATGAGTAACATAAATTTGAAAAATTATAGCTAGCATCCTTCTGTTACCTCCATTGGCTACCATCATTGCTACTCCTTAAATCCTCCACTGAACCTTTAGTGTCTTCCACTTGAAGGTCAATATCCGGAGTTACATATTTGGGTATGTCATTTTCTTTGGTTCGACTGAGAAAATTTTGGAGAATCTGATTCATATTTAATGGACATCACAGAACAAGAAACTATTACATGAATGAATATATGACATCATATACGAAAATATAAGCAGAATACTCGAGATTTAATAGGATGTGAAGTTTACAATTTTTGGAGAATGACGTTAACACCAATACATAATTCAAGATATTATCCTTTTTTAATGATGAAAATCTAATTGCCATGTCTAATAATACAAGTAGAGTTTATTTGTTTGTATGAGGAAGACATGGAATAAAGGTTTATCCCACTATATTTACTTGTTTATCTGCCATTACCAACATGGCAACTCACTCTTACAGAGCACATATAACAGCATTGTTGATAGACAAAGTACCTACCTTCCAAGCATTTTCAAGACTCTGATCTGTATTCTCTGAGTTGACCTTCAATGCGAGCGAACTAAGTAATTCTGCTTGTTGTGTTAAAGCGGTTACCTTCGGATCATCCTTCTTGATAAAGGTTTCTTGATTCTTGTTGCCTTGAGCTGTTTATGGTGGAGAAATGAAGAGATTAAACCCATTTTCATGAGCCCGAAAGTGAAACCAAATGATGCAACAACATACAAAGCATACAAAGGAGTGACTAGTAGACTTGTTTCCGTTGGCGAAATTTTTAAGGAAATGATAATCCTGGTCTGCATGATGTGTCTCCGGTTTTAACAAAATGATGAGAAGGTTTATAAGGTTGATTTATGTGACTTACTGGTCTTTAGACCTTCGGCATCGTTCATGGGAAATTCAGCTGGCAAATTGTCGATACTATGGACATTCTCTACCAGAACCGCAAATGGAGCTCTCAGCTGCTGATCCATTGCTGAGCATGGCTTTTTTAATCCATCATCAAGTGAGCAACTTTCCGTTGTATGAGATATGTGTGCTCTCCTAAATGGTTATTTGCAGAATAATTAATTCTTTTCTGTCGAGCAATTTCTCCTTGACATTCTATTTAAACATCTTGTATACAAACTTTTACCTTATCCTCTTTCCTGACTGAGAAGTTTCGGAAGAAACGTCGTTACTCCCCTTTTGAAAGAGAACCCTTTTGTTGTTGTGATTGATGAATGAACTTGAGTTCTCTTTTGCTAATGCTTCATATTTGGCTCTCTTTTTACACAAGGTGGTAAACCGGTTTTTTACTGCATTGTCCGTTCTGCATAAGCCAAAACAACATGTAAATGTTTAGTGAAATTTGCAGCAAAATTGAACTGCAATAAGAGAGCTGGAAAGTTCTATACCTGCCTGACACCACCTTCGCTATTTCTGTCCATCTATTTCCAAATATTTTCTGCGCCTGTAGACCAGGCTAATTTATTAGTTTTCAGGGCATCCAATGCCGTGGGAATGCGCAAAAGTTTCAACATATTGACCGTTCGGCTACTTTTATCTTTAAAGAGACCACAGCATGTGCTTATATTTGTTAATCCGAGGCATTTTAACATTATATTTCACTCCTACAAATAAGCAATGTAATAAAATGACATTTACAGTAACTTTAAGCTAATAAGACAGTGATTACAGACAATATTTAAATCTCTATTCTGGATTCTTCGTTCTTACAAATGGGGGGAAGAATCACCTCGCATAGAAGCAAATCCTCTTCTGGAGACCATCCCCCTTTCTTAAAATCAGAATTCAAGTATGTGTACCATCTGTAACGTAATTACCATAGGCCATTCACATCAGTGAAACTCGATCAACCCAGAAGAAAACCAGAAGTGTTTGAATCAATGGTTCTCATCATTTCAATTACCTTCTTCTGCACTGTCTTGTTGTCTTATCCTTGAATTTGGACGCAATGATTGCCCAACTGAACAGTCGATTACAAGAACAATCAATCACAGTTTCAGTAAACTAAATTAGATTAACAACAAAGAAGATAAACACAGAGTCAATGACTGCGAGGTCATACTTTTCTGTTCCATGTTGGTTAATCTGCTCTCGAAGAATATCATCCTCCTAAAATTCCAAAAACCCATATCAGAAATCACAGCAGAAGGAAGTATAAACAGGGGAAACAATGTATTAAGGACAAAAACGAGAATCAGAGAGGGAAAAGAAGTGTAAACCTGTTGAGTCCAGGAAACGATGTGTCGTTCCTTCTTCTTGCAATCTTCGGTGGCGAGCTTCTTCTTGGTGTCCTGCATTTGGTTTTATTAATTACAATCAACTGTGTGTGTTAGGCGCTCCTCCCCTTTTATTGAAACCCACTTGCATGCTAAAGGCAGCCTTTCTATGGCATATAAAAAAAGGGGGATAAGAAAACTGCCAAGTCCTCCAAAAAAGGAAGACCTCCCTCCCTTCCCTTTCCTTTAATCTTTACGGATAGAGAACACTGCTGGAAAACGGAACAGCAATTTCAACTCGAAAGCGATGGTGAAAGCCCTCTATGAAGCCTCATACAATATCGAAACCGCCTCGGATTCTGACCTTTTCTCTCTCTCTCTCTCACACACCACTTTAATTCCTTCACTATACAGCTAGTGTCTGAGTTTATTAAACAAACAAAACCTCCATGGATTCCGAGAGAAACGGAACAGAGACAACCAACAACCAATCATGAATCCAATCCCAATCAGAAATTTCCAGAATCAAAACAATGAGCGTAACAGTAATCTTCCTTCCTCGAACTCCAAGAAACTGCGTTGTAAGCTAAAGATCCAATGATTAGGAAGCGAAGAAAGATCCAGAAATGAAAGAGAAATCGAAATGGATGTGAGTGAGATAAGAGAAGCCCTCGAGTAAAAGGGCGAGAGAGATTCGAGATGACTGTAGAGAGACGAAAGGATATGGAGACAGAGAAACGCCTCTGTTTGAATCTCTATCTAGAACACCAGAACTTGGAATTTAAAATTCAGAAAATTAGAGAAAAATAAATAAATAAATAAATAAAATAAATAAAATAATAAATTGAAACAACGGACTCTTGGGCGAGTGCGCGGGTATGAAGGGAAGTTTGAATAATAACGCTGAATTCCATGTGGGGGATAGCCTGGTGGAGTCTACTATACCCACATTTCACTGACAACCCCTCTTTTTTTTTCTTTTTTTTTTATTATTATTTTTATTCCCTTTATATGTGATGAGTAATATTTTATTCCTCCTTAATTTTATTAAAATTTTATCTTAACAATAAAAGAAATTCTTAAAATTTGAAATTTTTTAGTTTAATTTTAAAAATGTATTTGCTAAAACAAATAAATAACTTCCCATAAAAGTAGCTTACACATACCCCTTTAGAAATAAAATTAAAATATTTAACAAAGTAGGAAATGTAATGTAATACAGAGTGTGACAAAAGTTAATATTTTGAGTAATTAATAAATAGTTGACACGTGATATATTTATGAATTGGGAGTGCTTTTTGTGCGTAAACAATTAATGAAAACTACATTTGAATTTTTGAAAATTTGAACCCAACATTAATACATGTGTGGTCAAATATGAAAATTCAGAATTATTAAATAAAATTTCAATTAGGATGAAAATATGTTCATAAGATTATTTCCACGTCAGCAGTGATATGAACTGATCACCGAATATCCATAGAGTTTTGTGTTGATCGTCGTAGGTGGACAAGATGGAAGACTGACACGTGGAGATAAAAGAAGCGGAATTAAGTAATTTAAGCTTTATATTTTTTGAATGGACCCCTCATAACGCTATCCTTCACCCACTCCCTCTTGTTGACAGCGAAATATCCCGCCTAAAAACAGTGATTGCATTTCCCTTTTTTAAAAAAAATTAAAATTATAATATTTTCACCTCTAAAATATAATTATTTTCTTTTTAAAAATTAACTATACATCTTTTATGAGGACAAATGGAAAATTGGAACGTACCCATGATGTTACACCTTTTGTCAAAGTTCTAAGAGCCGATTAAAAAAAAATTAATTGATAGACATCGTTCCCGCTCTCCCCTTTAATCAGTCGATCCTTTTGATTAGGACAGATGTTTTGTAGGTATTCCAAAGAGTTCCAAATTCAGATATCATGGTGATAAGTCAAACAAGTAAAAAATTAAATTTAATTAATAAAAAAAGAAGTAATTGTGGAGGGACGGTGATATTTGTCCCACAAATGCCCATCCAAATGCCAATAACACCCAGAAAAAGACCGACCCTTGTGGGAGTGGAACCCAATGCAAAACTCACACACCCTTCAAACAAAATAATTTATTTTATTTTTGTTAAACAAACATGATCCTCGTAATATGAGTATAAGTTCTCATGGTTTTGTTTTGAACGTCTCAAAAGGTCTCACACTAGTGGAGGGTTTTTATTTATAAACTTATGATCATTCCTTAAATTAGTGGGACGTGGGACTTCATCACCTAACAATTTTATTTTATTTTCGAAATTATATGCGTATATATATAAAAAGCAATAGTTCCATAATGTGATCATGGAAATCCCACTTTTAATATCAATAAAATTATAAAATAAAAGGGAAGAAATATAAACGTCCCCTTCTCCTTTCCTCCGAACCCCATTAATGCTTAATTTTGTCAGCTTTCAGATTTTTTTCTTTCTTTTTCTTTGATTTAAAGTGAAAATAACGTTTGGTCATATCCATCGTCTAAGCACACTTTTAATTTATTTTCTTTAATTTTTGTAGATTTCTTGTTTGGTTGGTTGCTAGTATTTACATTTGTTTAAGATATAATGATAATAATAATTAGATATGGAAGCGCGTTACGGATATGTTTGACAAAATGCACCCCTGGACCCCAATTAATTGTTACACGAACTTAATGTTGAATTTGAAAGGCACCCTAATTTATAAAAGTTGCCTATTTTAATTAATGTCTATGCATATTTTTGTTTATTTTTTTGTTTAGGAAAAGGAGTGATCAAGATTTCAATACATATGGCCAAACTTATGAAAAAGTGCACCCGAGTTGGACATATATGTACACCGCATTTCACTTTTTTATTTCCATACCAAAATAGGAAAAGTTTCCACATCCTTATTATAAGCAAGATGTCTTATCTCACAATCCATCTTTGTGGGCCCAACATCCTCGTTGGCAAACTACCTAATGTATGTCTCTGATATCATTTGTAACTGTGAGCCTCGTAGTAATTTTAAAATGCGTCTAAATCGATTGATGTACTAATTAAACATGGTTCTCCCACACATGTGCATACAACATCACCTTTTCCTCTTTTAACTTTCTCTTTATTTAAACACAAAATGAAGTATATATACTTTGGCCACATATTCTTATCTTTGTGTTCTCTTTATATCTACTTTTGTCCTACTCCTTTAAAACATGCTTTCAGTACTTGAATTTACACAAAGCTGCATCCATTCAAACACACATTTGAAAACCAATCCTGAAACTGGATCCATCTTCCTTTTCCAACCCATACCAGCTCAGTTTTGGAATCATTTCCTCCCCTTTCTGCTACCCATTCCCAACGCCTACTTCAATAAACATATTGCCACCATCTTTGTGTCAGTGGATTTCAAATGCTGCTAGATGTGCCACTCTCTAACCTAGCCATGAGTGAAGTGTATGTAATGGAGTTTGGTAGGGCATTATTATAGATGGTTCCACTAACAAAGTTAATTAAACAAATAAGAACCAAAAAAGGATTAGAATTGGAGGAGGAGGAGGAGGAGGAGGCCCAAGTTCCGAAAGAGATTGATGAAGTGATAACATAGATGTGGGGCTTATCATCACTCATGCCTCTTCTTTTTATTTATTTTTTCATGGAACCGCTCATTATGCCAACCTCTGCGGCTGCATAATCAATCAACATTTTAACAAATGTTTCCTCTTCCCTTTAGGTGCAAAAACAAAATGGGGGTTGAGGGTCTAATTAAAGGTGAATATTTGGAATGATTAGAAACTAAAATAATTAAGAGAGCAAGGATTTTGGCAATATCAGGGAGTTGGGTCTACGTTATAATATGCTTTTTTTGTCCTAATATACTCTTATTAGCTGTTATATTCTAGGGTTATTGGATCCCTGATTTGTCTGGTTTACTATTAAATGTAGTTTTCCAATCTTTGATATTAAATTCTTTTCAATACTTCGTGACAAAATTGAATAATGCACTAACCATAGTAAATTCCTTCTAGTTTGGCCAGTAGAATCAAATATATTTAACTTTTTAAATAAATATTCTTTATGGGATTTGATTTTTTTTTTAATTTGAGCAGCATTGGATTGAAATCTTTTGACAAAATTGGTTGCTTTTTACTTGATGCTTTCTTTCCTTTTGCAAAGGGTTAATTTTTGAATATATGAACACAAAACTTTTAGTTATTTATTTATTTATTTTAATTTTCCTATTTGAAAATATGTTGTTAGGAATCAATTCAAAAGTTATAGGTCATGGAGAAATTAGTTTTACCTATATAGTAAAAAATTTCTCATTTTGTAGTCAAATTTTTTTTAACCCACTTCCCAACAAAGAACCATTGAGTATCCTACGAGTAGTTATTTATTTATTTGTTCTTGTGTTGAACGCATCAATCACATTAACTTCATTCATAAATAGTTAGGACTTTTAACACAATTAATCCTTCAATCACTGGTTAACACATTTAACTTGTTGGGTTTATTAGTGATTTTAAGATAGGTATCAAAGTTAGAAATGATGTGTTTAAATATTTGTAATCTCAAAGTGTTTAAATTTGATATAATTAAATTTATAATCTAATTCATTTGATCCACATGTTGCAACGGTACATTTATTGAATCATCAAAGAACATCGATGTGGTACTACCATATTGCCGAGAATTAGAGTTCGAATAATGTGAGATTCCATATCGATTGGAGAGGGAAACAAAATATTCTTTAGAAGAGTGTGAAAACCTCTCCTTAACAAACATGTTTTAAAATTTGAGATGGGGCATAGAAGTAAAAGTCCAAAAAAGACAATATTAGATGTTATTAGTAGGAGTAGGACAAGACCCTCTCCATATTAGATGACAATATCGGTTGGTGGTGGGTTTAGACTACTATTACAACTAACCTCATTTCTCTTGGGATAAGGATGATATGAGTCTTCCTATTTTGATGGTCAAAACTTATTCGAGCATTACCAAAACTCATGACATCGGATCGGATCAAACAAACAATGAGAATTGTATCTCTGTGGCTAAGTTTGAGACCCGATTCCCAACATCACACCATTGGTTAGGACTATAGAATTAGAAATAAAGATGGTTTTATAAGTTAATGGCATTTTGAAAAGAGGTAGCCGACCTCACAGAGAGAAAGAGACACAGACAGTCAAACAAAAATGGCACACCACTGCCACTTTATGATCGGCTAAACTTGCTTTGCTTTGTTAATAGAATACAATGCATTTGGCATAGACCTTGGCATTAACGTGTCTTGTTTTTAGTGCTCAGTGTTAATAGGAATAATAATAATAATAATATTTCAATCGACGAGAAGTAGAACAATCCATTGTGTAATATATTCCATGTGGAGGGTCCCAAATGAGGATTTGGTAATGGCGCTCCCCTATAATCATTCTAGTTTTTTGGTGGCTTAATCCACCACTTCAAAACTCTTGGTGTGTTAAGGTCTCAAAAGCAGGCTCAAAAGAGGGGGAGCGTTTTACCCTACAAATAAAGCTTCCCCTTTTGCTTCAACATAAACATAAAGACAAAAGCAAACCCAAGAGTACAAAATAACTTTCTACACCTCTTTTTCCATTTTCTTGTTCATTATCCTTAATCATCTCCCTTTTTATCAATACTAATCTTGCTTTGTTCATCTTTCAAATATTAATCTCTCTTTGTTTTTGGTTTTTGGTTTTAATTTCTTGATGGGTTTGGAACAATATATAACTTAGGCGGATCCCATGTTAAAAAACCAAAGGACCCACGTGTGGAACAGAAATCAGAGTGTTGTGCAATGATAATTTGATGCCTACCCATTGAGCTTTTTATGTGTATGTTGGGGTTGTGTGTTGCTTGGGGATTCCAACAATGTGGGCACCCCATTTCCTGGATATTGGAGCCACCTTTTTAAGCTCATTCATATGTTTTTCTTACACTTCACGCTCTTGCTAAAGAGAAAAGTTCTGGGAATCCTATGCCCTTTTTTGCCATTTCTAATACTCTTACCCACTTTCGTTTCACTGTTCAACAAAATTAAAAAAAAGGGAACATTTCACTGTTTATGTTAAGTCTTGATGTTTGTATATCAGTGTGCAGACAGTTTGTATTCAAATCCCACTACCCCAAAACTCCAGTCTCCACCTACTACACTGAATACTGTTCCCAATAATCAACACAAAATCAAATTCCATTGATGTTTTTGGTTTGTAATCATGTCTTAAACTTGGGGGCACACTGCTCCACCACTGCATAATACTCCCACTTTGGATTAATAACTACAATATCTAGAAAGATCATTGTATGATCGAACTCCCATATGCAGAGGATTTGGTTTCATTTGGAGGGCTTATGTTAATAAGTGAAGTGGAGGTGAGGGCCAGCCCCAGCCCCAGCTCCAGCCCCAGCCATGATGTTGTTGAAGTTTCAAAGAGAAAGAGAGGATGAATTACACTCTGTCAAGTTAGAAAAAATGGGGCAATCTCTTTATCAAAACAGAGCAAACAGAGCACACTGAGTGAGCCTCTTTCTCCCATTTCTGGCCTGTGACTTGACACCACCTCCCATCACTTGTTCATCTTTCGTCCCCTCCAAAACCCACACTTAGGATCATTTATTTACTTAAATTTGTGCCTTTTCTTCTGCAGAAGTCGGATAGACAAATCCTGAAACATGGTCAAAAGTCTGTATTCCCACCAAATTTTGCTTCCTGGGGCTACAAAATTAAGCATACAATTTCCCCCAAGCAACTAAAGTAACTCACTTTCTTGATTCTTGTTTAGTTTTTCTCCTTTGCTTTAATCTCTCCATTTTAGATAATGAGCTTTTAGCACTTTTAGTGGATGTGGTAAAACTCATACCTCCAAGCATGTTTATATGATTGAAAGAGGGTTTTGATTGGGCCATATCTTCATCAAACTTAATTCATATCTGTCAAATGAAATGATTTGGTTTAATTTTGAAGGCCCGAGGAGGGTCCCAAATATGGGTCTCTCCTCTTGAGTTTCAATGGGGTGAAGTTAAAAAGTTGGCAATGGATGGCCTCCTCTTTTTCACTACAAACTGCAGACTTGCATGAAATTTAAGCCATTATTACCATTTGAGCAAGATTTTATTACACACTGTCACAGACGTCGCATTCTCGCCTGTCAGTTGTCACCGGCAGTCGTTGCACAAAGTTGTGGGTTAAAATGGGGCAGGACTTTATTATGATGATCACTATTATCAAGCCCCATATCATCTCAATGATTATTAATAGGCCTACCACCACCAAGCTACCCATTTCTTCAGTTACCTTGCACACACCCAATTCTTGGGCTCAGATTGGGCTATGAGATATGTCCACACCATAACACATTTGGGTCAGATCAGATGCTCCCAGGTTTGTTCCTTAACAATGGCTTCTACGATTTTATTACATTTCAGTTCAAAGCATTCTACTACTTGTGGATGGATTGTGCTCGTATAGTTTTAGAAGTCATTCCAAAAAGGCCTTGAGTTTGGAGGAATAAGAGACTGGAAAGTTTTAAGCTTTATAATATGCACTTCTAAAATGGATGAACTCAAAACTTTTCTTTGGTTTTGAAATTTGAATGGAAGTCCAAATGATGGTTAAAGAGCATAATGATTTGACCTTCAAAATGATAGCCCTGCCACAGCCCCAACCAGGTAAGCTGGCCTTCAAAATGATAGCTCTGAGTCATGGACTGTACCAAATCAAAATTTTCAGTTCAAATATATATATTGTCTTCAACAGTGGAGTAGAGAACATTCTTTGTTCCAATTTTGTTTTTAAATTGGTAAATTATTGCGGTGATTTGGTGATTAGAAAGATTACTTACCTAATCACAGTGATGCTTACAAACTCCATAGATTTTGAAAGCTTTGAACTGTTATAAGGATTATTAAAGAACCTTACGAACTATTAACAACATAACTCAATGGGTTACGTTTACATTTCTTGGATTCAGTTTGATTCAGATTGAAATTCTGAACACTGGTGATGTCCTGCCATGGTTGTCTCTAGATTGAAGGATATGGGCGAGAAGATGGGTTGTGTTTCAAGATAATGGCTATTCATTCTGTCCCTAACCTCTCCAAGAGCTTCACTTCATCGACGGTTGTTCATTAATTCCTAGATCTCAAGCAGTTGAGTTTAATTTTATCAAGAACAGAGTACATTTACTTCAATAATTTGAAGGATTATAGAGCAAAACGCACAAAACATCTCAATCCGCTGCATTTGTTACTTTCAAGAAGTAATCATGAATTCTTTGCAAAATTCAATACAGAACTGTATATGAAATCTAGTTACCACGTTTTGATACACATTTTGAAATGATACACATTTTGAAATGATACACTCTCCATCAGAATCCCAAGAAGAAATTGAAAAAATAAAAAATAAAAAGAGTAGAAGTTAGAATTACGTACATATCTCTCGCAAAGAAACAGAAGAACTGAATCGGTGGTGTCTAAAATCCTTTAGGGCCACTCTCTTTTGGAACAGCCGGTTTATCAGCCATTGAGAGACAGTATTTGGCGATCTCTCTGAACTTGGGGACGCTCCTAAGATCCACTTTGGTGCCGTCCTTGAGAGTGATCACAACGTCACCCCATTCCCCAATGAAACGCGGCACCACCTGAACGTCCTTGATCACCTGGTACGAGAAATCACTTCTGTCCTCACCCGTCAGTCCTGAAATGACCGTGACCCGCAGGTTGGTGAATCTGTACCTGAGGTTAAACGCCCTGGAAACTGCGGCCACAGTTAAGGGCAGCCATAGAAGAGTAAAACCCAGAAGAAGGTTAGCTACAAGGTCGCCATAGTGAGCGCCCCCGTCGAAGAACACGATTTCCTCGGCGGCGTTTTTCGAAGCGGCAGCGGCGGCGCGAGAAGTGCTGGTGGAGGAGGAGGAGGAGGAGGAGGAGACGAGGATGCGGGTGGTGGGTCTGTTGAATTGTGTCGTGATCTTTGAGGGGAAATTGTATAACAGTGGTCGGTGGGTAGAGGAGGAGGAGGAGGAGGAGGAGATGACGGCGGCAGCGGTGGCGGCGGTGGGTGAGAAGATGGAAGTAGAGGCGGCCATTGAGGGGCGTTATCCGAAACTGTAAGGGGAGAAGTGAAGGAGAAATGAAGGAGAAAAGAGTGGGAAGTGATTGAAGGATGATTTTGAGATCTCTTGGTTTCCATTGGTCGGAAGATGAACAGAGGGGACCTCAACTTGTGGTCATTGGCAGAGTGCTACTACTGGATATTATTTTCGCCACGTGGCTGAATAATTATTATTTTAAAATAAGCTTCAAATTTATATATTTCTTTTAATACTTGGGAGTACGGCTATCTAACTTAGTGGGCTGACAGCCCAGTGAAATGATAGGCCCAATTTGGATTGTTACTGGGCCTCCAAACATTTAACATCCAGGTCCAAGTCCAAGGCTCGAGACCCTCCAGCAGCATGGAGTGGTGGTGTTGGGCCATCTAACTTGATATGAACCAACCTACATCAATCCTACCATATACTTCAATGAACATGCGAAGAAAAAGTTGTCAAAATTATCGAAAGATGTTTCAATTCATGGCAAATCGAAGAAGAATGAAGTTTGATTGTTATAGATTTTGGATGAGTTACAATTTAGAGTAATTTAGAGTTATTATATTTCAAGACTTTTTATTTACTTTAGGTTACATTTACATAAAGGTTAATTATGGTCGGTTACAACTCTTGGAATGCCTTTAATAGTTTCATTTTTTTAGACTATATAAAGTCATGCATGTTGTATTTGTAAGCGAAAATATAGTAAAAGAAGCATTTGTGATTTCTTTAGCCAATGTCTAAGTTTCTTTGCAATTATATGTAGTTTAGGTTGCATGTAGAATCATTCAAGCTCGACATGATCAATCTTGCTTGTAGAGTGATTCGAATCTCAAACAAATGTTATTGCCTTGAGATATTTGATCACAAGAATCATTCAAGCTAGACATGATCGATTTTGCTTGTGAAGTGATTCGAATGTCAAACAATATTCTTGCCTTCAGATATTCGATCAACAAAGTAATCTGAATCTTACTCCACTTGCACTGATTTCCACATATCATAAGTAGTTGGATTTTCTCTCTTCAATGAACTTGATGCTTGCTTTCAAAAGTATGTTTATATTATCTTTATTAGTATGAGTTCGTTTTGGAAAAATCAAAAGCAAAATTACGGTAACATATTCTCAAGGTAGACAATATCATAATAGTGTGAATGTTGATTATTCTTTGGATTGACGGGAAAAAGAAAGAGAGAGATGGAAATAGGTAGGGAAATGGGTGACAGAGGGGGGTTCACATGAGAGCTCCCAAAGACACTGAGAGCTGTAGTTTTCATGAGTTTGATACCCCATTTTGATGTAATTTTCTTTGGTTTCATTTGTCATGATAAAGAAAAACTCGCCCCCCACCATGCGTCCATTTCACGACAGCGACCATTTCTCCAACTTCCTTTGTTTTCTTCTACCATTCTTCCATCTCCTTGTCTTCTTTTCAACCTTGGGATGTGTGTTTTGATTCCCTTTTCTTTCTCTATTTCTCTCTTTCTCTCTTAAATGTTATTTTTAGAGGAGACCATATAGCAGGCAGGCAGGAAGGCAGGCAGGCGGGTTGGCTTTTGATGGGTAGAACCATCGTCCACCGTGCCCATGCACACCCAAATCATTGCAACCCAGCTCACTTTATTGACACACAAAACTAAGCCAATACCCTTTTCATTTTTAATGAGATTACGTCCATGCTCCTGCTCTCTACCTCCAATCATCAATCTCTCAACATTAATTATACCTTTTCATTTTTCTTTTCTTTCACCCAGACATGCTATCCATACTTGCATATATATAGATATAATAAGAACATCTTTCAATAACCGCCACCTGAAAAAAAAAAATATATATATATATATATATATATATATATGTATTCCATTAATTTATACAATGACAAATAATTTAACACCAAAAAACACAACCCTTCAAGTTGAGATCTGAAAGAAGAAGATAAATGAAAGATAGAGAGAGAGGAAAAAGCAGGACAGCAACTTGATATTTCTCTGAGAAAAATCCAATTAAATTAAGCATATTAATATTATGACATTATTAATATTTCTTTTTTTTTTCTTTTTTTTTTTTCTTTTTTTGATATTATGGGGAGGAGATGAGAGATGATGATGAGATGATGAGATGATGAGATGATGATGATGATGATCAGTTGAAATGTTGCTGCTCCAACCAAGGCCAGAAGCCAGAGTGATCATCCATTCCACAGAACATATTGGACAAGCTGGTGTTTTCTTCTTTGGGCATTTGATGATGATGGTGGTGGTGGTGGTGGTGGTTGTTGTTATCAAGTTGCTTTGGTGGGTCTGATGATCTTGAGGAGGTTTGAAAGAGCTGAGCCAAAGCTGGAGGCCTCAAGGAAGACGTGGGAAAAAGAGGCCTGTTTGTTGGGTGCTGATGCTGATGAGGGCTGTCGATGGCAGGTGTTCTTGAGATGTCCAATTTAATATTATCAGAGCTGTTTTCACTTCTGTTACTGCAAGACCCCTCTGTTTCTTTGTTCAGGTTGATTGATTCTGTTGGCTCTCTACTTTTTAGTCCCATTATCTGTCCCCCAACAATTCACACTTTCATTCAATCAATTTCCTTCAATATAAATATATATATTTAAAAAAAGAAAAAAAAAAAAAAAGAACTCCCATTTGCATTCATATGCACCTTTTGGGACTCATCATTACCATATTTTTGCCTTCAATCTAATGAATAATCATTCCTCACACTTAGATGCATCGCAGGACAGAGAAATTTATTCATCGTGGACTAAAATTAATATCAAAACTAAATTTGACCATTCCAAAAAAGGAAAAAGAAATCTAAGCTTTATGAATGATCAGAGTTTCAGAAAGGCTCCAAGAAGTTGAAAAGGTAATAGAATGGAAAGAAGTAATTACCTCTGCTTGAAGCTTTTGGTTCTGGGATTTGAGGGCTTCGTTATCTGATTTGATAGCTTCAAATTGTCTCTTGAGAAGATCGTAGTCTTTCTCTAGCTGCTTAGTCTTCCACCGAGCCCTCCTGTTTTGAAACCAAATAGCAATCTGTCTTGGCTGTAGACCAAGGGCTCTAGCCAGCTGCATTTTTCTCTCAGGCTCAAGCTTATTTCCCAGTTCGAAATTTTTCTCTAGTGTTTTCACTTGCTCCATGTTGAGTCTCCTCTTTTTCTCACCTGCCTGTGACCCATCATCAGAAAATTCATCCTCACCGTTATTTCCTTCTTCCACCATTTCCGCCCCTGAAAACGACATGGATCGTTTTCCTAGAAATGATGCAACTCCTGCCAAAATAAAATTGTTTAAAACCCATGTCAAAGATGAAACCTTTTAAGCAGAATAAAAAAGGATGGTATCTTTTTAACAGAGATGATTGAGAAATACCATGAAAATCTTGGGATGTGCAAGAAGGAAGAATTGGGTTGAGAGATGGAGGAGAAGAGTGGTGATGATGATCATGATCTTCATGGGAAGTTTGTAGCATGAAATTTGCTGGAAAAAACGCCATCCCATTGCTTGTCATGGCGGCCGTAGCTGCGATCTCCACCGTGTGCGGCCAGAATCTTGTCTTTTTAATGGAAGTGGGATTGAATATGAAATGGGTTTTGTTTTTTTTTCTTTTGTTTTGGAGGGTTCACTTGGAGAAACACACAAAATTTGAAAGGCAACTTGGGTTGTTTCAATTAATGGAGAGAGGAGAGATGGGAGGCATTTATATGAGAAATATTGGGTTGTACACCATATCAGCTGGGCTCGATTATTTCTTCTCTCTATATAGTCTATAGATACGTATAGAGAGAGAGAGAGAGAGAGAGAGAGAAAGAAACGTGGGATCTCAGTTCTTCTTAGCTTCGTATTTGTGCTGCAGGATTCTCTTTTTCTTTTTTTTTGCTTTGGTAAGGCCACGAATACAATCTTACGGAGATGTATAAATCGGGCAGGTTTTAGTCACAAATTTTCATCCTGTACGGATATTGAGAGAAAGCTAATAATAATTGAAATATGAACACCAAACAACAGTTGCTGCAGTAACTGAAGCACTTTCTTCCACTAATTTCAGATATAAATTAAAGAGGGTCACAGAATTGAAGATCCTGATCTTAGTTAGTTAACCCAGTTTGACTTGTGTCCTACTTTATTGCCACACCCAGCAGCTCAAGTCAGATTTCCATCATTATCTTGAATCAGGAGTTAAGAGTTAATGGGTAACTTTTTTGAAATCTTTTTGAAGAGAAGGAATGGCAATTTCCACGAATCTCAATGAACAATGCATGGCAGACGTATGAAAAAGAAGAAAAATAGTTGTTAAAGCCTTTAAATGAGGGGGGGAATCCAATTTTAGGCTGAATATATAATTTAAAAGAAGCTCAACTCAATCCAAAAGCGTCCACTTTCCTTTTGGTTTAGAAGAAGAATGTAAAGTAAAAAAAATTGGTTTTGGTTTGAAGAAAGAGGTAAGTTAAGAGAGGGGGGTGGGGGCAGGAATCTAAGGGATGGGTCCGGAGAAAGGGTGGGCAGGGGTTGCTACCTAACCCACCAACAGGGTATCGTGCAGCAGGACCAACCTCTTTCCCATCATCAATCTTCCCATTTCTTTCTTTCTTTCTTTCTTTCTTTCTCATGTTTGAAAGGGAGAGAGTTGAATGTTTACAAATGAAGATGATGGATATGAGAGAAAATAAGAAAGGGGAGTGGAGCAGTGCATCAGTGCAGAGCAGTGGAGCTGCTATTACGCCTTCCTTCCCCCAATCTGATGTCTAATGTTTGTCCATTCCCAATCCATTTCACTACTGCTCTCTCTTGCTCTTCACTCTATCAGTATCACTATCCCCCCACTGCCTTCTTTTGTCCTTTTCTCTCACTTTATCTTCTTTTGTATTATTATTATGTCACACTCTCATCTCCATGCAAATCTCTCTTGCCTTTTACCACTTTTCACTTCTTGCCCACCATACATCTAATACTATTTCTATCATATAACTTGAAGCAGAACAAGTTAGGCAACACGTTTAAGTACGGTAGCTTAAAAAAAAAGTTCAGGGTTACTATCCATACTAATAAGTTCTATAAAAAAAGTAATCTCAGGATGAATGAGAGCTCATTAGAAATTTCTTTTAGGGAATACAAAACATATTGAAAAGAAACTCAACTCGACTCAAGCAAATAGTGTATCACATGGGATGTAGAGAGAATGTTGGAGCGTCTAGGTGCTAATATCCATATTTTGAATCGTGGCGTAAGTATTGCCAATATAGAGTATTAATTAATATTTTCCGTCCACACATGACATGTGCACTTGAATAGTGGTGTATAAGAATTTCAACGACTCAAAACAATGGAGTGTATTACACATTTGGAGTAGAAACATACCAACCTTAAATTCTCTTACAGGAAATGAGTTTGTTCTAATATCTGTAATCCGTTTCATGAGATCAGGTTGATTGAAATGGGTTCAAGGTTATAAAAAAAAAATGACGAAGAAGCAAATTTCGCCATAAGAATCGCCTTATTATTGTGTATGATTGAGAAAAAATGAAGGTGGGGCATTGTGATTTTGTGGGGAGAGGGGGAAAGAGAGAATGGATGCATGAGAAAAGGAAGGAAGGCAACAAACACACACACACACACACAGAGTACAGTAAATGCAAAATTGAATAGCTAATTAAACAGGAAGTTATCGACCCTCAAAACTCAAAGCCCACTTTTTGGGCAATATTTCTTCTTTCTTCTAAGTTGAATTGATTCCATAACGTACATGGAAAGAAACACAGACCACATAGGACCCATGGAAGCAATTTAAAGGCATCATTCATATCATAAACAGCTAAATATTAGTGGGAATTCTGCAGCCACAGATTTGTATGCACATTTCATCTAACTTTTACCCACAGTTGTTTTTCTCTGTCAAATCTTCCATCACATGACTTAACCTCTGATAACACATAAAATTCAATAAATAAATAAAATAAATGAATCAGAGCAGCCACACATGAACACGATCTACCTTGATTTTGGGGATTATATATATATCCACTACTTCATCCTAATATTTGAGAATCTTTTGTCCCCATCAGTGGCTTCCTATAATAAATTTTTAGATAGTCAAAACTGTTGTAAACATGAAAGAAATGGAGGGAGGGGGGATCCCATCAAAATGAAGGCTAGAGAGGTTAGCAAATAGGGGACGTGGTGATGTCGTTTGAATTGGTGAGGATGAGACTGAAAAGAGGTCCCATTGAGAAGGGGGAAGAAAAAGGAAAGGAAAATAGTGAGTTTGAAAAAAGAGATTGGGCAGAGACAAAGGATTCTCAGCTGCATCATCACATGCCTTATGAGTTGGAAGCTTTGCAGTGCCCCATTGGAATGGGGTGGATCCATGTTCTTCCCCCACCCCTGTTGCACATTTTTTTCAAATATTTCAAATAAAATAAAATAAAAAGAATTCATTTTTAATTAATAATCTGAATCTTCTCCTCCACATGTGTTCATGCTTCTGTTGGTGTATTCAGCTGACACTGATTGATCCCATGTGCTTCCTCTCTCTTACGTCACTCCTTTTCTCTCTCTGGTCTTTTTTTTCTAATAAAACTTTTTTTTAAGTTTTCTGAATGCTTTGCTTCCTATAAATATATATTCATTTCCCCTTCCACTCAGGAAGATATGCAGCGATAGGGATTCCCCAACAACTGGTTTAGTTTAGATTACAGTTTCTGCAACAATAATAAAAAAAGAATGATTATAATAATGACTAATGGCTAGAATGGCACTCGTAATCTTAGCCATTGGTTTGGTAGGGACAATTTCCTGATTGGTTTCAACATGTATGAACAGTGAGTTTGTTTAGGATTCAAAAAGTGTTCTAAAAAGATTTTGCTTTGCAGATTGAAATGAACAATTGTTGTATATTTATATTTGTATTGTATAATACGGAAAAGGGAGGGATAGAAAGTGGCTTTAACCATTGCTACTACCTTATTTATATGGAAATGAAAATCTTCCCAAGTCTTTTTTGTGTCCAATTCGTCAAACAAGTGGAGTGGATGCTGTTCTTTCTTTCTTTTCAATTTGAAGAATGCTCCAAAAAAGCTGATTTGTTCATTTTTTGCATCTCAATTCATATCCATCAGGGAAGTCATGGAGATAATTTGGCAGGTTGTTTGATGGTATTTAAGCCTGATCTTCGGTCATTTTAATGTCACTTGGATTAATGGCTTTACCTATTCATATCGCCATGGATGATGATGTGACCTAAATTCTTGTTTGGATTCAAAATCTGTGTCTTAGAGTACAGAAATTCAATTCCATACATAATTGGTAAGTTTTTCATGTAGTTCTTGCATTCTCTCTCTATATAATTGGTAAGTTTTCCATGTATTTCTTGTATTCTCTCTTATCTGTAACAAAACTAATCAATTTGAGAGATCAAATCTGGATTGTGGAGGATGATGTGAGAAATTTTTTATGGATCTAAATACAGCATCACTTTTCACTTTCCCACTGTCCTCCCCTCTCGAAGGGGAAGGTACTTATTTTATTCAAATCCATCCCTTAAAGCAGATGGCAGCTGTTTTCTGGCCATCTGTGAAGAGATGGCTATTCATGCCGTTGGGGCCCTTTGCTTTGACAAAGGATTTGGAATCCTTTACAAACATAACGTAAAATGTAAGAGAGGAGAGGAAAGGGAATAGAAAAAGAGATGGATAAGATTGATACATATATGTGAATATCTTATAATATATTAAAATAAGGTTGACGTGAACCACAAATTTTGTTCTCTATAGTGATGAAGAACGTTATGTCCTTCCTTCACTAACATAAAGGAAGATGAATCAAAGGCTCTAGGCCTCGGGATTCTTTCATCTTCGAGAAAGATGTCGACAAGCGAGACACATAACACAGCATTCTTTGGGGNTTTTTTTTTTTTTTTTTTTTTTTTCTTTTCCATTTAAGAAGCGGGTTTTAGAAGCTAGGATAAGTTTAGGGTTTTGACCTAATTAACCAAATCTGTGGTCTAGAATAGACAAACTGAAGTAGCAAGCTGCAAAAATAGAAATCTAGAGATCTAAAAACATGGTTTATGGTGGTCTGAAGTCTGATCTCACTTGATACTGTTGATGGTTTATGGAAGATGAACATAACGGCAAGATGCAGTGTGGGTAAAAGGAGGAGAAAGCTGCTGTGTTGGTCAAGAAGAGTAGGAAAGGGAGGCAGGAGTCTCCTTTGGAGAAACAATGACTTCCCCCCTACGTACTCAGTCAGTTTCAAAGCACTGTTATTTGCTAAGACCCACACCAACAATCGCACACTATGACTGACCCACCATTCAAAGGGGGTCTGTCTCTTAACCCATCACAGCAACAAAAAGGTCCAAATAGTTCCGAAAGGACAATTATTTCAGATACCCCCAAAAACAAGAATTTGTACACTACAATTGCCCCAACATAATTGGTCCTTCTATCATCATTTTCTGTAAAAGTCAGAATATACAAGCTCCTCCTTCTATTTCCTTTTTTCTTTTGGTGTTTATTTCCTTTTCCAACTCCATAATTCTCAGTTAATAACGTTTTTGACTCGACTAACTCAGGTTGAATATTTCCCGGATGTGCTTTGGTTTGTCAACAGTGTCGGCTGTTTCAATCCGAGTAAAATGTCCTACTTTCTATTTTGTTGGATGGGATGCTTTTCAACGTACTACAAAATGGTTGAACCATACAGGTAAGATGCTTTTTAATAAAGAAGGGTCCATGATCATTTCTATTGAAACTATTTATGTACTTGCAGCAGATGATGTGATCGATTCCGACCACGACAATACAGCCACGGTGTGTGGGAATATTGTGCAATGCATGATTCAAATGTTATGGCCGAGACTTGATCGATTAATTAACAGCTTAGATATAACATTCGAGTTTGTCCCTCGTGTTGCCTAAATGCCAAGAATCATATAATACAAATGCATGTTCGATGTCTACTTGATGAGACCACAGTCCACAGTCCACAGCAGAAAATTGAAGAGCATACCGACCTGTAACTTGCAGGGAGCTATTGCCAGATGGAGCGAGTTGCAAGCCTCGGACAATTACAGCTGGAAGAAACTATCCAAGGCGGCAACATCATGAAATTGCATGCGGGACTTCATTCTTGTTGCGCCCGAATCAAGCAGACATCCATATGGCCTCCCAGTTAGACAATCAACAATCTAAATGAACCAAATAAAGTTTATCAAATTCGAGCGCAACCCAACTAACAAATTGGTTACGGAGAAGAAGACAATCTGTAAGCAGCAGGATTGTAAAAAGTACAATTTGGGAGACCTTTCCAAGAGTGCTAAAAAAACAGATTTGACTCCAAGGATACTGAATTTACAAACTGACAAACGACTCAATATAGATCATCTCTGATTGGATTTTACCTTATTTGGGGTTAAAATTTAGCAAACTTGTGGGGTCAAATGACTAGTGTGATTGAACTCTATGAAACGTAGAGTTTATACTTATACGTACAGCTTTCAGATGAATGTACGCTCTGATAAAATACCGGTATAAACTTGCAAAATTTTAAGGTAGTAAGTGTTTAACATTTTTTTTATATAATTTATTTACAATGGAAGAGTAGCACTCTCTAACCCATTAATGCTCAACACCACGACTACCCAAGTCAGCAGCAACTTTGGCTGCTCGATTCAGGGCATCGGACACGAAAAGAGCTCCCCTAGAGAAGTAGCCACTTTGGACCACGGTATCGGCAGCGGCAGCAGCTGTTCTTCCTGTGGCTGATATAGCTGATTTGGTGGTCTGCAATACGTGGTACTTCTCATCCATGGTTTTAACTGCTTCAAAACCCGCACCTATCATGTCAGTAAGACCAATTCTATGACTCAAATCTGCTACCTTAGCTGCTGCGGTTGCTGAGACCTGATGAGATTCATCAAAGGTTTTGGCTTTGGTTAATGCATCTTTGCCCAGCACGTAACCCATGGACAGCATGGTTTTGACTACTTCCTGGGCCATGGTCACTGCGTTACCAGCGCTCGAAATAAACTGACTTCTTTGTGCCGACTATAAGATGGAAAACTCATCAACTAATCAAAGATTGTCAACAGGAAGAAAACATTTGCAAATTGCAACAGGTAGGAAATATTAATGAACATTATTTTTGACACTTACAGCAGTACTGTCTTCTTCATGGTAACCGGAAGGCCTACTCCAGAAACCAAATTCATCATCAAAATGTCCCCACCGTGTTATGCACACTCGTTGATCTACAATTGTTGCACCCTGCAATAATCAGACATTGAACTATTAAAAGCATGATCATTATTATCAGGTGGAAAACAAAGGATGAAAAGTAACGGCCATTGTCTCCTTAGCGAAAAACTAATGGCATGAAGTGATCAGATGAATAAAGGTATGTTCAACATCATTAAGCACATGACCAGAAATGAACGTTGATTGAAAACCCCAAACCACGAACAGAATAATCAAACTAGAACGTTTGATGCTTACAAACTGAAATGTAGTATCCGTACAGAAAATCCTTTATAAATTGCATCCAAGAGGGTGTTCATCTGATGTTGTTCAGATTACATTAATAATTCATACCTAAAAACAACGCAAATTTGCAGCAAAAGAGAAGATGGAGAGATAAATGTGTCTAGCAGATTATTCAACAATAACTATGGATTCAACAATAACTATTAATAACTATGGATTCAACAACAACAACAACGTTATTATCTCCAACCACAGAGTACTCAACAAAACAGCTACAATGTTGTTGTCTCTCTAGTCATAAATTCTACAACAAAAACAACGATGTTATTGCCTATAAACAGAGATTCAGCAGCAGCAGCAGCAACAAAAACAATTATGCGATTTTGTCTAATCACAGATCCAGATTTGTCATTTGCCGATGGTTCAGATTTGTCTTCATTTTTATTATTATTATTCTTCTTTGTATAAGAAGATTCAGATTTGTCATGTGCCTTACATTTAAAAGCCATGTCCGTACAATGATAAACAGGTCCACTTTTTTTCAATAGAATGCTTAGTTATATCCATGCTCATGCTTCTAAGAACATTTCAACGGCATATTCCTATTATGGCTTCTTCAAGTTTCTCTCTCTTTCAATTATTTTGATTCTAATAATATTATTGTTGTAAGCACACTCAATAGGTTTTCTTCTCTAACAAAAGACCTTACTGAAGGAAACGAAGGAGCCCTTCACTATCAATAGGAATCCAGTAAAAGAGGGACTCAATCATCTACAAAGGAAACCGGCTGCTTCATGAGGAAAGACAGAGAAATCCTTCACCAAAACCAGATGAAATGTTCCTTCGTCCAAGGAACCCAGAGAAAATTGAACAGCTTTTCAATTGAGAAAAGAAAAATGCCACTGCCATTCTTCTTAGAAACGATCATGGACCCTTCTTTATTAAAAGGCATTTTTCCCTGTATGGTTCAACCATTTTCTAGTTCGTTGAAAAGCATCCCATCCAACAAAATTGCCAAATGAGCCACATCTACACAAGTTAAACATGTGTTTCCAGAGTTTTTTTTTTTAAAAGAGCGATTCATTTGGTATTGTATATTAAACATGTGGTTCAAAACAAAAGAATGCAGTTTTCACTATAAAAATATTTGGGCGCATCTTCAGCTATACCCATTTATTGTATGGTTGCACGTGACAATTCTTTTTCTAAATAATTTTTAATTTTTCAGCTTTGTGGTTGGAGTGGACTGCAAAAATATGGGTGCAGCCCAGAACCAAAGTATTCCTATTTCACAATTCTATCGATGCCATGCATTAAACCATATTCTCCGGATTCTCGTTATAAAATATGAGAAGTCAGAAACAAAATTAAAAAATATAAAGATCACGAGTCTATATGGTATCAGCGCGCGCGGGAGCATACCCTGTAGCTCCAAATAAAAAGTAATGGAAGAAGAGAATGAAATACTGTATTGTAGGCCAGAAGCATAAATGGAATTGAAATACTCACACTCAGTAAGCAAGCAGTCTCTTGAGAATAAGCATCTTTGAATGTCACATAGGCAGTGCAGGCATCTTCACCAGATCTGTTTTCATAAACCAGAAATCCATACACCAAGCACTTTCGAAAAAGAGAAAAGACCATAAATTTAGGGTGATCACCACTAAACAGCCACTACAAACCTAATCACGTTTGGAAAAATCTATGACATCTTTTAAATACGACTCGTTCACCCAATAAGATGCAAATATACTGAAATTACGGACTCGAGGAAGTGAAATTGAATGCTGAATACGGAAGAAATGATTACCTAATAATCTCAACGAGCTCGATTGGGCCACAGAAAGCGAAGAAATCGAGGACATCTTTCTCTTCGGCTTTAGGAGACAAGCCCGTCACTTCGACCGTATAACCACCAGGGCTCATATTCACGCAGCAAACTTGATTCGCCTGTTCTTTCGTCGAAATATAAAACTTGTAGAGGAGACGAGCAAGTGGAGTTTCAGAGGACGAAATCTCAGAAGAAAAACTCGAGAAAACTCCCGAAGAGAGGAGGCGCCGAAACGTCCACCGCCAAACTGAAGAACTTTAGACGACAGTGGGCTGGGTTCGGTTGGGCTTGTCTGGGCCGTCCATTCTTCAGATCATATAATGGGCCTGGCTTGATGGGTATTTGGGCCTACGAATATCTGGGCTATATAAACTATGTTTATTTCCTAAAATATTTTTTAGTGCTATTCTACCTATTATATTTAAATAATATCTTTTGAAAATTCCATCCTATCGTTATCATTATCACGCATTATGTATCCCTATTGATAGCTCTAGGTGCAGGATTGTGTGTACTCCCTATTGACACAATAGAACCAGAAACAAGTTAGGACTAGGGTGATAAAAATAGGGTGGCTCGACGCAAATTTAGGTTAGGATATCTCCAGAAGACCGAGCACCATATAATCGTGAGCGACGGTCAGAGGTTAGAAACCTTAGTGCTCACACGAGAAACAAAAAGAGCATGATAACTAAACAAATAAAATAGGGAGAGGAAAGACCCTTAAAAGCCACCTAACCACTCTAAGAGCTTAGTAGACAACTACGACCGAAAACTGATCATAGAAGCCCCTTTAAGCTGCAAGTAGTGTGAACGGTGTCAACAGGTGTTCTACTACTCTTTCCACTTCAGTAATAGAACAGATGAGCTGATATGGAATGGATAAGGGAGTGTGGGTCGTAGATTCATGGTAGAACCCGTGGTTCCTAATACATGACCAAATAGATGTAAAGTTGTTTCTAAGAGGGAAGTGTGAGACCTCGTTAGATAGTCCAATTACTGGATGGATCAAGGGAGGGTTGCACTCACAAATGAGGTGACTTTATGGTTCCGTGGAAGGCGCCAACTGACCTCCCATGGATGATGTTCCAACTAAAGAATATCATGAGTCATTCACTTTACAAGCATAATTAGCTTCTAAGGTTGGAAGGATATAGTGACCCTTAAGAAAAGACTGGACTAGAGACTCACTCACGATTTTGAGATAAACTCAAATGCTCAAAACGCACCAAAAACTAGACCCAAACATTATATAACCTATTAAGCCAAGAATGCAATCAGAGCTTATAAATAGGTTGCTTACTTAAGTACATGATGCTATTAGTGAGGCAAGGATGTGTTCGGGAGCATAGAGGTCACATAGGGGAGTAGTCGCTTGGCATCTGTCGAGTCGTGTTTTCTTTTATAGATGGACATTTCTTGATCACCCAGTATTAAAACTTGTAAAGAATTCCTTATATTTTGACATTGTATTGGCAAGCAATTTGAATGAGATTGATGATATCCTGTTGTTCACTGTTTACAACAAATGGGAGAGTGGTTGGAGTCTTAAATACTCAAATGCTTTAATTTATTCTTTGCTGTGTTGTAGCTTTCAAATATATTTGAAACGGATACCATAAATATGGGTCGCATATATTTTATTATACATAATTGCACACTTAAATTTATAAATTATTATATTTCCATTTTCAGACACAACATCTAACACGAATAAAATAGAATGGTTTGTTAAAAGACAAATTTTGATGCAGCCAAAAGTGTGACATATCCAGACCATGCTCTCCACTACACAATTATGATTAAATATGTTTGAAAAATCATTCATAAGACCATATTTGTATACCTCTGGTTGGGATGAAGTGGGTTAGCTTCAGGTTTCCTTTGATCAAGGAAGGTAGAAGCAAACCCAGCACGTTTTAATGGTTCAAAATATATGGGAGTTTAATTTCCTTTTATGGGGTTATAAGCTTGCCACCACCGTCTGAAATTTGTTTCCTTTTGACTATCACTGTTCCATCGCCCTTCTTTCATGCTCTATCAAATTTTTGCGCATTAAATGAAGGAAATGCTATATATTCAACCATGTTTATCCACCCATCTTTTATCCCATTTAAATCTCAACAAAACCTTATGATAATTAAATAAACATGATATTATCATCACATGCAAAACCTTATAACATACATTATGGAACAATATAAACTTCTTCTCACCGTTGATAATAAAAGTTATATTAATTAATTAATTAATTAATTGCATGGCGGGTAAAGATGGAGGGTTTGAAATAGGTGTGTGTAGGGAAATCCACATCTGAGGCTTCACTGCTGAGCACCAAATTGTGTATAGAAGAAGAAACCTGGGATGGAGTTGTGATACTCATTACATAAGTAAGCTTCTAAGTATGGCAGCCTGAGCACTTTCAGGGTCTGTGGACGCCAATAGCTCTGATAGTCGCTCGCTCAAGTCATCCACCTCTCTTTCTAAGCTTCTTATGAAGTTGCAAGTCTCTTGTAGAATCTTCGAAGCTGATACCTACATCCCCACACACGTTAAACAGTCTAAGTCCACTGCGAGCAGTTATTGATAAAGAAAAAAGAGAGAATACCGTGGAGGAGGAGGAACGTCGATTACGAATCTGAGGGATGAGTCGGTGTAATTTGGAGATTAAATCAGCAATCTGGTGGTCAGAGATGGTGGTAGAAGGAAGAGGGGAGCGTCTAGAACGGGGGGTTCTGGTGGACATTTGTGTGTGTGTGTTTGAAAAGTGAGGGAGATCCAGAGAGGGCCAGAGGGCAGAGGTGAGAGAAAGGCAGATGAAGAATTGTTGGAGAAAGGCGAGCTAAAAAGGGGATTTATATTATGAGGAACGGTTCAGACTCTAACGACCTTGATCCACCGCTAGCAGATATTGTCTTCTTTAATCTTTCCTATTCGAGCTTTCACTTTAAGATTTGTTCTACTCTCCAATCAATATGGGACAGACCCTCCATAAGAATCTTAATAATCTTATTAGACAAACAGATATGGGAGCCATGAAAACAAACCCCCAAGTGTTGTTAAAATTTGTAATCCACTATTTGTTGGGGTCGAACCCGACAACTCTACCACTTCCTAATACTGCTTGCTTATTAAATAATAAATACATTTTATTCCCATTAAAATAATAATAAAAAGCTGCATGCGCCCATAGCCATACCGTCCCTGCTCCTTCTGTCTCCAAACTGGGGCTATAACTTTCAACTTGGTTAACCCTTTTTTAATTATTTTTGTATATATATATCTACTAAGTGTAAGCGGGCCTCCCTGTGTCAGCTTCAGAGTACTGGACACCCATGTTATGAAATTAATTACTTATTTTTCTTTTTCTTTTTATTTTGGAGAAATTAAAATAACAAGGATTTTAGTGAGGGACGTCAAAATCAGAGATTAATATGGAAGTTTAGTCCGACATGGAAGAAGAGCTGTGAATTGAGAGGGATGAGGTGTCAAAACTTGTGCATGATTAGCGAGGCATTATCCATACATTTCGCCATACTCTACGATTCATGGAGCCCACTCGACACACCACGTGGCATCTACCCATAACCTTAATTTTCGGAATTGATTATGATAACCCTCTTAGTTCTTAGTGAGTTGGTAATTTTTGTTTTTCAAGAGGAGAGGGGTGTGTGTGAAGTGATATATACCCACCACCTGAAATTAAATATAATATAAAGATTTGTATTTTTTTTAATAAATTATGGGACCTGCAATAACTGGGAATGCATGTGGGGGATTGGGGATTTTTGTGTTATACCATATTAGAAATGGGTGGGAAGGGGTGAAATATTTAGATGGAAGGGAAGTGAAGAGAGGTAGGGCATGGGGGCATGGGGGCATGGGGGCATGGGGGGGTAAGGAAATTTGGTTGTTGGTTGATGGTTGAGGCCTTGTTTTGTGGCGAGGAGGCCCGCCCGCCAGGCGCCAACCCTTTGTACATTTTTGTGAAGGTAGGGCATTGGGTGTCATAAAGCGTTTAGAGCTGTTCCCCTTACTTTTTCCACCATCTCTAACAATTTGTTTCCAACATATTGGACCGGGATAAGCTAAAGCTTTTTTTATTATGTGGAGAAACCCAACAAATTAAAGGCAAACCCAACAAGTTATGTGTGTTATTTAGCCCCATGTGCCCATGTCCCCTCGGCTTTGCTTAAGACAACTCAATCCTCAAACCTCAAACTGATTGGACTGTCCATTCAATCAACTCTCCCTTCAATGTCCTTTTAACTTGTTTTCTCCTGAAGCGCCAACCCACCTCTTGTTGTAGCCCAAACTGTGCCAACCCTCTCTCATTCTTCCATGGGCCAATGGGCCAACTAACTCACTCACCCACAAGTTCTCCCAATATTGTGTTATTCCGTTTTGTTGAGTGGAGCGTGGAACAGTTCATAAGTGCGTGGGATTTGTTGGGCCATAAAATGGCATATTTGCAGTGAATTATTCTGCCAACATTGGGCTTCTCTCCATCATTAATTTCCACCATTCAGATTCATTTTCAATCAAAATCAAACTGTTCTTGAGGAACCAGATTCCAATACCAAAACTCAAAACCCCAATTCTTTTGCGCCTCAAAAAAGTAGCTTCCCTTCTTAAACAACTCACCACTTTTCCTCTTCCTTTTCTTTCTCAATCCACAACAGTTTCAGGTATATTTAAAAAAAGAAATAATAAATGGGTCCAATAATTCAAGTGTGGATGGAAGCAAGATAAACAAAAATAATAGATGTGGTCGAGTTTGTCGAGTTAGGTTAGGTGGACATTTTGGAATGGATTCTATTTCACGTAAAGCTTATAAAGTAATTCAAAAATGGAGCATTAAGGAAGAAGGGGGGAGCCAAAAATTATAACTTTAATTTAATAATATTAATATTATGTGCCAAGAATAAAGTTGGGTGTGTGTAGCTAGCTAGAGAGGAAAGAATTTGTTGCACTTTGCTTTTTTGGTTGCTTCCTTTCAATTAATTACATTTCTTTTTTTAATTTCCCCTTTTTCTCCCTCTACTTTCACAACCAATTTATTTATTTTAATAATATTATCGGGAATCGCCTTTCCTACAAAAGATCTAATCTCAAGCCACGTGTTTATCAAACGAAGAAAACTGAGTAAACCCATGGTAGAAAAATCTAAAACGCTATATCTGTCAGTCAGCTCAACAACATATACGCTCAAACAATATCTCAGCACATAGGGTGGGTTATGTTAATGTACATTTAGATGCGCTTCTCTCAAATCACGAAAGGAAAGATGGATGTCGATGTCCATGTCCATGTTGATGCCTATATCGGGAATTTAGTGTCTAAAATTAAAATTAAAAAATTTAAATGAAGTAAGTTAGGAATATATTCTAAAGTGTTGGGTAGCATCCATTATATTAACTGCACCTGTAAAAAAGGGAGTTGATGAAAAAAGCATATAGATTTGTTGCAATTCATGGAATGCAACAACCAAAAATATTATACGATTCCGTTGTTGAGTTGGACTTTTGAAGCCATATATGGTTCTTCTTATTTTTACCCATTTCTTGTCTACATCGCTTTACTATTCTTATTATACATTTTTAATTATTACCTAATTTTACTCATTTACCGCATTATTCATTACTAGTATAGGTTTAAATCTCAACATTATTATATTGTCGGATTATTGAAAAAAAATATACCTCGAAATTTGGAGGGGTTTATCACTTATCACCTCAATCTAATAATTCTATTAATTAAATTACGTAAATCAATTAAGATTTCTCCATAATATAATATTAGATTTAAATTAAATGGATTAAAAGTTTAAAATTTAAATATTGATATAATTATTAGTTTGGGCTTATATTCCATCTGTTTTTTTACCGGGAAAGAAAAGTAGCTTTCGGTCAGGTAGAAACACTTTATAAAAAATAAAAAATAAAACTCACGATATGAATATAGAATGATCGTAATAATTTATTATGTGAGAATTTATAAAATTGAAAATGGGGTTATTTGGGAAGGGAAGGGATTAAAAAATAAACAAAAAAAAAAAAGAAGGATTAAGATAAAGAAATAAAGAAATAAAAGAAAAGTGTTGGGACAGGGTGCATTGAATTGCAATTAGTCATAAACACCTTTCTCACCGTCCAATAATGCTTCACATGACCACACAAATGAGGGACAGGTGGCAGGCAATGGTTGGAGAATGGGCTCCTCGGTACCTGAGTGAGGTGGATTATTTCAAGTGGTTAGTGCACGCCAGAATCTTTTTTGGCGGGGTTGAATGTAGTCCAAGTTGCGTGGTTTTCAAGTTTGTTTTCCCTTTTTTCTTTTTTTTTTTTTCTTTTTTCTTTTTTTTTTTTACATTTTTTACTCACTACCTAATTCTAATTTAGTGACCTAATTTAAATACTTGCATATTAATATCTCTTTTTAGAATCTGGGCCAACCAAAGTTTCGAATAAATTAAAATTAAATTAAAAACAAAACAAATTTGAGCCAATCGAGAGAGTGCAATTAGGCTTTAAATTAATTAATTCTGTGGCTCTTATTTCGACACATTTACCTTCACAAAACCAATTAACATACGTTTAATATTAATTAACCAACACAACATACATTTTGTAATAATTTCTCTTTCTTCTTTTTTTTTAACTATTTTTTATGTAAATATCTCTTACAATTTGAAAATTACCAAAATTTTATTCCAACCGCAATATTTTTTTTTTTTAAATCACTTTAATAATAATAATTAAAAAAAAAAATCATTAGACATGTTGCTCTGCACGTGTAAACAGTCAAACAGCTTTAATAGAAGACAATTGCAATTTAAAATAATTTATTCTTAATTATTTAAATTAAAGTGTAGTATTGGCAGCAGTGATCAAGGTTTACAAGACTAAATCTGAAAGTTAGGATTTAAAAAATTGAAGGGCAGATTAATTTCTTATTTATTTAGATTTGACATTCTTTTAGTCCAAATATCAATAATTTTATTTATTTAATAAAGAAAATCATTAAAAAAAAAAACATAAATTGATAATGTGGTTTGGTGGTTTTGAAATCAAACGATGATGTATTTAATTCTGATAATTTTTTATAATCCATTTATTTAATTCGTAATGTGCATCGTAAGTGTAGAGCTATTATTATTATAATAATTTTGCAACTTCCAAAAAAAAAATGGTTTTTGGAGAATCGCCCATCTTATCATATTAAATAAACCAACTTTGTTGCATCGCTAAAATTCAATAATGTTTTTTAATTTTGAAATCTCTTACATAAATTCCTACCACTGCAACCTTACCACTTTGATTATATAAATATATATATATATATATATATATATATATATACATTCATAGTATATATGGTTATTGGATATTTCATTGATGTAAAACCACATCATATAATAAATATTCGATATTAATTTTTCACTCCATTTAAATGATGGGCTTATATTAAAGTCTAAGAACATAATCTAACAATTAAATTCACATTAAAGCTATAAAGTGCGTCCCCGGAATTTTAACTTTGAGGAAATTTTGGGATAGTAGGTTTAGGCTTTAGGGTGAGGAGCCATAAATTTAAAATAACGTTAATAATGGATATATTTGCCCCTAGTTATGATTCATAGTATTTTACCTAATAAAATGTCATGGATTTTGTATTAAGTTGATTCCTAAATCTAGTTGGCTAAATAAAGTAATGTCAGGTTGAGTACTGGTAAATTGTGTATCTCGACTGGAGAGAGACTTTCATATTTATACTTGTCTCATCTAATATCATTGTCGAATACATACACTAGATTAATGGTGTCAAGATGGATCTCTAGCTAAGTCTAACGTCTTCTCTCAAGATAATTTTTTTTTATATGATAGCTAGTTTGAAACGAGGTTACTTTGATGGCTTAAATTTTAAATGGTATATTTGAAATAAAAGAAATTTAATTATTTTTTATTATTTATTTATGAGTTGGCGTGATTTATTAATACTTTTTAAATATCTAAAAAAAAAATTGAAATTATGTGGCCAATTAAATTAAGAGACTTGTAGGACCAAAATGATAAATAAAACACATGTATGAAATGTCATAATATTAGGTTATATGAGCCTAACTTATAGGCAAATGTCCCATTCATTTTGTAAGCTTCTTGGTGGTTTAATTTTGATTCTCTAGAATGCGGTACCATAGAACTTTATGATGAAACTATACTAACTTATTTTCAAAAGAAATTAGGTCATACAACGATAACCACGTTTTAAAATTTTATTTTATTTTTCAAACTAAAAAGATAATTAACTAATTATTTTGTTTTATTTTTTTGGTGGATAGATAATATTTATATTTAGTATTTAGAAATAATGTAATCTATAATTTGTAATTTAATTAATTAATTGGTATTAAGGGAGAAGCGGGTTGCGGCCGAGAGAGGCGTAAGGGAAGAGAAGTGGGTTGGGTGGACCCAAAGCCGAAGCGTGTTATTGCCTTTTTTAAAACTGTGCCAGCTAGATTCAGATAATGTTCACTTTTTAAAAAATAAAAAATAAAAATAAAATTCCAAGTATGACCATGTAAAGCAACGCGGGGTTGGCGTGATTAGCATGGGTAATTTTGGTAGTTTCCACCCAATTTAATCTTGACGGTGTGTAATTAGGGTTGGAAATCCGATGGGAAACCAATTTACACGTGGTTTAACTTTATCCGCCTATTGATTTTGACTAATACGCGTCACGTTTTGTTTGTTCCGCCCAATGAATCGGTTCTTAAAAATGATTAAAATAATACAGTAATTGTAGTTTCCATATAATCTAAAAAATAATAATAATAAATTGCCATTTTAGTCAAATACGATATGGTTAAGAAAAAAAAAAAAAAAGGAATTAAAGAGTAGGGAGCATAAGAGAATATGACATCAAATCAAAACAAGAATTAAATAATTAATAATATGGTGTTTGAGAAGGGTAGAATGGTCATAATGGGGTCCCACTATGTACATGTCCACTCATGTTGTCTAATTTCTCTTGGTTGGTTAAAAACAAGAAGCATATTTTATTCTCAAATTTCCACCTTATTTACATTACGGGTTTACCACTTGCCCTTCCAACCTTCCCACTCCTTCCCCCAATGCCTTTTTTCTATCCCCATTGTTACACGTTTTTAATAATAATAATAATAATAATAATAATAATAATAATAATGACGTAAAAGCAGTGTTTTAATAAATAAATGGGATTAGAAGGGGAGGTTATGGAGGGTTGAGTTGAGTTTACACGAATGTCTTAATTAGTACTCTGATTATTCAGACTAATATGAGATGGGGTTTGACTAGTCAAATCCAATAATAATAATTTTTAATAGTGAGTGGTCCATTATGGTTTAACAGAGGAGATTTGAGCAATAAGAAAAGCGGGTGCAAGGGGAGTAGATTTAGATCTTGTGCACAGTATCCAATCTCCTTCAACCCAAATTTACCGGGATGTCCGTTAAATTTGACTTGTGGAAGAATATTATTTAGTTAACCACCCGCGTGCCGCCGCCTGAGTGGCGGAGTACCGGAGAATTATCTCATCTTTTTTTCTTTTTTCTTTTTTTTTAAAAAAAATTTATATGTGCGTACATTTTGGACTAGAGTGAAGGAAGAGAGTCAGTGACCGGGCGCCGCCGGTTGGACAGAATAGGTTGCCGACTTCTGGAAAGGGCAAAGAAGAGAGGAAAGGAAAGTGGAGAGGGAAGAAGTGGGTCCCACAACCGCCTTTTCCCGAGTAAATGTATTTATTTTTATTTATTTTTTTTGTTGGTTTAAGATCAAATCTAAGTGAGAGTCAGAGGAGAGAACAGAGAGAGAGAGAGAGAGAGAGTCACGCGGGATACACAAAGTGTGATTTGCAATAATTTAAGATCGGAAAGACGAAAGACGAAGACGAAGAAGAAGAAGAAGAAGAAGAAGAAGAAGAAGACGAGGAGGAGGAAGACGAAGAATATAAGCAGGTATTTGTTTTTTGATTTTTTATTCTTTTAATTTGTAAAGAGAGGGATAATAAAGAGCGGACCACATAGGAATTTCAGAGCTCGAAAGCCAAAATCCAGAGCCTCCATTTCCATCGCCGCTCATTCCTTCTCTTTCTCTCTCTTTCTGGGATTTGCAGACAAAATCCATTGGTTGCAGAAATACCAGAGTTTTTTTTTTTTTCTTTTTTTTCTTTTTTTTTTATTCTGCAAGAACAGATAGACAATACAACACACTCAGTTCGTTGAGTTTTTTTTCAAATATTCCAATCAACGCTCTGTTTCTTCTGTTATCCATTATTAAGTAATTCCCCCTCTTCTCATTCTTTCTTATAGAAACTCATTCATAATTTGATTGTGATTATGCCCTTATCGTTCACAGATCTCTCGATGGCCCAGATTTTGATTTCTTGATTTCGACGGTTTCTTCAATTGATTCGAATTTTCTGGGTTTTTTTTTTCTCTAGATTTTGAGATCCTTTTTCTTTGTTACTATTTGATTTCAAGGAAAGGGTTGCACTTGGAAGCTTATCGTTTCATCCTCTCTGTTCCTCTGTTTTTATTTTCCTCTCTCTTCAATTTTTGGTGGCGTTTTGGTTTCTAGGGCGAGTTTTGCGACATTGTGTTGTTAATTATATTAATTTTAAGCTTCGAATTGAGAAGATTGGGTGGGCGAATTGAGCGCGATAAATTTAGATTGTTTATTATTTATTACTTGAAAAGTTTGTGGAATAGCAATAGCAATAGCAATAGCAATAGCTCGGGGTTCTGGGTTATTTCACGATTTGGTGATGGAAAAGTTAGGTTTCTAAATCTGTGGCTTTCATCTTTTTATATTAAAAAATTTATAGTTTTGGTAAAAAAGCTGCATTGGGTTTTGATTATATTAGCTGCTGGTTCTACCCCCCCACCCCCTCAAGTTTTTTTTAGTGGAACCTGGGCTTTGATTTTTGATTCTTTCTAGCTGTGGGATTCTCTTATTTTTATTTTTTTGACTAGGAAAGAGAAGGAAGAACACATCGGATCGGAAAGGAACTCTGAA
>NC_036638.1:8728817-8770475 GCF_002806865.2 Cucurbita pepo subsp. pepo
CCCCTTTTTATTTGTTGCATCTGAGAGCGATATGTTGGAGGATCGCTCCTTTCTAGCGTCCAGGGTGTTCTCAAGCTCTTGCCAGCACCAAACTCAGTTGGCTTGCTTTAACTTAACGTGTCGACTCGAGGTTGGAATGGGAAATGGCAAACGCCCCCCATCAGATCATGATGCCCATTCACTTCTTCCATCCTCCACTTCTTCTCATAGAAACGTCAGGCCTCGATCTTCCTCGGATCATTCAAATCACGACTCCCATTCCGGCAACACTTCTGATTCCGCCACTCTCTTCTCTTCCATTGATCGGGACAACTCTATTAACTGCTTAATTCGCTGCTCTCGCTCTGATTATGGTTCTATTGCGTCCTTGAGTCGAAGTTTCCGTTCCTTAATTCGTAGTGGGGAGCTCTACAAGCTGAGGCGTATCAACCATGTGATTGAACACTGGGTTTACTTCTCTTGCCATCTTCTCGAGTGGAAGGCTTTTGATCCAATTCAGCGTAGATGGATGCATTTACCCAGGATGGATTCTAATGAATGTTTCATGTGCTCTGATAAGGAATCCTTAGGAGTGGGGACTGATCTTCTTGTTTTTGGTAAGGATTTAAATTCCCATGTCACTTATAGATATAGTATATTGACAAATTCGTGGTGTCCTGGAGTGAGTATGAATGATCCCAGATGCTTGTTTGGGTCTGCTAGTCTAGGGGAGATAGCGATTTTAGCTGGTGGGTGTGATTCCAAAGGCAACATCCTTAACACCGCGGAGCTCTACAATTCCGAGACTGAAACATGGGTGACCCTTCCCAATATGACCAAACCAAGGAAGCTGTGTTCTGGGGTGTTCATGGACGATAAATTCTATGTGATTGGGGGAGTTGGAGGAAGTGAGGGGAAGGTTCTTACATGCGGGGAAGAGTACGATTTAGAAAGTGGGAAGTGGACTGAAATTCCCAACATGTCACCTGGGCGTAGTGCTGCAGTTAGGGATAGTGAAAGTGCGGCAGCTGAAGCGCCCCCTCTACTTGCGGTGGTGAACAACGAGCTGTATGCTGCAGACCACACTGACATGGAGGTGAGGAAATACGACAAGGAGAAGAGAGTATGGTCTACAGTAGGGAGGTTGCCTGAACGAGCAGTTTCAACAAATGGTTGGGGGCTTGCGTTTAGAGCCTGTGGAGATAGGCTAATAGTGATTGGTGGACCAAGGGCGATTGGGGAAGGGTATATAGAGCTGAATTCATGGGTTCCAAGTGAAGGCCCTCCAAGGTGGGATTTGCTTGCAAGGAAGCGATCTGCTAATTTTGTGTATAACTGCGCTGTGATGGGATGCTGAAACTAAGAAACCTGTTGTTATGCTTATGCTCTGCTGCATTGGTGGTGTTGTTGGCTTGAATTCAGTTCCAGATGGGTCTGTTTTGTTTGTTGTTCTACACATGATTCTGGGTCATCAGTTATTTCCCATACTCTCTTCACATATTTTGAAGCATTGCGCAGGGAGGCGTGGGGAGGAATTGATTTTACTTCAGATTTTATAGAAAATGTTCCATGGAAGGAGATCTTAAAAGAAGAAGAAGAAGAAGAAGAAGAAGAAGAAGAAGAAGAAAAAAAAGAATATATATATAGCATTTATTCTCTCTGGAGACTCAATTTTCATTGAAATGCCATCCCCCCCCTCACCCTCACCCCAATAATTTGGGTTCAGATATTTGAAAGATTAATAATTTGAGTAGAAGAACAGAGAGACATTGGTAGCTGACTCAGTCGTGTTTTGTGAACATTAGCATTCAAGAACTGAAATAAGTTATAATGGAAAATGATGGGTAAACATATAATTCTCTCTGCTTTTGCTTTATGTTCGGTTTCTATTGTGTTAAAGGCAATTGGAAGCTTTGTTGGATTTTGCGTACAAATTGGTTTGGTTTGGCTTCCACCCTATTATTAGACATCCCTTTTTCTGGGCTCTCTATAATAATGCCTATCTTTGACATACCTAACACTTTTTTTTTTTTACTTACCCTCTATGTCTATGTCTATGGCTATGCCTACGTCTATGTCTTTGTCTTTGTCCACCCATTTGGAGCATGCAATTTAGAGTTCATCTTCAGTTGTCATTCATATGACTTTAATACATTTCCTTTTTTATAGAAAGCAAAACACATACAATCTAACAAACCTAATTTTGATCTATTAAATTTGTTGTGCTCACACACCATATCTACTAAACACTATTTTTAAATTAATCTACAATTTACTCTTTTCTAACCATTTGAATATTTGAATATTTGTTTAAATTTCTTGAGTTTCTTAATTCCAATAGTGAAGGAAAATAAGTTAATGTACATGAATACCCAATATAATAGAAAATGGGCTAAAAATTGGACAGCAGCCCAAAATGGTTGTTGGCCCAGTATGTGGTTATGAGCTTCAGCACACCCACAAAGGAATATATTTACTCTTATGTTTTTGTGTTGGTTACACAAATTAAAGCTATAGATTGATAGTTGAAAAAAGACTACAAGTCGCTGCCTTTTCTGGGTGGTCCATTCGCACCATAAAGTCCTCAGCTTTCAATGGTGGTAGGTCGAGAGGAGTCTCGTATACACTAATTAAAAGGATAATCATAGATTTATAAATAAAAAATACATTTACACTAGTATGCAGAACAAATCCTTAAAAATTTATGATCAAAATAGTTAATATCATGCCATTGTGGAGAATTATTTGTTGTTATTATTATAAGAATAAGTTATATTTTGTTTGAATTTGAACCCCACATTGGAGACCATGTATCACTTGTGCTAACCAATCTTAAGAAAGTAATATGTTTATGGGTTAAGATTCTCCAACAAATCCAAACATTATTTAATTCAATAATTATTGTTTTTTTTTTCTTTCCATATGCTATTAGTTCCTAGTGTATAATGCGCTTACACATTAGTAACACTACCACTTTAGCCTTTCAAGATACTTTAAGATAAGATACGATCCGTCTGAGTATTAATTAATAAATCACTATGATTAATTAAACTTATTCATAACCACTCAATTTGCCTAAGGGAATAAAAATCAAAATTAGGAGAAACCGACGTTAGTGGTTGAACACATTACACCATAGTATTTCATAAAATATAATTACCAAAAACAACGCATCCAAAATTGGTCAAGGAAAAAAAGAAAACAAAAAGACGAGCATAGAATCAATTCTGAGCTTTAACCAAATTTATTTATTCCAAGAATATAATTTATTTAAAAAAAATATTCTTAATTTCTATTTTTTAAAGTTTAAAAATAAATAAATAATTAGTAAGTTGCAAAGGAACTTGAAGATGAAGGCAGACTTGACTTACTTTTAGCATTTGTTGAGTATATTAATTTCTTAGGAAATTTCATCAATATTATTATATAACAAATAATTAAAAGAATAAAAATTGGTTGAATAAATTGAAGGGGTCTACCTGCTGAGTGGTTGAGATACATAGCTTAACCATTATGGAAAGTAGCAACCAAATTCTGTCACAATTTCATGTCACACCCATTTGTAATATTGTTTTGAAATTATTATCATTATTATATTTTGAATCATGTGACATTTTAGCATAAAGTCACATGATTTAACACATAGTGCTATGTTGAAATTATAAAATGTATTCAAAGCACAATCTGACAAATCCCAACAATGCCGTAATTTACCACCAACTCTGTTCATCATTTCTCTTCCATCTTCATTTTTTTTTTTATTATTAATCCAAACTCTAAATTATTTAATCATAATCATAATCATAATCAATTAATGAACTCTACGAAGTTTCGTGTGACCATTAATTAACATTTTCTGTCTGTCTTTGTCTCTGTCTCTTTAACAAACCGACACAATATATAATAAAAAAAATTTGGTTGTCCTGTTTTTTGGTTTAGTCAAATGTTGATTGTAAGTGGATCCATTGGATCCATGTAGCTCGATTTTTTTAGATTTGTTATTAACCCTAAACTCCAAATTGTGGGTTCAATTCAATTAATTTGTGGGTGATGAACAGAAGAAAAAAAAAACAGAGAAATACAGTAGAGCTCGGAACAGAGGACTCTGTTTTTTTATTGAAGATCGGTCGTCGTTGTCTTGATAGCTAGCTCGGGGTTTATCTATATCCATATGCGCAATTTTGAATTAAATTTTGTAGTTCAGTGAGTCCAAGTGCAACAACTCACGAGGCGCGCAATAACATATATTAATAAATTCGGCATCTTTCTTCGGTAGGCCACATTGAATTTGAAGTGTATTAAAATATCTGACCTCGAGCTCTGTTTCTTCCTCTGTTCTTCCTCTATTTAACCTTCCTCATCCTCTACTCTCTCTCCTCATCTTGTTCATATCCTCTCTGTTGTTTTGGGTTTTCTGTGAAGAAAAAATGGCATCCAAACGACAAAGGGATGAGGCCCAAATGGAGGAGATGAGCGAGGGGGAAGAGCTAAAACGGCAAAAATCATACGACCAAATCCTATCCCTTTTGGAGGAAGAGGAAGAGGAAGCTGTTGAGGATTTGTCGTCGATCATCAGCTCACTCCAGGAAGAAATATCTTCTTCTTCTTCTTCTTCTTCTTCTTCTTCTTCTCCATGTTCCACAAAATGGCATCCAATTTCAAAACAGAACAACACCCAGCAGGCGGAGATGGAGGAGGCGGCGGCAAGCGCAGAGTGTGGATCAGTAGAAGATTATGGTTCTTGTTGTTGTTCTTCTTCTTCGTCTGTGAACGAGGAAGAGGGCGGTGAAAGAGAGAGAGTGATGAGACACCTTCTGGAAGCTTCGGATGATGAGCTTGGGATCCCAAACAGTGAGTTTATGGTGAGTGAAGGAGTGGATGGAGTGGCGTTGTGTGATGCGCTGTGGGAGTTGGAAGATGAGGCTGCCAATTACTACACCTTGTTTCACTCCCAGCTTTTTATGTACACCAACCAAAATTATATGGTACAACTAAATTCAATGTTGTAAGAATTCAAAAACTAAGCAAAAAAAACAGAGTATTCAGCTCTTGGAACTCGTCATCTCTGTTCTGAGATCTGTCTCTGATGGGTGTCTCGCTCTGGTTTTAATCATTTTAGAATCAAATCAACACTCCAACGCTACCCAATCTCTTTCTTTTCTTTTCTTTTCTTTTCTTTTAAAAAGATTGCGATTTGTGAGGGCATATGCTTATCATTCCTTTCTCAACTGAACTGAACGCCGTCCGGCGAACATAAAAACAGAAGCTTTGGGACTTACGGTCTCCGGCATGGATGAGAAATACCAAGAACTGTTAAGGCTTAAGATTAAATTTAAAGTTAGAATAAAAATTACGTACAGATATAAACAGTAGAATATGAAGAAGTGCTCTACTGTTTATATTGAAATTCCTCTGCTTTCATTCTAAATTTCAGTCCTACCTAACTTCTCATAATACAAATAATGAGTATGAAAGGGGATGAAACAACATAATAAATAATTCAATTGGTTAGTCTTTAAAGCGAAGGCCTCCGGAAAGGAAGTAGAGGCATTCCAAAGATTTTTCGGGCCAAATGGAGATTGGCTCTCGAGTAGAAAGTAGAAGGGAGCTTGACTGCAAAAGACCTACGAGTCGAGCAGAGGCGAAAGTCGACTTCAGTGATTCGAAGGTGTTGAGTGGAAGGATCGTCAATCCATGGATAAAAATACTCTAGGGATAACATGTTGATCTTCCCCAAGACCATAGGAAAGTTTGACACTTCAATGTCAACTCTTTGCCACTAGGGACTATAGTAGATTTCGAGAGTTGTAAAAAAGAGTAAATTATTGGGAGGATAAAAAATAAAAAAAAAAGGTTAGAAATAATTTTATATATATTGAAAATAGGAAAATTGTGGCAAAGAAGGAAGAAAGTAATGGAGATAGGGATGTGGGAGTTGGGCCCAAGCTGTTATATTGGGCCCTAATAATGTTATGTCATTTTGTTAACGTTCATTGTCCAAACCTCATCACATATTTTCATATCTGCCCTTTGCCCCACCCTGTCGGGACGAGTGCATTTACGTTTTTACCCCTCCTCCTCCTCCTCATCATCATCTTGAGTTTGCTGTTACTAACACGTAAACTCTTTTAACTCCATACATTTATTCTTATGTGGTATAATATAAGCCATATAATCTACAAAATTCTGCATTTTAAAAACATGCTCAATTACTTTATCAGATAAAAATTTTAAACATTTTCCACTATATATATAATTAGTGTTCCAATTCAATAATATTATAAATACTTAGCCCTAAAGAAAATTTCATTATTGAGCCTTTCCATAGTAGATTCTTATTCCAACCCTCAACTCTCTTAGGCTCAGCCATTTTGAATCAATAGAGCAAACTTCTAACACATTGCTCTCGAAAGACCCTGGATACGAGAATATATATGACAAATAACAATAATGCTTTAAAGTTTTAATCCTTAGCTACCTTCATCCGTTGGAAGTAGATTTTAATTTCAAGAGCTCGCGAGCCTAGGAATTAAAATTCATTGAAATCTTGAAACGGATCACATTTCTAGATACAACAAGCTGAGCTAGACCAAATCAACTCAATACATTCATGATGCGGAGGAATTTTGAGTAAAAAAGTCCAATCATGGCAAGAAAACTATGTCAACTAAGTCCGAAGAGAAGCTTGTCCAAAATTGAAAACTAGTCCCACCACCAAAAAACAAACAAGATCTCTAAGTGAAAAATATTACGATAGGTTTAGCTGGAGGAGGAAATAGGACATAAAGGTTAATCTCAGATACCTGAGACCATTGGCTAATCTTTACTGTCTCAGATGATGAGTTTTAAGTCAGAAACTCAATCTTCATCTTCTTCATCTCCATCACCACCTGCGGCCTTCTTGGCAGCTGCCTTCTGGTTCTTTCTCTTCACCCTTCCGGGGCGACCACCTCCAAACGGACTAGTGAGAGAGAAGTCTATGTGCTTCTGGGAATCGACTCTTACCATGAAAGAAGGGATGTTAACAACTTGCCTCCCAACCCTAAAAATGCACATGAACCAAATGTAATAGATGAAAACATGAGCAATAAATGTTTCAGAGTCTATATTCATCGCACAACAATTGTCTATCCAGCATAAAGAATCTCATAGATAGTTCAAAAACTATTAAAGACAGCTAAAGAAAAAAAGAATGCTGAAGTGCCTAAAATACCCCATAAGTATTCGGGTTGGTTTCAGTTATGCCCTGTAATAAATGCTTCAATTAACAATCGAACTTCTCAATTGTCTAGGGGGAAAAAACTTAAATTCATCCGTGAAATAAACAAATACAAGAATTAGTTAACAGTAGCCCTCCTGGTGATACATAACATGAGTAGCTAATTCGTGATATCTGATCATTTTCCAAGACCCACCTTACCTTTTGACCACTGATTTTGGAAGATCACATATTCCGCTGGTTAATAATAAAGGGTGAAGACAAGAAAAATCAGTTGCCTTTTTCCTCTTAAACCCTAAACGTCTATAGCTGAAGCTCAATTGCCAAATCAGAATTTCATTGAAACCAACTAATTGGTAAAAAAGTAAGCTTTTGAAGCCGGAGGAGCATATTTGAAACCAACTATGTAATTTAAGCGTATGTTATATAAAATAACTACAAACAGATGTTGATATACATTGATGAGTAAGAAGTACAAGTGCAACAATGCAGAAAGAAGACACTCTACCTTATATGCTTCTGTCTGATGAGCACTCTGGCATGGTGGATAGACTTGGCCATTCCAGACTTAAACACGAGAGTTTGAAGACGACGCTCAAGGAAATTCTCGACAGTAAGAGCCAAGACATAATCGAGCTTGTTTTGACTCTCATCCAAAAGACCGTATCTGTTCATCCTCCTAAGCAGGGCCTCTCCCTCAAAAATCCTACGGGGATTCTTTTCGTCAAGAGTTAAAAGCATCCTGGCATTATTACGGATTCGGCTCAATGCATATTGAACCCTCCATAGCTCCCTTTTACAACGAAGCCCATATTCACCTACAAGTTTAAGTTCTGCATCCAAACGCTCCTTCTCATAAGGGCGTCGAGGTTTCTTAAAAGTCTTCCCATCTATATAATGAAAGAGGCCAGTATTCAGTAATCATGGTTCTCAGCAACAGAACCAAGAAACAGACATTATGTAAAGCAACATTTTTTGAAAAATTGATGTAACACCTACTATGTCATATATTGACCATCATAAAATGAAGTGAATAAAATTTTGAAAGAACAGGGAAGATTCTCGAGCACGATAAATTTAATTCTAGAAATCTGAGGCCCCATGGTTTGTAATATCACGACCATGTAAACCGAAACAGACGTTCCCCATTGGTTCCATCTAACCTAGGACTAACCCAGTAGCCTAACATGTGCAAAAGAAAACCAGATGAAAATCACAAGAGAAATAGAAGATCCAAAAACTAAAGGCAATAAAAGGAAGCATATATATGAACAAAGCGAGGATAGATATGCAGTTTCAGGAAGTTGCTGAGTTGAGTATACTCACAGTTCCTATAGAAGGAGACGTGCACCATGCTTTCTTCTCTGCAGCGGCTTCAGCCCCGACCGCGATCTCGATCAAAAGCCCTAAACACGAGAAGCGCCGAAGTGGGGGGAAGCTTTGTGGTGTATTTATACGAGGTTTTAAAAGCCCTTGCCAGAAGACTGTGGGGAGGCTGAGCCCGAGCCCAAGCCGTAGCCTATTTGCTTATGGGCTTTGCAGAAAAAGCCCAATATGAGTCTGCTTCGGCCCTTTGACCGTGTAATCACGTTCTCTTTACCCTCTCCCATTTGCATTTTTTATTTTTACCTAAATTAACTATAAAAAAAATAATCCTAAATTTTTAAAAGTTTACCTTAAAATTTCCAAAAAATCTAAAAAAAATAAATATCTTTTTTAACTCTTAATTATTTTTAAAAAATTCATTAATTTCATTAATACCCTTCAACTTGTTGAGTGTCAGTTTAAAAAATATAATATATAAAGTAGTTTTAACATTACTTTTGAAAATTTAGAAGTATTTTTGAAACGTGGTACTAACTAATAATACTTTTGAACGATATTTTCTTAACACTCTCGAAATTAAAGGGTATATTTTTTTTTAAAGTTCAAAGATATTATTGAAACGTTTAAAAGTTCAGAGATATTTTAGTGACAAAGTATAAGTTCGACATTTTTGTTTTTATTTTGGTTGGATGAAGACAATTTTAGGGATCCCAATTGAATGTATAAATATTGAGCATCTGCATTTACCTTTTTCCTGAAATTTATTATATTTGTTTTTATTGAGAGAGAGTTGAATATATAGCATCATCATAAAACATTATGCAACTGTTGGTCGTCCTAAAGTTCATAAATAATTGTATCAGGATCATATTCTAAATTGATTATTTTATGTAATGAATGGACTATATAATATTAGGCTGAATTTGAGGTTTTTTTTTTTTTTTTTTAAATTGCCGTTTTCACTCGGGCGGTATTCAATTTGTCAGTGGTCATATGGTTTTGTTGGTGCATAAATGCATAAATTGTCTGTGACAGTACTATGGTCCAATGACCATCATCAATATTCTTGCCCACTCTCATCTCACCATTCATTCAATTTATAATAACATCTACCTTGCTACAACTTCGGACAAATGACCCAAATATGTACCTACTCAATGCTCAACCATTATAATAATAAACCATATGTCGTGACCATGACACTAAATACACATAACAAATATAAATACGTCGACCTTAACATAGTTCATCCAACTCAATCAAAATATCAAAGATTCTCAAAGCTCCCAAATTCAAAACAAAAAATAATCGACTTCTTTTTCTCTACTAAAAGAAATTAAGAAATGAAGATAGATATCAACTTAAGCATAGTTCAATTACGGGCCATAACAATAAAAAATTGTTGTTTTATATGATAGTATATTTAGTAAGAAAATGAATCAATAGAGAGAAAAGAGAGTATATATTAGGATTGAAAGCAGCAAGCATACACGTTTTTTGAGATGTGTTGTGGGTCTATGATTGATCACGATTAGAAGTGGAATCATGAGCCTCATTTCCACCTTGATGAACAGCCGCCGCTCCTCTTGTCGGAGATTCTGAAATTGACACACCCGGTATCGTCCTATAAGCACTTAGAGCCGCCAACATCCCCAAATGGGTGTCGGTCGCCGGAACACCGCTACCACCCCCGATCCCTGACCCCACTTGTTGCCCAGTTGGCAAAAGAGCCATTGGTGGTGGAAGATTCATGAAATGAAACCCCCCGCCACCACCACCGCCACCGCCGCCGCTTCCCCCTCTAAACATGCTGCTGTTACTCACCGACGGAAATGTCCACATCGGATCACTCGCTTGATTGCTCGGATTCGTCACCATCCAAAATGTTGCCGGCACCGGAGTGCTGTGACTCGCCGGAATTGACCCGGTACTCGATTGAATCAAATAATTCCCCACCGGATTCTCCGATGACGATTCCGAATTCTCCGGCCGCCGTTTCTTTCCAGCGTCGGTTACATCAATCCCACCCTGATCGTGCTTGAATGCGTTGATGTAATTAGGAGAATTGAAATTCAAAAATGTAGAGGAATCATCGACCAGAGTATTATTATTATTATTATTATTATGATTATTATTATTATTATTATTATTATTACTCCTATCCCAAAGATCAGATCTTGTTCTGACGGCGAATTGTGTCGGACTGAAATAGCTCGTCCGGAGGTGAGAAGGAGCAAGAACGGTGGAGCCGGAACTACGGAGAGAAATATTAAGCGAGGTGAAATTAGCCGGAATTGTACCTGTACCCGTGGCGGCGATGACAGCCGGCTCCGCCTGTTGCAACAGCCACTCTATAGTTTCACCGTCGGACTTATGACCAAGCTCTCTAGTAAGCTGAAAAACCCTAGCAGCGCAAAGGGCCGGCATCCGAATCCTCCGACCACGACCATCGACTTTCGTGTGACGATCTTTGGTGGTAGCCCTTTTGGGAGGTGGCTTCTTAGGTGAAGAAGATTGAAGATTCGGATTCACCGCTGTCGTGGTTGTTGTCGTGGTTGTTGTTGTCGTCGTCCCGTTGTTTGCGGAGGTGGAACACGGGTGTTCTTCCTCTTTTTTCTCCAACAATTGTAATGGAAAATTAGGTCTCCGGATCCCATTTTCACCATCCATGATCATAAGCGTAGACTCTTGTCTTGTCTTTTTTCCTTCCCCCCTTGAAACCCAAATAACACAAACCCTTTTGTTTTGGGTGACCCTTGGATCGTATCACATAGTGGCCTACTAGCGATAGGAGCTGGCAGCTGTGTCTCTCAAAGCTTCCTCCTTTTGATCCACACACATACAACAACAACAACAACACCAAATAGAGAGAGAGAGAGAGAGAGAGAAGATAAGGAGAGAAGTGGGCAAGCAAGCAAGCTTTAAGCAACAAAAATAATGAGTGGGATTTCTGAAATTAGGGTTTTGTCTCAACATATGTAGACTTTTCTAGTGTTGTGTGATTGTAGTAAAGGATTAGAGGGATTAGGTATATGTGTGTTTAAAGATATAGTATGGTGGGTCCCCAAGAGCCAAGTCAAAAATAATAATAATAATAGAGAGTGAGTGAGTGAGTGGTAATATATGTAAACATCATGCATGTGGCTCCCATATCATTCCTATCATCATTCATGTAATTTGCATTTCATACCCTTTTCTTCTTTTCACTTTGCCACTTCAGGGCTTCAGCTTTCTCGAAATTCCCCCCCTTCCCCTTCTCCTAATCAAACCTTACTACTCTTCATCATCTTAATCATGATATCATAACATTGTTTGGGGGAATCTAACAAAGTGTGGAAGCAGTAGAATCAAAAGGGTATGGCACAGGATAATCCTATAGCTCTCTTTTCTAATAAATTTCATGTCTTTTACTTTTGAGCCATACCCAAAGTGGCCCTTTTTTCCACCTCTCCACCATCCAATTTGGCCGTCTCCTTTTTCAGTGTCCACAGTTTTTGTGTATAATAATTAACCACCACAGATTTAATGAAGCTTAATTATGATTAATTACATCATTATATCTAAGCAGAGTTGTTTGTTGGGCAGAACGCTTCTTCTCTTTTGCCTCTTTTTCTTTTTCTCTACACCTATTTTTACACGTAATATTGATTTTGCAGCTTTAGATATGGGGATATGTGGGTGTCAGTACAAATGGCTCACTAGCTTTGAATTCAGTTTCATCCTCACTTTTTGTTTTTAATTTACATTCTTTTAAAAATTGCAATATGCACCCGGCCTAAAAAGATGTAAGATTCACTGTTCTTATGCTATTTTTATTTTAAATCATCTCTATTTTCATTTGAAAGTAATTAATATTGAGATCCAACACAGAACACACAAGGTAAAGACCATGTGCGCAATATTCTCAAATGTAATGTAAAATGGAGACACATAAAAGAACTCGAGTGACGTGATAATAGATTGTGCCCAACCGAACCCAAATGACCCAAATGATGAGTGATTCATTTGGAGTGGATTAATTAAAAACTAATCATAAGATTAAAGGGTTGTTTCCATTAAGGAAAATGGGAGGGAAGTACAGATTTGAGGATATTAGGGAAGAGATTTAGGGTCAGAAGATTTGATAATACTTGGGAGTGTAGTTGGTAGGGCCAATAACACCAAAGCCTTTGTCTCATGCATTGTCACTTATAGGCAACGACATAATCACGTTGCCTCTGGATACAACCCTAAAAATGACTCCTCACAATCATGCTGTCTGTGAAAAAAAACCCACCTACCTCCCTCCCCTCCCCTCCCCTCCCCTCATATATTTACTTTTACAACACCCCTGCCTTCTAATACACATTATTTCATTTTTTCCATTTGAGTTTTGAAATTAATACCCAGTTGTCAGAATCTCACCACATAAATAGTTTAATGTGTTCGTTAGCGTCTGACCTTCCAGTATAGTTCTCATATCTAAAACCAAAATTCTCTACATAGAAAGGTTGAGGCAACTAAAAAGAACAAGTTTGATTGGTAAGATATCACGTGCAATGTTGTGGATGTGAACACGATGGCTTACCTTACTACATGCATTATGCATCCCCTCTGAAAGAAAGAAAAGAAAAGGGAATCAATGAAAAAGTTTAAATTTTTGTGGGAATGTTGGTGGTTAAAGAGGCCATAAATATATCATTTTCGTACTGTTTTTAGTCAAATCAATTATCTCAACTGGTTCTTTTATTTATTTATTTTTATGCTATTTATATATAAAAACTCCAAATTTATTTTTCTAATCTATGGTTTTGTAGGACTAATTTAACATGAATGATAGTTATGAAATTCGTTACTATGATTAGGAGAATATTTAGCATATGATTATTGCTTTTATAAATAGTATGAATGACAGGCTGGCACCCCAATAAGGACCACAAACCTAAACACTTTCACACCTTTATTTTATTTTATTTTTTCCTTTTTCTTTATCATATCAACATCATTATTTTACTATTTTATAAACAAAATAACAATTAATATATATTTAATATCATAACATTAAAGAAAAAGTAAGAAAAAGAAAAATCAATATTTGCAGCCGACGACCCTTCGCCGGTGATGGCTTCTTCTGCAATTTGGAAAATTCAAGAAAATTTTCCACATTTTTAAATTTTTTTTTTTTGTGATATTGACCATATTTATGATCTTTGTAATTTGTAAATGATTAATAATCACCGTGTTCCACATGTTAAATTATTAGAGATATATTATATTATGTGGAGGTGAAGAAGAAAATAGAAAGAAAGATGTGTCGGAAGGAGCACCATGAATCCATATCTATCATCAAAGCTTTGTGGAATTGACTTCCACTATCTAACAAATTTCATTAATTATTGTCAACTATTTATGGGCTGGAAATTATTTAAAACTTTGGAATAATATAATTCCTTTACTATACCCATATGTCTTGGACCCCACCAGTTATATATATATATATATTTTTTTTTTTTTGTGATATTGACCATATTTATGATCTTTGTAATTTGTAAATGATTAATAATCACCGTGTTCCACATGTTAAATTATTAGAGATATATTATATTATGTGGAGGTGAAGAAGAAAATAGAAAGAAAGATGTGTCGGAAGGAGCACCATGAATCCATATCTATCATCAAAGCTTTGTGGAATTGACTTCCACTATCTAACAAATTTCATTAATTATTGTCAACTATTTATGGGCTGGAAATTATTTAAAACTTTGGAATAATATAATTCCTTTACTATACCCATATGTCTTGGACCCCACCAGTTATATATATATATATATATTTTTTTTTTTTTTTATCTAATTATATTATTTTAAATAATAATTTTTTTATTATAAATTTAAGTAACTGAAGTTGTATAAAAACTTATTTCTTTGTACAAAATAAGGTATAAAGTTAATATAAAAATAAAAATTAGATGAAATTAATATGAAAGCATTTGAAGATAGGTAGAGCAGAAATGGGATTGGACGGAGACGAGGGTCGAGCCGCGGGGTGGACTGTGGAGGGAGGGGGCAACCCACATGGCTACGCTAATAATTCCACTCATCGGAAACCATCGCCCATCCGGCATTGGCCATTGGCCCCATCTCCCAACTTCCGCTTTAAATGGAATGTCGTCCAGGACCACCACTCTTCTTCCCGCTTTTTTCATCAATCAACTCACAATGCCTTTTATTATTATTATTATATATATGAAAATAATAATAATAATAAATAATAATTTCTCTCTCTCTCTCTAGACCCATGGAGGTGGTGATGAGTGCTGTAATCATTACGATTATGCCTTTTTAAATCTTCCTTTTCTTCCTAATCTTTGCTTAATTAAAGCCTGATCGTTTCTTTCCGTTGCCCATTACAATTACAAAAAAAAAAAAAAAAAAAAAAAAAAAAAAAAAAAAAAAAAAAAAAAAAAAAAAAAAAAAAAAAAAAAAAAAAAAANNNNTCTTTTTTATTTTTTAATTCGTTTATGTTTTCTATTTGTAGCTTTAGCTTTCATATTTATTAGGTTCTTGCTGTCTTAGACTTTAAATTTTGTAGTTTTATTTTCTTGTGGAACTTTATCATAATTATTTAATAACAGTTAAAAGTCAAGATTAAAGAAAAGAGAAAAAAAAAGGAAAAGAAAAGTAGCATTGTATTTAATGATATAAACATTTAAAGTTTATAAAAACGAGTCATCAAAAGTCAAGATTCTTATCTAAAAATTTTGAAAAATTACCAGGAAAAGGTAATTTCAAGGGGGGTAGCTGTTTCTTTCGCAATTATTAGAAGATTAGACAATAATTTGATGTAAAACGCCCACCAATAATTTAATTTTCCCCCAGAAGAGGTCACCGCTGCATGTGTGAAAACACATAATATGGCCAGTCAGTCAGTCGTGGTGTGTGTAATATTCAAACCTTTTGTTTGCCACGTGATTGACTGGTGCAAAATATGGGGTCCTTATGTACACAGCTAATGCTTCTTCTATTATGTCCACCTTAAAGGGGGTTGCCGCATCCTGCACCGGCTTGCCTACTCACTTCTCTACCATTCACATATCTTCAACTTCTTCAACTACTTCCCATACAGTAAAAATCAAAACCCAACGACAATGACACCCCTAAAAACTCTACAAACAATTTCAAACTGAAGAGAGCAGCAGGAACATTACTTATAATCACTCACCTTACTTGGCTACTTTTAACATCCAAATGAAATAAGAATAATGAAGGCCAAGACTTATCTCGTCTTTCAACTGTTTGCACCGAAGATGCTCCAGTCACATACTTTAAAGCTGGATAATGCAAGTTTGAATACCTCAGGCATCGGCATGCACCCAGATTGTGATGCAGGAGTGGCCAAACCAGAGCCAACTGAGCTAGCACTTTCGCTCAAAGGACTGCAGTCACAATTAATTGAAGTTAGAGTTGCAAGTGATTGGAAGAAGAAAGATATGCTATCTGCACACTTTTTTTTTTATATTTGGGTTGTGATTTGTGAAGAAGTAAGAGAATGGGCTTTGCTTTAGACGGGGCCAGATATGGAGAGGTAACTAAGCCAAGTTCGCCAACTAAAATGAATGGCTCAGCTTGGGTCCTTATCACCCTGCAAAATGATTGATACAGTAGACCGTCCTTTCGGGATGCATCTCAATACGCATTTTCTTTATTACTCAGAATTATGTTTTCTTGTACAGGATCTTAACAGTTAAATCTGGCTGATACCTTGGTTGTAAAGGAAACCAATCAACATTGTTAAAGAAGAAAGAGTTGCATGCATTATCCTATGATGTAAAAAGCAAAGGAATTTGAGCTATGATTATAAGCATGTGACAGATAGTAATGTATCAGGTGAGTGTACATCAAGAGTGATGTAAACAGTATAGATTAGGCATGCATGTAGACCGTATGAAGAGAGCTAGCAATTTCAAAAGACTGATTAACTTGTATATTCGTTCATCTTTCTCGCAGACAGGCCAGTGGCAAGAAGGGGAATGATAACCTGTCCCCTACATTAGCATGGTTCCTATCTTATATGTAAGACAGTTGGTAAGCTTGCCTATCATAAGGAGGTCCCTGGCACAACTACTGTTCACTCAAGATTTTATGTTTCACAGTTGAGGTTGGCCAAAGGTTCTAACTCTCATCCCTTCCCATTACGAACTCAGTTAAGCGCCTCTATGGAGCTAAACTAAGCCCAACAGCAATTTTGGGCGAGCAACCATTAGTTGATTAAGTTATTTTAGGAAAACTACAGAGAGAAGCATCGTAGCCATCTGATATTATGACATGGTAGCTTCCATCTCTTCATTTTGAGGACAAAGTGAAAGTGAGCAAGTTCGTCAAGGGAGTGTGGAGAGGCGATGTTAATAATACGTATTATGCATCTAAGTAGACTAGTCATATGGGAGAAAGCCATCACCCTCGGAAGGCAGGAATTTCTTTTCTCAACTTAACAAACAGTGTATTTCACTTAGAATTCTACCATTTATTCATTTTCAATTTATTTGAGAGTAATTACTCACTTTATGAGAATGGGTTCATATGCACAGATTAGAACATCTGTTCCAACAGCTTTAAGACGTAGATTCGCCAAATAAACCTGCATAAAGTAATAAACAGATAAATCCTATAAACCATTGGCAACCACCATAGGACTAGGATAAAGAAGATAAGAAAGGCTACCCTGACAATATTTTGAGCTTCTCTTCCTTGCCGACCCTTTGAAATTGCCTACATGGACAGAAACAAGTCCTATTGAAAAGAAAGGGAAGAACGGAAAATGTGGACTGACAATAATCAACTGATATCCGATGACCATCACAAACGAAATAACACCAAAATATTTGTCAAACCTAAGATATATAACAGGTACATCTAACCCAACAAATTTAAACCAAAATAAATACGCAAGATAGAATAGAAAAACGAGAATGATTAGTAATGCTAGCATCACCATGAGTATGGCAAGGAAAAAGACAATTTTCTATAGAGATTAGGGTTGGTCAAGTGAAACCGTAGTATCGTTGCCATGTGATCCTTTTGTTAGAATGTTCAGAGAGGCATGTGATTCATAGTGCGTTACTTTCCACAAGCGAGCTAAAGTGAAAGGACACTTACAGATTACAAAGAGGGAGTTTCTTTTGGGGGTCTATTTATTTCCTTAAGAAATCCCTTATTCTGAAGCTTAGTTGATCTTTCAAAGTTGGATGTAAAGACAAAATGACAAACCACACTATAGATTAACTGCTATTTTCTTCTTTCCTCTACATCTGTCTTTCATTTTGTTCATGAGATACGCGTCTCAGTTTAACAATTAAAAATATAGTGATCCACACAACTTATATGCAAACAGAAGAAACTAACTTGGAAGTAGCTAATGATGTGAAGAACGATATCAAAAACGAGAAAATAACGAATGACATGAAGAATGTGTTTTGAAGCAGAAATATTCAACCAGTCATGTAATTGATATACCACCACACACAGCAGCAACACATACCATTTGGCCAACGGCAGTTGTAACTACAGAAGGTATATTTGCATAACACAGTCCAGGTGCCTCGATCACTCCCGATTGCTCAATCACCTGGAGAAATATTGCAAGATAAGTAAAAACAGACGATACGATTCCATGAAATTACATAACATCAAGAGCCCAAGCTCAGAGTATCATTAGATATGTATTTATAGATCGAAACTAATTGAATTCACAAGAGCGTCAAAGAAATTTTCCAGTGGGGCAGAATGCAAAACTACTAATAAAACATGACTCTGCTTTTGAGTTAACCCATAACATCAGATTGCATTTAATATGGCACCCATCTCTTGAAATTAAACTTAAAAGATAGAGCAAGGACCATTTCCTACAACAAGAAAGATAGCAGCTTCTTCGTGTTAAGTGAAATCGATATTCCCATCAAACTGTCTTACATCACTAGATAATTAACTGCATCAAACATCTCCGATCGCCCCCATTAAATAACACACACATTCTCTAACTAAATACTTAATAGCCAAAACGAGCGAACCCGTCTCACATTGTTGCTTAATAGTTACTACTTGAATGTTAAACTGACAACAGACAAAGCAAGAAATAAGCAAGAGAAATGGAAAACATAATAAACTAAAAGTAAAATTACCACGCTTCCTTCTGCATCCTGCTCAGTGGCAAGGTCTTGAAGGAACCAAACAGCACTTCCATTGTCTTCAACGTCGTGCTTAAAATCTAGAAGCTCAAATATCAAGCTTTCATCCCGAGATGGATCCACGAACACTTCCTTTGAACCCACCACAAACATATTAAAAAAAATGAGAAAAAAAACTCCAGTAAATTTTGCGAACTCTGGCTTTTAAAATGAAATCAAATGCCTACCAACCTGATGATCGGGGACTTGTCGGATGTTGCTCACATCCTAGAGTTGCAACAATCACGAGTTAAACACATAAATTTCATCAATCAAATAAAGAAAAACAGTGATACACCGAAAGGGAAGGAGACAAAATCACAATTGAACAAGACAAACCTGGAACCTAATAGGGAATGTGCTAACTATAGCGCCCCCGAATAGCGCACGCTCTGAAGAGAAATCTTCCGCCATTTTAATCAAAACCCAAAATTCCCCCACATTCAAAATTTGATCGGAAGCTGGAAACTTCACAGTATCTGTGGAAGTTTCGCGAGGCCGCGGCGGGTTTATATAGGAGACTCCAGCTTTGGTGCGTAGATTCAACGCATACCTCGGTATACACCACGTTTGCTTCGAATCCACGCTTCAAACCAAACCGGTAAAACCCCGGTCTGAACTGTCGGTTTATGAAAGCCGAAACGAGTGAACCGTCAGCCAGTTTGGTTTAGGGATATTAAACTCTTTTTTTTAAAAAAAAAATTAATTGTCTTTCCTATATTTAATGGTATAAAATTTATAGTTATTTTCTTATAACGGATAAATCGAGGTAGTTATTTTCGTGTAATATATATCAACTTACGAAGCAGTCAATCACAGCCCTACATCCAGATGGACCTCGTTTTGAGCCTTTCACTGATTGCCACGTGGATTGCCTCCCAATCGAAACTTTTCTCCTCCACGTCCCACGACGACATTTTCATCGTTGGAAAGGGAATAATTATAAGGGGAAAAAAAACGACGTAGTTTGATTCTTCTTGATCTCCACCTTCTCTCTTCCATGATTCGTGTACTACTTTCACAGGTTTTTCTTTGTTTTTTCTGCAAACCCTAGCTCGAATTCTTTTCATTTTCCCCTTCCTTCGTTGATTTTGGGTGTTGTTTCATATACTTTCCTTCTTGTAGAGAGGCCAGTGTGGGAAGGTTGTCCCTTATTCTCCTTTCCCTTCATAGGAATTGGATTTGGGATTCCCTTCCTGCACTTTCTCAACCTGCAGGAGAATTGTTCGGGAGCTTTGGTTCCTAATGCAATTCTGGCTGCTTTTTGGGTTTAGTATTTGATCGGTTTTAGGTACTTTTCCAAGATGGGTATTGTAATCTCTGATCAAATTTTGGGCACTTTTGTACCAATTTTGGTTTATTGGCTATATTCTGGGATTTATGTTCTTCTTGGCTCATTTGACAACTACCGTTTGCACTCCAAGAAAGATGAGCAGGAGAAGAACTTAGTGTCCAAAAGCACTGTGCTTAGAGGCGTTTTCTTTCAACATACTATTCAGGCAATCGTTGCGATCCTCTTGTTTAAGGTATGCATTGCATAATGTCAATTCAAGTTCATTTAATTTCAATGCGTATGTGATTTTGATCATAATTGTAACTTTGAAATTAGCCTGGTATAGAGTCAGGACAAATTTATAGGGCATTATTAGTTGAAAGAGGTGGCACTGGGTCATATGGAAAGTTGAACCACCACTTGATATGAAAGTCTTCACCTTCTAGCTGTGCTATATTTTGTTACCTCCCCCCGGTCCCCCACTTGCTTGTAGTTCATATGGATTTGTAGACACTAGATATCGATGCATTAAGACTGGATTATTCTTGTTCTTATTATTTTGAGAAGTAATAAACAAGTGATTAGCACTGCGAAATTCACTACTGGTCTGTGACTTGATTAGTTCTTGCTCCATTTTACGAGCTATATTACCGACATCATTTGCATACTCTTCCTAGTCTGGCAGACCAAGATTCATCGACGTATTATCGTCTGAAAAATCGTCCAGTCAGTTCTGAAAAATCGTCCATGATTCTCGGACTACTTTACTTCAGAATTATCATCTCCCCTCCAAGAAAGGAGAAACTATTTAGGAAACTTTTTGTAATTTTTCTGTGGCATGACATCTCGAACCAAACTCAATCCTTGGGCTGTCTCATGTATGGATGTCACCGAATTTACTACTTCCAACGAGTGGTTGATGGTGCGTAAGTTTTGATCTTTTCCCCCTTACGTCTCGGACTTTAGGTGGTTAAGGCAAAGGAAGGAAGCCCATTGAAAGTAGATGAAAGAACTTTAAAATTGTCCTGTGTAGATAGATATCATTTTAGAAAAGATACCGTTTGCTGTGCTCCAATTCTATCCCTCCATATTTAGAGCATTGTTTTATTGGGTCTGCAGTTCTTGAATATTCGTTTTTTAAGTGTAGCATTCTGGCTCACATTTCTTAAATACATGTTTCTCTCTGATATAACCTATCAGAACACCATCAAATCGACTTACTCTACGGTCTGCTTCAGTGTATGATTTCTTTCACATCAATTGGTTTTCTTACTGTTCTGAGTACTGGCTGAAACTATCCTGTAGCTATTAGCCAATATAATTAAGAAACAGAAATTGGTTTTGAGGCAGAAACCTACCCATGCCTGAAGTTGAAGGGGTTGAAGAACTTACTTGAATGGTGCCAAAATTGCAATATTATATCAGTTAAGCATTAGTAGTCCATAGATCATGCAATTATTTCTGATCTGCTGGATGTAATCATTTCTCTCTGTATGCTACACAATTACTTGTTCATTCGTTTGCCAATCTGCATCTAATATAATGAATGTACACTTTATGAACTAAAAGTAGCGAGTCATTATGTGGCTAATGTTTGGGCGTCTCGTTTTGTTGCACTTTTCATTTACTTTGAGCATTGCCCGTTGCTGATGATTGCTTTTGTTCTTAACTTATCATGTAGGTGACTGAAAATGAAGGGGAGGTTGCTACAGGCCCAAAATCTTGGCTAACAATCGTAGTTCAGTTTATTGTTGCGATGCTCGTGTTGGACACTTGGCAATACTTTATTCATAGATACATGCACCAAAACAAGTTCCTATACAAGCACGTCCATTCCCAGCATCATCGGTTGGTTGTACCTTATGCATTTGGAGCTTTATACAATCATCCGTTGGAGGGTCTTCTCCTTGACACAATCGGTGGAGCTTTATCTTTTCTCGTTTCTGGGATGTCACCTCGAGTTGCCATCTTTTTCTTTTCCTTTGCCACCATCAAAACAGTGGATGACCATTGTGGATTATGGCTTCCCGGAAACCTCTTCCATGTGTTCTTCCGAAACAATTCTGCATATCATGATGTCCATCACCAGCTATATGGCAGTAAGTACAACTTCTCACAGCCATTTTTTGTTACGTGGGATAGAATATTTGGTACCTATAGGCCTTACTCATTAGAGAAGAGAGCAGGGGGCGGTTTCGAAGCTCGACTTAAGGAAGATTAGTTGTTCCATAGCTAGCATATGTTAATTATTTACTTCTCTCTCTGTTAGCCAGCCACTACACTACTAAATTTGTATCATACGCATATTCTTGTGTCTTTACACTTTAGTTACTACTATTTCCTCGAAGTTTTATAGTTGAATCCTATTGTGATTTTTTCTTCTTTTTTTTTGTAATGGGTAACCGGTACTTGACCCTTATACAATGCCATGCCATTCTGAAGTATATCATTCATCTGCTAAAGTAGAATCATAGATTGCTCTGTTCTTGTAAAGAAGCAAATCTAGCCCAAACATATTTTGTAGTTGAGGGGCAGTTTCATATTCTGAACTTCAGCAGTTGGGGGAAAATTAAGATATTGCAGGCTCATGTATTCTAGTTCACATGCTATGAGTATTAGATATTGTTGTTTGTTCATAAACAAAGGCATCAGGGAATGATACATGTTATGATTAAATAAGAACTATATGTTCATCATTCCCAAGGGAGTGTTTGGATCCATCTGATGGGTCTTTGGTCAGCTTATAAAAAAAGAGATTAGAATAAAAGTAGCACTGAAAAACAGACTAATGATTGAAATGAGTTGGACCGATCGTGTTCATCATAGACTGAAACAAAATACTTTGACTCAATCATAAATATATATTTATTATGCATTTTATAGCATAATAATGATAAAATAATATTTTTATTATTGATATTTTGTAAACAAAGAAAATGAAAAATGAGATACGATGTTAATTTTGTTTCTAAAAGGAAATAAAAATATGGAACATCAAACACCAAACAATCTTTAAATTTTAAATTTCTTTTTAGTCTTTTAGTTTTTATTTCACACAATATTCTTTAGTTAATGCAAATTTTTTAAAAATTTCCATTCTTTATTTAATATAAAAGAAATGTATAATAATTGTACTTTCCTATAATTATATATATTTTTAATTAGTTAATTTACGTGTATTCGTCCATGATCACATAATTCATTTAATTACATAGTTTATCATAGAAAAAAAAAAACCGAGTAATTAGATAATTTTTTTAAAAAATAAAATACATCAAAGGAGATATTTTTTTATTGTTCAATAAATTAAGAAAGTTTTAAAGGAGTAAAAGAAAATTGAAAGCAAAATGGGTTAGGTGAGGGGAATGGAACGAATTAATAATCTCTCTTGGAACGAATTAAGAATCTCTCTAGTAAAGAGTCGGACACTGGGCGGAGGAATGAAGCATTTCTTAGATGGGCGTGGAAACTGGAAACCTCTCCCTATGCCCGATGTGCCAACGAGAATGCTGGGCCACCCGAGGGTGAATTATGAGATCGGAGAATGAAACATTTTTTAACAGGTGTGGAAACTTCTCCTTAGCGGGAGCAATAAATAACAAGTCAATGATGATACCTAACGAGACTAAGCGGACAATATCGATGAGCTTGGGCTGTTACATAACATTACGTAATGAGCCAAAGCGGATAATATTTACTAGCGGTAGGCTTAAACCGTTACAAGTTACATCTCGAAATATAATATAACGTGGACGGAACATTTAAAGGACCCGATATTAATTAATTATTCACAAGATGATAAGATGAGAAAAAACAAATTCATTCAAGAACCTATAAGAAACCAAACCTTAATAATTAAAAATGGCATTTTAGGGGTCGGGTAGAGCATTAAATGACATTTTGTGGTCACATCTGATCAGAACCCTAAGTTTATAAAAAAAAAAAAAAAAATTATTCTATAAAACATAAATTTAATAAATTTATAAATTTTAGTTTGTTGAAATAAAAGTATATGATAAAATTAAAAAAGTTTAATCTTGTCAGAAATTATTTATTTTATTTCAAATATATAAAGCGAGATTCATTATGTATAAAGATTCATGTTAAAACAGTAAAAAACAATTCTTTTCTTATTATCCGATGATGAAATAAATCAACATAGGAGGAATCAAACTAGATAATGTCCTGCTTCTGACATTAATCGAAAGCTTAATTGTTTTTGGAAAAAAAAATAATAATTAAACATACAAAATATTGGAGATTTTGGGTGAATACTGACGAGGAACAGAATTTGCAGCAAGCCTCTGAGCTTCGAACCTCGTAAGTCGTCCAAAGGATTCCCATCTTCGTTGGATTTCCTCCGGAGAACCGTACTTATCTCCGGCCACTCTCACCGCCTTCTCATTCTTGCAACCCATCAGATGATTCGAACGCCGCCTCAGACTCGCTTTCACGTCGTGACTGGTGGTGGAGAGGCGGTGTTCGTCGGAGAAATCGGTGGCGCTGGCGGTGATGACACTCCACTCGATGCTGGCCTCACTTGGTGCATAACAAGTGGTGGGTGTTACACAATCCGTGCAATCAGAGGGTTGTGTTGTGAGAAACGAATTGGGGTTCCCCGTTAACGTCTCAATCTCGAAAAGATCCGAACTTGCATCACTTCCCGCATCATCGTTGTAGATTAGGCTGCATTTATTTGAATTAGAATTTGAAGAATCCTTCACTTTTGGAACGATGTCGTTCCATGTCATCATCGAAAGCCTCTTCTCCAAGTGGTTTACATTCAGAGAGTCCACACTGGGTAGAGAAGATTCAAACACCTCAATTGGCTTTTGCCCTTGTTGTTCTTCAACTTGAATTTGCATTTTCAGGGCCGAGGCAGAGTTTTTAGGCGTCAGATCAACTGGAACAGAGCTTTCAAACGTGAAATTTGAACCTGCATTGGTTGTTTGTCTCCGTTTGGGGTTTGGTTTGGATTTGGTTAAGTTCTTGTCGCAGCAATAGCATCTATAGAGAAACCCCTTCGCCAATTGTGAGGATTTGCTCTTCTTTGTCGCCTTAGACGACATGGAATCAGCGTTTACAGTACTACTCTGCAACAGTGCCTTTTGGCTATTCCAACTGGATTGAGAACGAACACTTGGACTTCCAGATCGAGTAGTAGTAGTACTAGAAGTACTAGTTCTTGGCTTCTTGGAGTGAAGAATCCTTTTGTGAGGCTTCTTGGGAGGGAATTTGAGGGGCTTTTGAGTATCAAATGCACCCGCATTGAAATATTTCTCAGCCCCAAAAACTTCAATATCTCCATCCTGTTCTTCCTGAGTAGTAACAGAATTAGAGCGATCTCGAGTTGATTCAGCAAGCTTACGCACAAATTCTTTCTCTGCATGGTTCAAGTAGGAAGAGAAAGAGGCTTCACGAAGGTGCGGGAGGTTTGTATCGCAAACAGGCGGCGGCAAGCTCACCCTTCTTCCCATGTTAATGAAGAAATGAGTGCGCGCCGCGCGGCGGGGCTGGCTGTTGTTTGTCGATGATTGAAACAGAACAAGAGGTGCATAAGAAGTATACGTGGTGGGTGTTATATATATATATAGATAGATAGATAGATATTTGGATTTGCATGTGTTGAGTGAGAGAAAAAGGAAAGTGGGTTTGATTTGGGTTCTACTAATTCACCAGAAACTGACAAATTCCTAATTTCATATCATAATAACAGCTTGGTTTTGTGGTCGGCAGGGGCGTGGAGTGCATTAATGGCGTGGCAAAACACCAGGAGTTGAGTCGAGTCGGGCGCAGAAATAATAATGAAGACTTGGACAGCTCCCGGATCGAACGTAAACTTGCTTTCTTTACGAATACAAGTGAAGAGAAGGGGACAGAGCAGACATCGTATGTACTATCACTTCAGCTGATGGACTCCTTTGTCTTTCCTGCTTTTACTAACATCTCCGCCCACCCAGTTTGCTTCTGTTGAGTTTCGACACTCTATTCAGTTTTAAACCACATTCCAAATAAGGCTCCAAATCCTACACGTAAATGCATTGCTGTGAAGCTCTTTCTAAATCCCCATCTCCATCAATCCTCCATCTCTCCCTGGTTTCCCAGCTTTTTGTATTTTCACTTAATATAACAAAACAAAACTCATTGTGATATTATTTAAGCAAAAAAGTGTACGGAATGACTCGATACGTAACAGGTAAAAGCGGACAATATCTCCTAGTCATAGATTTTGAACATTATCAGCGAGCGAGCAAGCGAAAATAGTTCCTAAATTATGGATCAAATTGGATGGATGGGACGTGTATGTATTGGGTGAATGAGGGTCCACTTCCTAGAACACAGCGGAGACATTGAAGTTGAAGTCTGTGGGCGACAGTTGATATTATGGAAAGGCGACCAGCTGGGTTTGAACGAAGCTTCTGGGCTGAAAACATCTCAAAACAGTTGATTTTAGGCCAAATCATAGAGAGGAGAGGACTAATTTGTCCCATTGCTCTCAAAACTTGAAAGATTCTGCAGGAACAAACAATAAAAAGAAAGGTGTTGTTTTGCGTCGTGGTTGGTTTGTCAATTTGATGTTTCCCATCATCTTCACTATTATTCCCACTCAACTTTTGAGGGCTGTTTGTGAGGTATATGATTAGAAAATAATCAAGTATGAAACAAAAATGGTGTCTCGTCGTTGAGTTGGACCAATGCCTGGATGTCTCACTTCTGTTGGTTGACGCAATTTTAGCACTTTTGGACGTAGCTTTCTTGCAAAAGGCATCGGATTTAACGTAATTAGAGGTTCCTGGGGTTGATATTTCTTTATATATATGGGAACAATCGAAGAAAGGAAAGGGCTTGCGATACGAATTATAGGGTGCACGTCAATTGGTTGGCCTCAACACAAAAACCAATCTATTTGTCCTGTTTAATCCACTTGACACTTTCATACTTCTAATTATTCGGTTTTAATTCAGCTAAACGTTAAAGATATTTTGGAGCTTGATGAAAAATAGTGCACTCAGAGAATGCCTTGATAAAGCCACGATGCAGGTGGGGGGTGATGCTGGTTTGTTTTTAGGCCTCGACTGTGAGAAGTTGATATTAAGTTATGTGATCAATCCATAGAGGAGAGTTGTTGGATCTAACCGGTTACTAGTGTGCGCAAGGTTAATTGGAGGGCCTCATTCACCTGTCACTTTTAAGTTTCAGACTACTACTACTTAGCTTCTTTAATTGTATTATGACATCTCTTCGTTCTTATCAGACTTGTTGGCTGTCATATGCATGCTGTCATTTGTTTGCCGTTTGGTGTCGCGATCTTACTATAAAAAGAGTAGGTTGTGATTTTCACGTTGCGACAAGTGAAGCAGTGACCCTTAAGTGGCGCCCATCTAACCACACAAGGGCCTAGACGAATGCCGTGATGCAATCGAGGAGAATGGTGCATCATCCAACATACTATATAATGTGTGCATTGAAGAGGAGACGAGGCACAAGAAAGATAAGGGAAATGAGTAGACAAGAGTGTCAAAGATAGGCTTGTTGAAGAGTTGAGTAGGACCCCTAGCCTTAACCTCGAAAGTAGGAGTTTCAAAAGGAATTTGGGCAATCGGACACCTGACGAACGCCCCATTCGCCAAAATCATGTCTACACCCACCACTTTGAAAATGCCTCAAAATGTACAGTAGGGGGAGATATAATGTTAGCTCTCCACCACCTTTGGGCCTTGGGGTCTAAGCGAGTTACCCTATGGCATATGCGTGAGTCACAGTGAGGGCAAGCTTTTTGAGACAAGTGTCTCGGGCAACTTCCTTTGAAATAAAGTTTTCAAGGACAGTATCAGGCGGCACGAGTACGCCGGTATTGCGTCCCTGCTCGCGTTTTAGAAGTTGAATTTTGCACCTGCTATCCGAAACGGTATCCGTAAATAACATTGCATGGACAAGGGAGGTCCAATATCTCGATAGAACCTAGATGAATGGATGTTCGAGATGTTCTGATGTTATGAATGACACGTGGGTCTGTATTGATTGGGAACCAAGATGACAAGATGTGATGTTGCATTGAGAGACCATGGTCCCAAGTAGAGACAAGGTCGAGCAAAATGACTTAGTCTAGTGTAGAGGCAAGTCGGTTGTGTGATCGAACATGCACGCGCAGACGGCGTGTGGTCGTACAAGCTTGGATTCCTCACGAGCGACATTCGGTTGACGAAGACAAATCTCAACGAAAAATGAATATGGGGCTTGAATTCTCCTTAAGCTGATCGTGAGTGTGTCAAGTTCACGATGCCCCACTCTTTTTTTGTCTAGATGTACATCCCACTAACACATAACATATAAGATTGATTTGTTTAGATTGTTTGGTTGGTGTTTTTACAACTACATTAGCTAACTAAAAATGTTGACCGTCCAAATATCGTGGAGATGATTTATAAAAATAAAATGAAATCTTATTTGAATCACGGCATGGTAGAGGAACCTGCTTTGGGATTGGGTTCAAGGACGAACCGTGTTGGTTTGGGCCAACGCTAAATGGTTTGAAAAAGAAACCGGGTGCCAATTGAATGGGTTTGGTTCGGTTCACTGTGTCGACCGTCGACTAGCATTCCGGACTTCAACTCACTGCACATTTTCTCGTCGCGAGTGTTCGACGTCTTGAAGTTCCAAATTCGTTGCATTATCCTCTTTGGTAAGAGCGAAAATTTCGAACCGAAACTCCAGTTCACGGATTTCGTAAAGAATTGATTAAGAAATGAAGATTGCCTGTTCGACCACCTTCACAACTATACCTGAATCTTCAATCTATGGTCTTTCTAATCCATGGAAGCCATCGTCTTCTCTGAAATCCACGGGGAAACGAACTCCTAAGATTGTACTCATTGGCTCCCGTAATTTGTCCCTGCGATTGTCTCCTCGACGTTCGAATTCCCTGTCCCCAAATCGGTTTCGTCCTCTTTGCTTCTTCAATGCTAAAGATGAATCCGGCGGCGATTTTCAGCAGAAGGTACGTTCCTCATCGTCTAATTCGCCATTAATTTTCGACATACTTGCTGTTGAATTTCGTAAAAGGTACGAAATAGCAGGAAACTGAAGTACATATGCTGGATTGCTGAAAGAAAAGTTCATGTTGTAACTATGTTGAGGCATTTTGTTTAAGAAATTCTCAGCTGTTTGTTTGATTTAAAAAGAAAATGGTTTGAGTTGGGTTTTATTAAGACGACTGAGAATCATTATTTTAGGGAAATGGGGGTGGATGGCCTATCTTGAGGCGGTGGGAGGTGCCATGGGGATGGCAAACAGTTTCATTAACTTCACTAGCTTGTGGATTAAGGTGGCTTTTTTTGTAACTATGTTTGCTTTGTCCGAGTGTAATTGCTTCCACTTTGCAAGTAGCGCAGAAGTTAATGTTTTCCCAGACAGTGTTATCGTGACAGGCTTGGTTGAATCTGCTGCCATTCCTTATCTTGGTATTCGCATTGAAGAGCTAAGCTTAGATGAGAAAGCTGAAATACTTCTCCTGAACCAAGGGTATGCCTTGATTTAGAACGAACGTCTAGTTTTTCAAATTCAAACCTGCACATAAATTTTGTGATATCATTCAAATGAGAAGTTGCTATTCGTTGGTTGTTTTGGTAGCATTGCAACTGTGGCAGTGCTTGGGATCATATACAGCATTGCCAACACTTTCCAACCACTTCCTGATGACATTTATCGCTATGGTATTCTCAATTACAAGTTATTGTTGAGTCCTTAATCATTTTTTTCCCTAACATATGGAAAAGTATCCATGTTATAAGTAGTCATTTAGTCAGATATTTGGTATCTAGATCAGGATCTAACATTCATGGTGATTTTCTTTCATTCAGATATTAGGGACCCCTTGAATCTGCAGAAGGGTTGGCTCTTATGGGCAGGAGTGGGTCTAGTGGGTGCCCTGGCTTCTATTGCAGTGACAGGAGCCGTCTTGTCTTCATTTAATGGCGGGAGTACTCAAAGAGAGGTTAGAAATGATAAGATCCTTTCCATATTTTCCATTGTCCATTTTTAGCTGGAATTGGAGAGTACATAGCTCTACAACCGTTTGCAGTTTGTGTCTTCTTGATAGCTTTATGTTACAGAGTACTTAAAGTTAGTTGTTGGTTCAATATGAATTTCCATCAAGTGATTGAACAAAAAGAACGATGTTTGTGAAGTATGGATGAACTTGGCTTCATTATTTTGAAACTATTATTGTCGGTCCTGGTTCATTGGGATTTTTCAGAACAGACTCTTAAGCTTTCTTTTTATTTTGGTTTCAGACAGATGCTTTAGTACGCTTGCTTCCACTAGTTGGATCTTCCAGCATCAGGTTGTTGGCGGAAGGTTACTTCGATTTTATATATATTCGAGCTTTCAAAATGTCTCAGCCTTCCTAAGGCTCATCACTTAGGCGTCCAATTTACTAAAGACCTGCAGTTAATTTAGAAAGAAAGTGAAACCAGCATATATGTTTTCATTTCAGCACTGCTTGTCTGGTGGGCATCACAGGGGTCCTTGCTCCAGTTCTTGAAGAGACCGTGTTTCGTGGATTTTTTATGGTGTCTCTTACTAAGTGGTATGGTCTCTTAGTATTATGAGCCTAAGTTTTGTTATCACTCATTTGCACATGAAACCATGGTGCAATTCCTTAATTAAGTCGAGCTTTTCTTACAAAAACGACCATTAAATGGTTGTGATGCACAAAAAAATTTCGACTTGTACAAAAACACGTGCTGTTTACATATAAGAAGAGATTTTAGAAAGTTTATAAGCCCATTCAACTACAGAAAAGTACAGTGATACTGCTTCTGAGACATGCTTTAAGATATCTTGCAAAAGAACGGCTGGCAACATAGAATTGGGAAATACAAAATTGAGAAAGACATTATAATATAGTTTCATGAAGAGGATGGAATGATGTTGGGTGAGGGTTTGCACTGTCGATCCTAATATGACTTATGTATTCATTTTACGTATCTGATTTACGAGCTATGAGGAACATGACCGACCAAAAGCGATCGATAAAGAGATGATGTTTTAAATTAAGTTGTTTTGGCCTGAACATGATTATTTTATATAGTACAAATTCACAAGATTGTGTGAACATCATTGTCTCTGTTCTTTAAATGTGTTAGTACATTCTTGGATTTAACTTTTAAGATTACCATTTATATATAATGAACTAGTATGTTCATCCTTACTTTCTCTCCTTCCTCCAGGATTCCCACGCCAGTTGCCGTTCTGATTAGCGCAGCTGTGTTTGCCCTTGCTCATTTCACTCCTGGAGAGTTTCCCCAGCTCTTTGTGCTTGGTAATGTTGATCAGCTGCAAGTTCTCTTGAAACTCTGGTTTTACTTAATTCTTTCTACATGTGACTTGAAATACCATCTAAAGTTGTCAGTAATAACTTAGCCGGCTTTATTTCAAGCGCATAATATGTGATAAAAAATCATGTAGGAAGTGCTCTGGGATTTTCTTATGCTCAAACTCACAACCTCTTGACCCCCATCACCATCCATGCTTTGTGGAACTCGGGCGTCATTTTGCTTCTTACCTTTCTTACGGTATGACATCAATCTCAAGAGTTAAAGTGAAATCTTATGCTTCAAATTCAGACTACAAAGCGTACTGAGCTAACTATCTTCTCCCCTTCCTTTGCATATAGCTCCAAGGTTACGATATCAAGGAGTTGTTGCAGACAACATGACGCAAGGGAGGCTTCTTTTCAAAATCACAATCTGTGCAAACGATCATTGTTTACATACTATTGCGTTGCTTTTAATGGCATCAAATCCTCTCGCGTTGCTTTTAATGGCATCAAATCCTCTCTGATAGAACAGTGAATAGGTTGTCGAAAGCTACATTTTTCTGAAGATGAACCATCTTACTGTAAACTAGTTGATAAAATGAGTTCTTTGCTCTCAAGCTCAACAAACCTTTGGAATGATAACTAATGCCTTATCCACCGAGTTATGCTCAAAATGGTTGACTTACCCTCAAAATTCTTAAAAACACCAAAATAAGTGATTTCCTTAAAAACCGAGTGGACAGTCCGCCCATACAAAATTCATTTGAAAATGTTAAAGATTTTGAATTAAATTATTAGAGGCAATCCTGGAAGGATTGTAATAGGAAAGTCAAACAAGTTTGAAGAAGAATCTATTTATATCTTAAATTATTCCAGTTGTGGTTGTGCATTAAAACGAAAACCTGTTAAAAACGCCAAGATTATTCAAAGATTTGTGTAGGAAGTGTTGAATATAAATAAATGTATTTAAAGTTAGGGAAACATAAGTGTGATTAAGAGTATTAATTATGTAATGAAAAGAGGAGCATGGAAGATTGTGCATAGTAATTAAAATAAAGTGAGTTGCACACTTCGCACGTAAACCCAAGCTCAAGGGTTCCAACCCAGCCCTACATTTTTTCTCAATCACTGAATTTTATTTTATTTTGGAGTCCCAACAAGCCATATTGACTTATGTGACCCTTATTATTTATTTACTTTTAATTTTTACCTTACTCAACTACATTACATTGGATTTGGTGTCCCTTCACATTTATCACTAATTATCTTTCTTTTACCTCCCACTTAATGTTTGACTTTTTATTTATTTAATTTAACACATGAATTTTCAAGAATTCTTTAAAATATCGACATCTATTTATATAACATATATGTGAAGATTTAAATCTCTAATTTCTTACTTTAAATTATAATATATGATGTTTTGATTAATTAAATTATGTCTCATATTAAATGGATAATCCATCCAACTTACTATATATATATATATAAAAAGTACAGCTTGAAGCTATGGGTACATGTTATATTGCTTCTAAATCAAACTTACTAGTTAATATTTTAAACACCTTGTTTCAGTTGAGTGATTAAAAGCAACACACCATTTTGCTAATAAGCCCTCATCAAATTCTAATATTAGCATTTCATCCCCTAAATATAATTTATTTGCGCTTTTTTTTGCTAATATAATTTCTCAGTTTTTGGATTTAGAAAAGTTAAAATTCTGACAAATACAATGGAATAGAAGGTGTGGGGAATGGAATAGAAGCTGAATTTTGGGACTCCGAGGAGCTCTTCACTCATAAAATAATATTAAAAATGTTCATAATCAATCCCCTCATTCACATACACAATAAAATTAGTATCGAAAGTCGGTTTTAGGTCCATGTTTCCATGTCTTGATTTCATTTATTTAATCCCAACCTTTCTTACTTCAAAATCCCAAACGAATCCAAGAAATATTTCACCGAATTATATGTAAAAACTAATGTAAAACCAATAAAGTTTCAATTTTTATGATGTGGGGTTCTTGAAAAGTTGCTTCTTTTTTCAAATTATGATGAACTTAAAAAGGGTTTTGGTTTCTTGGTAGGCGTTGTCAAATTGTTTGTTTAGAAAGAAGGGCTCCTCTTTAAGACCCACCACAAATAGCGGCTGATCCCTCGGACCCAAACCCTCCCCGCCCCCCCTTCAAAGGAACCATTATATTGCCTCTCAACCCATCTCTTATTTCACACTCTCTCCTCTGTTTCTTAGTTACAAAGCTAAGTCACAACTTTTTTGTTGATACATTAATGGAGGAGCGCAATGAAGGGGAAAAAGCAGAGGAGCTAATGCTGCCTGGCTTCCGTTTTCACCCAACCGACGAAGAGCTTGTTGGGTTTTACCTCAAAAGAAAGGTTCAACAAAGGCCTCTGCTCATAGAACTCATCAAGCAAATTGACATTTACAAATATGATCCATGGGATCTTCCAAGTAAGAAAGTTTGTTCCTTTTTTTTGTTGTTTTAAGAGCGGTGGCATTCATATATATGGTGAAACTCATTTTTGGTGTCCTTTTTTGAGTTTAGAGTTGGGTGGTAGTGGAGAAAAAGAGTGGTATTTCTACTGCCCTAGAGATAGAAAATACAGGAACAGTGCTAGACCAAACCGTGTCACTGGAGCTGGCTTCTGGAAGGCCACTGGAACTGACCGCCCCATTTACTCCTCTGATGGAACCAAGTGCATTGGGTTGAAGAAATCACTTGTTTTCTATAAAGGCAGAGCTGCTAAAGGTGTCAAAACTGACTGGATGATGCATGAGTTTCGTCTCCCTTCCCTCACTCATCCTTCTCCCACTAAGAGATTTGTTGATAAATCTATTCCCCCAAATGTAAGCCTTCTAAACCAATCTAATCTTCCTATTATTCGCTCTCATACCATGTTAAGAATGTAAATATAATAAGGATGTGCCGTGCCTGATTCCACCGTAAAGAAAATTTTGATACTTAAGAACACCAAAATCGATGCTTTGATACCACGTTAAGAATGATGCTCTGATAGCATGTTAAGAATGAGAAACAAAGGTGGGATTGAAAGTCCATGTGGTCACAAAGGTACTCCGGGTCAAAGACTTTCCATCGTCCCACTTTTGTTTCTTATAGGTACTCCTGGTCAAGAACTTTCAGTCCCACTTTTGTTTCTCATTCTTAACGTATATGCGAGATAACCGAGGATGTTTTGGTGGGTGCAGGATTCATGGGCAATATGTAGGATATTCAAGAAAACAAACTCCACAGCTCAAAGGGCTCTATCTCTATCTTCCAATATCCCACCTTTATGTGACAATGCTTTCACCAAAAATGACACATTTTTCCCCACAAAACCCACTTTGCCCTATTTCGAAACCCTAACCCAATCTTCCATTTCCAACGCTTACCCTTTTGACTTTGTTGGTTCATGTAAGCCATTCAGCACTCAAACAACCAATACATTCGCCCATCTCCCCATTTTGGCTGAGCCATCACCCAACGCCACAGAGCAAGACAAATCCAGAGTGGACCTCTCTTCCATTTTGCTAAACATGTCATCATCAGTGCTTGGAGAGTTTGGGATAAAGCCCATTGCAGACACCATAGACTTGCATGCAAATCAACAGTTCATAAACAATTATCCACAACCCTTTTCACATGAGATGCAAGCAGGTGGTGACCAGTTTGGGGCCATGATGAGATCCAGTGTTGGGTGTCCTTTTGTATGGGATTCTTCTTCTTCATGCCCTAGCGAAGTATCCACCACCACTAATTGCTATACCTGAAGGATTCAAGAACTGGGTTTGATTAGTATCATTATTGTTTAGGAGCTTATATTAATGTAGTTAGTTAGGGTAGAATTAGGGTTTAGTTTTGAGTTGTGTTGTGTTTGTAAAAGGTGTTTGCATCAATATGGGAAGCTTTTGTTTATAAAACTTGAGGCTTCTGTGGTACACCAAGTTGATGAGAGCCTTATTATTGTCTTCTCACCATCACATGCACACACCACTATGAGTTAATAGTTAACATATTATTTTAGGGTATTCTATTTTACACTATAAACTTTCAATAAATCTTACTTTATATTATCATTATCTAAATTTTAGAATCTTATTTAACTATTTTCTTACATCAAAATTGTTACTTTATTATATCAATTTCCATAAAAATTAAATTTATGGAAAGTACTGTGTCCATTTATATTTCAACTTTAAAAATATTTAAAAGTTTGAAAACTTTTAATTTGATTTTTTTTTTTAATTTATAATTTAATTGATATAAATAATTTGAATTTTAAAAAATTTGAACGGCACCCTTAAACTTAAAATAAACAAGTTAAAATATATCTTTATAATTACTTGTTAAGACTTTATTTAAAAAATATCATTAAACTTTTCATATAATTTCAAAGATACTTTTTAATTTCAAAAAAATATTTAAAAAATACCATGCTCTTAAAAGTATCATTAATTTTTTTTTTTGAAAGATTTAAAAAACAACTTTTAAATATTTTCCAAAAGTTAAAAAATAGCCTTATCATTAATAATATGAGCGGAATGGTTAGTATTACGTTTCAAAAATACCCATAAACTTGTACGAGTAATACTAAAGCCTCTAATTTTTTTTTTCTCTAAAGTTTAAAGATAATTTATAAGGTGTAAACGGTCTTATTTATAAATATTGACGGTAAAATTTTTTTTAGGTAAAGATTAAGGTTTTTAGGTCACTTTTAAAATTTTAAAGGCAATTTTTAAGTATGGTATTAATAGTAAAAATATTTTTCATATTTTTTAAAAATGAGAGAATATTAACGACACATTTTTTAAATAAAAGTAGAGTATGATATCTTTTAAATTGAAGAACATTTTTTAAACGTTGTTGAAGGATTTCCATCCAAAATTAGTCATAAATTTTTTTTAAAGTTTAAATGTATTATTTAAAAAGTTTTTGAGATATTTTTAGATAAAATTGAAAATATATTTGATTAATTTAACCTTACTTCTATTTCAAATAAAAAGTCTCGATGCTCGTCAAGCCAATTGCAGAGTCCCTTGTGGTTGTTGGATACGTAGCAGAGCATTGGAAGCAGCATCCCAAAATGTTGTGTATGAAAGAGCCAAAGTTGTGTTCTGGCCTCAATTCTATGCCCAAAAAGGTTTGATCTTGGCCACCCCCAAGTCCGAAGGAGAAGAAAGAGAGAGAGGTTGTGAGAAGCAATCAATTTAAACATAATTCGTAAAAATCTTAAACAACGATGTATTCCAAATAATTGGTTTCTCAATATTTCATTAATCCCTCCACTTCGCATGAACATGGCATGAGGAAGGAATAATTAATGGCGGATATGGATGATGGTGATACATAATGTTATGTGTTCTCTTTTGACTCATTATTCTCAGAACCTCTGCTTTTCTCTGCTTTTCCTCCCATGTATTTGTTATTACGCATCCATACTCTGTGCACCCGTTTTCCGATCCCAATTTCCTCGGGTGGCGCTCCGGTGCTCAGTGTCCCCAATATGTGGGGGGCGGAGACGATATGGGTGGTAACGGCGGTGGAAGTTGCGGTGGCAGCCACAGGCGGCGCTATTTAGAGAGGTGGGATCGGTCTTTATACAGTCCACTTTCCTTTAATTATCAGGCTTTATCATTTTATGTATAAAGCAGGTATGGCAGTCGATAGAACAAATCCCCCTCAAAGTTTGTTCATTTTTCTTATTATCCTTCTTTCCATTCTATATTTGTATGAGGATAACAGACCCTCACATATCACTTGTGTATGTTCACAAGACGAACCAAACTTATACTTCTTTCTATCATGTATAAAATTTCAAAGTTTGTTTCATGTCTACCATCCAATTAAAGATAATTTGGTTGTGTTTCGATGCTTCATTACTCGGGACGAGATTGCAAATCATGAAAAGCAAGAGCATTCTTGTGAAGAATTACACTCGGGTTTTCCAAAATGAATTAAGTCAGATTACAAATATAGACAGATTGTAAGGAAGATCTAACCATTGGAAAATTGAAGAGGTTATACATTTTGTGCCTATGCAAGTCACACAGTGTCCTGGCGGGAAGTCATTTGAGGTCCTGATGCTATCGCAAATTGCAGACCTCTGTGTCGTCCTTGTAGCACAAAAGCAACTTGTGCTGCACCCAAGGCTGCAGCCTCCCGTTCCTTGGAGTAGGCAAAACATGAAGGAAAAAGAAACATTTACTACAAAAGTTTATCCTTGAATCATTAGTTAACAGTAACGTTGGGAGGTAATATCCACCTGTCTTCGTTGTCGACGTTGCAAGATGTTGACTGCACAAGCCATAATGTAACAGGGCAAGAGAAACCCAGCCACTCGAAGCAAGAAAATCTGAACGGTACGGTTAAAAACAATATGCAAAAGATGAGCAATGTCAGAAATCTGTGAAAAAGGAAAACTAGAGGAGATTAGAGTAATGAACTCAAGACTTACAGAGAAGAAAGCAGACAAGTAATCATCGCCATCAGGATCTGTGACTTCAAGTGCATGACGCAAGAAAAGTAGGATCATGAGCTGCCATATTGAAATCAGGCAAACGATGTTATCCCAATTGAATGGAAAAACCTCAGCAAACAGGTTCTTTACTTGATACATTTTCTATGAGTATATGAAATTGCAATGCCAATTTTGTAAAGAGAGTTATTCGAAGAGAAGCATGAAAACACGTTCAATTGTGAGGTATTAGCGCACTGGTGTATCCATATTGACATCACTCTGTGAAAATTGTATGATAATAGTAAGTTTCTTGATTATACTACTGAGATTTCTTATTTGTGGTATCATACAAGAAACTTACAATAAAAGCAGCTGCTCGACAAAATGCAGCGCCACTGGCATCTGAAGCAGCATATTCATCATACTCGGCTTCCAATAAATTATGTTCAGCCTCTGCAATAGCCAAAAGGCGAGGATCATGTAAATTCAAAGGGGTGCCAGTGATGGTCCACCCTCCCCTGCAGAAAAAAGAATGCAAACAAAGAATAGGACACGTTTAGCTTAGTATCTTAGATGTAAAAATCAGAAAAATGACCATAATCCTTCTAGAAAACAAAAAAAAAAAAAAAAAAAAAAAAAAAAAAAAAAAAAAAAAAAAAAAAAAAAAAATGCAAAATACTATCTCGAAACAACTTTCCAAATGAAATTTGAAGCATGTAAGTTACCCGATGTCGATAGACGTTTCTTCAATGCGAGGGGGAGGTGGTGGAGCTGTATATCCAGGTTGGTAAGGCTGTATATCATATGCAAGAGTAGAAAATCAGATAAGCTGAAACCTCTAGAACCATAACATTCAAAGTAGCTGAATTGTTAGCATATATATGGGTCTACATTCATCGTTTTAATTATTTAATCTTTCAATAGTTGAACTGTATCGTTTCTTGGCTTCATTTTTCAATGAAAATATCATTACAAATGCTTTTCTTTCAGCTTATACAAGCCAAGATACTTCACCGGCTAGTGTCATGGCTCATCTGCAAAATATTGAAAGAGTAATATGTGTTCACATGCATATCAAATGCGTGCGCGTGCATATAAAATATATTCGCAAGAGACCAAACTTTCATGGAGAAATATGAAAAAATATAGAAGAGCTATGCAGAAACAACAGCCAAACAAACAGAGTCCATTCAAAGGAAGGGACAACAGAAAAAAAAAGAATCAAACCAAGCTGATTATTACAAAAAGTTAGAGAAGTAGAAGCCCCGATGAGGCATTAACTCTATCACTATTGTGTTGGGATCCTAGAGCCAGATCATACTTTCAGGGCTAGATCATACTTTCAGGGCTAGAGGACCCATGAAGACAAGAGGTTCATATGAGAAAACATAAGGGAACCATTCCATAAGATAAGTCAACATTCAATCTCTAAGGCGGATTTCTGCTGAGAACGGAATAGTGTTCATGTCCAATGATGTTGAAAAGATGAAAGAATTAGAAAACTACGAAGTCGTAGCGTTGAGACACTGAGTATAACGTCTTAAAGCCACTGCAAATCCTCTCCACATTGAAGACACGCACTGAAAACTAGCGGACGCTACAAGACGCTGCGACAACTTTTGTAACAGCATCACATTTTCTAGGGGTGTTTTTTTGTGTTGAAAAACTAGAGCGACGTGTGGCAATTGTAAGTAGCAGGCTGTAGAGCTTTGATGGCAACCAGTTCTTTGTGGGTTGAACGAGGGTTATTGATTGTAATCCTAAGTAGTCAGTGTTGTGGTGCTCAGAAGTTAGAGTAGCCATTGTTGCGACTTCCCAAGAGATTTGTATCACGAGAGAGGATTCATTGTAATCTTCAACAGCATAGTAGAACCTGCAACTATAGGAGACTGAACGTAGTTCCGAGTTTGGAGTGAACCAGTATATATTATGATGTTTGTTTTCTTACCTTTTCTTACTTCGTTATTATTATGTAGCTGTGATTTGTTTCGACCGTGGAAGGGACATTGGTTAGGCTCTATGGTATAGCTCTAATTTTGTTAGAAGATTTAGTTTCCAACATATCGGACAACTCACCTAAAGGCCAATTGACTCTACTAATACTATTTCTTTCGAGCCAAACACTCTACACAACAACAAAGCAAGAATTTTGCCAAAGAACCCTGTGTTTATCCCAAAAGGAGGTGCAGCAACATCTCTTCTGGCGTAACTTTGATGTCAATGCATATATGGTTCCAGAAACTTAATATAACCAAGCAAAATCAATAATGTGAACATACCTGATGACAAATCTCACAAATGATATCCCCTTTCTCATTGCACCAAAGCTGTATACACTTCCGGTGAGCATACTGAGAAAGTAATAGTTGTTAACATCTCATGTAACTTGTAAAGCTACACAAGCAATAAATGTCTCCTTAGCTATATTTGAGATAACCAAAACAAGAGAAATGTAAACGGCCTTTTTACCATATCAAACTTTCTCATATTTATGGCATTCACTTTAGCAAATACATTTCATACACAAATGGTTTCTAATTTTCACATCATCACCAACTTATTTAGCCAACCACAATGGCAAAGGACCGCGATTTGAACTACAAAAACAAGCTGGATATCCCCTATATGTTTATACTTCAAATTACTAGTTGATCACTATGTAATTCCATAGGTAATAAACCATTTGCGATTAGCAGAAACATTTAGCAGTGGGGCACAAATATACCAAGAAACAGAAGTTCTATAAAGTTCTACAAAAGTTAATTTCTTAAAAAGGGAAGCAATCTTTATACCTTAAGACTGCCACTACAAGCACATGGAGTTTCCAGCTTCCTAATTATATCGTCATCCTGACAAATGCGACACTCCGCTGTCTGAATCAACGAATCATCCTCTCCATCCAAATCCTCACTCTCTTTTCTCTTCTCATCAACATTGGAAGTGGACGTCGAACAAGGAAAACCGAGTGAGTCGCCCTCCAAATCCCCACCGACCGGCAAGAAAGGAACAATCTCAGTCGGGTTGGGCACCGAATCAACGGGTACCGGCCGAATTAATCGGTCCACATACAGAACGAGATGATCGCTCATAGCTACGCAACCAGAAATTAAACACCTAAGTAACCAAAAACAAACCTCATTGGCTCACAGTTCCAAACAATTATACACTACGCGAATTCAGAAGAAAAGAAAAGAACAGAAAAATACCCTCAGAAGAAAACAGGGGCGTACTAGTAATATTCGGAAGAAAAAAACAACCAGAAAGCCAGAATCCCCAGTGATCGCGCTGAGAAGGCAGCCGACCGGAGGGGTTCCGGAGCAGAGTTGAAGAGAAGAGGAAGAGAAATGAGGGATTTAATCGAATGAAACTTGGCTCGATGCAAATGGGGAAAAATCCAAGAATATACCTGTGGTTATGCAATGAAATCGGGGTGGTTTCCTTCGGATTGAGCGTCAAAATCGGTAATTAGCCATCGTCGACGAACACAACAAATCGAAGTTATATAATGTAATACAAGAATCTAATAACGGGATTCATAAAACTGTCCAAACGTTCGTTAATCAATTATCATCAACTACCTCAAAGGACAATTTGGTCATTTCCAAATTTATTGGCGCCCAAACAACCGGGTCCGGGTTATTCCTTTCGTCCAGTCCATCTGGCCCGGCGTTTGCCTGCCCAGCAGGAGCCAGCTAAATATTTACATAAAATATTTATTTATTTTTTGTTCGAACAAAATTTAAGTTCTACCTCCTTAACTAATTAAAAAAAAAATTATAATCATAAGTGAGAGAAAATACGTGACCTTTTGAAGTAAAAAAAAAAAAAAAAAAAAAAAAAAAAAAAAAAAAAAAAAAAAAA
>NC_036638.1:8770680-8815319 GCF_002806865.2 Cucurbita pepo subsp. pepo
TTACATTATCCATTCATTGTCATTTATTATTGGATCGAGACATAAAAAGACAGACAACTTGCTTTATATCATTATCAACCATGCAAATAATTGGGAGTGATAATTATTAAAGCTTTTTCATATCTATGGCACCATTACATCTTTTTCTTCCCAAGGTTAGAATCTCCTTTTAGAAAACGATATAAAATTTTGGAAGACTTACTAATTCAACAGGAACACGATATAAAATTTTAGAAGACTTACCAATTCAACATGAAAATAATATAAAACTTTCTAACATCTTAAATTTGGAGAGGAGAAAAACATTCATTATAAGGGTGTGGAAACCCCTGTCCCTAATAGACACGAGGAAAAACTTAAAAGAAAAAGGAAAAAAAACAATATCTATTTGCGGTGAGCTTGAATTGTTACAAACTTATACTTGTTGAAGTCAATTCAACAAATACATTATATTTTGTATTATATATAACGGCTCAAGTCCACAAATATTGTCATCTTTGAGCTTTTTCTTTCAGGCTTCCCTCAAGACTTTAAAACGCGTCTTTCAGAGTTATACTTGTTGGGCTTTTTCTTTATGGACTCTCCATTACGCGTTTCCATATACTTATAAGGGGTGTTTCGTTCTCCTCCCCAACCACCGTAAGATATAACATATTATAAATACATGAGCGAGGGAATTGAGCATGAGTTGCAACCTGGTAAGCTCATTTTTGAAGCTTGTAACTAACAATTAGGCGCTCAAAAGAACCTCTCTTGTGATATCAATCCTAGAAAAGAGGCATCTTTCAATTTACCACCGAACCCCATTTCCACCACTTTCTTTGATCATACTTTATTTTTAGTAAGAACACATCATTATCCAATATGGTTTCACAAAACCTCTCAACAAAATAAAATAACCCATAAAATGAAGTCATGGGCATGCCGTCGGTGCCATTTCCACTAATGCCTCGAACCAAACAAATAAATAATAATCAACTTTAATCAACTTTACAATTTTTGGAATTGAATCACAATTTAAACATTAGAATTATTAGGGATATGCAGACATTCATATCAAAGTAGGCCAACATCTAAACAGGTGAGCTCTCTTATATATATTTGGACTCATAGTAGTGCCAATTTAGGCCAAGTTATGGAGACCCAAAGCCAGCTTCCATCCACACAGCTTCAGCTTAAAGGCACCACCTTCCTAAGAACTTGCATCAATGGAATCAATGCATTATCAGGTTTTTGTGTAATTAAATCTCTATCTAATATTGGGTATTGATGAATTTTGATTATAAAAGAAGAAATGTTGTTGTTACTTTTGAATTTTTTTTTAGGTGTGGGGATATTATCAATTCCCTTTGCGCTTTCTCAAGGAGGGTGGCTTAGCTTGATCCTTCTGTCCTTGGTGGCAGCTGTTTGTTGGTATACGGGTCTACTTCTAAAGCGTTGTATGGACGCAAATCCAAGCGTGAGGACTTACCCTGACATTGGGTGGTTGGCTTTTGGATTCAAAGGAAAAATAATGGTGTCCGTTTTTGTATACATGGAGTTGTATTTGGTGGCTGTTGAGTTCTTGATATTAGAAGGTGATAATCTACAGAAGCTTTTTCCAAGCTCGGGTTTCAAATTTGGGAGTGTGAGTGTTGAAGGGAAGCAGATGTACATGGTGTTGGCTGCTGTTTTGATACTGCCAACCACATGCCTCAAGAGTTTGGGATTGCTAGCTTATGTTTCTTTTGGTGGGGTTTTGGCTTCTGTTGTTTTGGTTTTGTGTGTTGCTTGGGTTGGTGCTGTTGATGGTGTTGGATTTAACCAAAGAGATGAGCTTTTGAAACTACAAGGATTGCCCACCACTCTAAGCTTGTTTCTCTTTTGTTATTGTGGACATGCTGTTTTTCCAATGCTTTGCAACTCCATGAACAATAAAACCCAATTTCCAAAGGTAAACTCATAACCTTTATACTATTATATTCATTACCTACACGGTTAGAAACCACGATTCTCCATAAGTAGTATAATACCGTTTACTTTGAGCATAAACTCTTGTGCTTTACTTTTGATTTCCTGGCCTTAAACCTATGATCAACCCCTTAATTACCCAAGGTAGGACTCTTCTCCCAACAATCCTCCCTCGAACAAAGTACACCATAGAGCATCTCCCGAGGCCTATGGAGCCCTCGAACAACCTCCTCTTAATCGAGGCTCAACTCCTTCTCCAGAGCCCTAGAAAAAATACACCCTTTATTCGACATTTGAGAATTCTATTGACATGACTAAGTTAAGGGCATGACTCTGTGTGATGTCCCACATTGGTTGGGGAGGAGAACAAACCACGATTTATAAGAGTGTGGAAACCTTTCCCTAACATACGTGTTTTAAAGCCTTGAGGGGAAGCTTATGTACTAATTGAGAGGTATTGGTTACTTATAAACCCATGATTAACCCCTTAATTAGCCTAGACCCACACAAATATGTACCATTCTAAATATATTTCAGTGTTCATGCAAAGTTTATGGTAAAGACTTTTCAAATTCAAAGTGTAAATTGGATCGATTCAATGAAATAGAATGATAATGTAGTTTTTGATTGCAGGTTCTAATGGTTTGCTTTGTGGCAAGCACGATGAGTTATGGTTCGATGGCTATATTGGGGTACCTAATGTATGGGGAAAATATAAAGTCACAAGTGACTTTAAATCTTCCAACGCACAAAACCAGCACAAAAATAGCCATTTACACGACCCTCATCAATCCCATCACCAAATATGCAGCCATCATAAACCCAATTGCTATGGCCATAGAAGAGGCATCTCGTTTGTTCGCCACTCGGAGCATGGCCATCCTCATGAGAACTCTGCTTCTCTTCACCACCCTCATTCTGGCTTTGTCCATTCCCTTTTTTGCGTATGTTATGGCATTTACAGGCGCATTCTTAAGCGTAACCAATTGCATTCTCATCCCATGTTTATGCTATCTCAAGATCAACAAATCTGCACGTAAATTTGGATGGGAGTTGGTGGTGATTGTGGGAATTTTAGTGATGGGGTTTTCTGTTGGTATCTTAGGAACATGTTCCTCTATTAAGGAAATTGTAAAGCGTTTATGAAAGATGTTAACTTTCAGGTCACAAATTAATAAACGTACAAAATAATGTGTTGAATTAAATTCTCCACCAATCTAAACCGGACCTAAATGATTTCTCTCCTGCAAGATATGATGTACTTTGTTGATTTATTTTATATTTAGCAATAACGCCATGACAGCTAATCAATATTGTTTTTCTTGGACTTACGCTCAAGGTTTTTAAAACACGTTTAGTAGGAGAGGTTTCCACACCCTTATTTATAAGGAATGTTGGTTTTCCTCTTCCACCGATGTGAGATCTCATAACCCACCCCGTTAGAGGCCCGACGTCCTCGCCCACTGCTAACAAATATTGTCGAATTTTCTTTTCGGGCTTTCCCTCAAAGTTTTTAAAACGCTTCTTCTAGAGAAATGTTTATGGTTGAGAACAAAATTGACTATTTGTTATTTGTTAGAAGTGAGCTTATGATTCAGAAATAGACATCTGGCAGTGTGCCAGCAAAGACACTTGGCATCCAAGGGAGATGGACTGTAAGATCTCACATCGGTGGTTAAAGAGGAGAACGAAGCGTTATGAAGGTATGAGAACGTCTCCCTTGTAGACACATACATTTTAAAACTGTGAGGCTGATGGCGATACAAAACGGACAATATTTACTAGTGATGAGCTTGAACGGACATACTAGCATACGATCAGCTTCACCAATTCCAATAGACCAAACTTTTGAAGTGAATGGGTGGCAGTATCGGTGGATTATGGGTGAGGAAAAAAAAAAGTGATCTTTAATATTCTTACAGGCTCACATAAAGCTGATACAAAAAAGGGGTAACATTCTTTTCTATGCAGCTCTGGCTTTTCATATTTGTTTCAAAGTTTTACTTGCAACTTTTGCACAATAATAACGGCAGGTAGAAGGCAGTTCCTGGAGACAGGATAATGGAGAGCCAAAACCAGGTCACTCTCACAGGTGCCGCTTGGAGGCACCACCTTCTTGGCAACTGGTATCAAATTTGGGAGTCTAAAATTTGAAGCAAAGCAGATGTTTGTGGTGCTTACTGCCCTCATAATATTACCAACCACGTTTGGGTCAAGAAGTTGGGATCAATGGCGGCCTATGTTTCTTTTGGTAGTGTCTTGGCTTCTGGTGTTTTGATTTAGTGCACTTGATGCTGTCGGTTTCAACCAAAGAGATGTTCTTTTCAAACCTCAAGGATTGTCCACTACTCTTGAATTGTTTGCACAATAAAACTCAGTTACTAAATGGTTTTCCTCCTCTTTAATACTTGTTTATTTGTTTAGCCAATGATATTAGATTTTAAGATGAGTGGCCAATCATAAAACAATAAAAAATAAGTCTATTGAGAGAGATGGAAAGTATTCAAAATTAAGATATGATTAAATGTAGTTGAGATATGATTCAAAATATTCAAATGACCAAGATTTTAGGAAATTGTTAGTTGATTTGAATTTATTAAGATTTCTATAATTTACTATTTTTGGTTAGCGTATAAATCTATAAATATTGGAACGATGTAACTCTTCAAGCATCGAGTCAGAAAACAATAATAAAGTACGGTATCTTTGATTTATTCGTATCTCTATTCATATCTCTTTTAATATCTTTTTCCAAACAAATTTGGTATCAGAGCCAAGTTCCTGTCAACACGAGAGTGAGTGATTATTTTTTTCATAAAACAAAAATGTCAGTAGCTGGTTTTTCTTCCTTTGCACCGCTGTTACCGATCTTTAATGGTGAGAAATATGAATGGTGGAGCATCAAGATGAAGACCTTGCTCAGATCACAAGAGCTATGGGACTTGGTGGAGCACGGGTTTGTTGATCTATTAGAACCCACAATAGAAGAAAAGGAGAGACTAAGAGAAATCAAGAAAAACGATGCCAAGGCTCTATTCATTATTCAGCAAGCAGTTCATGAGACTATTTTTTCACGAATTGCAACAGCAACCACATCAAAGCAAGCATGGTCAATTATACAGAAGGAGTTTCAGGAAGATTCAAAGGTCATAACAGCGAAATTGAAATTTCTAAGACGTGATTTTGAAACTCTGCTCATGACGAATGGCGAATCAATTGCTGACTTTTTGTTAAGAGCAATGACAATAGTCAGTCAGATGCGTACTTATGGAGAGAAAATTTCAGACGAAACAATTGTTACAAAGGTGTTGAGAAGCTTACCTCCAAAGTTTGACCATGTGGTGGCTGTCATAGAAGAAGTTAAGGATCTATCAATACTCTCCATTGATGAACTAATGGGCTCGCTTCAAGCTCATGAGTCAAGAATCAATAGATTACCAGATCGGAATGAAGAAAAGACACTACAAGTGAAAGAAACAGCCAACAACGAAGGCAGTGAAAGAGAAAATATTCATTTAGCAGGTAGAAGTCGTGGAAGAGGAGGATTTCGCAGCTTCCATGGTGGTCGTGATTACAGGGATAGATGGAGAAATGATGAACAAAGACAGTTTAATGAATAAAGTAATATAAGGAAGGTCTTACAATGTTACCATTGCAGAAGGTACGGGCACGCTTATAACAACTCTTCTCTGGAAGAATTTTCGGATAAGACACCTCCAAAGACAAAGACAGTTCAATGAATAAAGTAATATAAGGAAGGTCTTACAATGTTACCATTGCAGAAGGTACGGGCACGCTTATAACAACTCTTCTCTGGAAGAATTTTCGGATAAGACACCTCCAAAGACAAAGACAGTTCAATGAATAAAGTAATATAAGGAAGGTCTTACAATGTTACCATTGCAGAAGGTACGGGCACGCTTATAACAACTCTTCTCTGGAAGAATTTTCGGATAAGACACCTCCAAAGACAAAGACAGTTCAATGAATAAAGTAATATAAGGAAGGTCTTACAATGTTACCATTGCAGAAGGTACGGGCACGCTTATAACAACTCTTCTCTGGAAGAATTTTCGGATAAGACACCTCGATTTGCTCTTGCTCTTTCAAAGAAGAGTGCGAGAAAGCCATGGTAAAAGAGACGTAGTACATTGATAAAAATGGAACATAGGATATGATTGACTTGCCAAACGAAAAGTTTTATGGAGATTTCCATATACAGTTTTATAGAGATTTCCATGGGACATGCAACCCATTGCGGTGGTTTGTTTATCAGTTAATAGAGATTTACAAGAGGTCTATGTAACACAACTAGAGNTGAACGAATTAGAAAATTCGACCTCCCAAGAAAAAAGAAAAAAGAAAAGAAAAAAAAAAAGACAATCACTCCAATTTTAAATCAGGTAAGTATTGAAATATGATTTAAAGTATTTAAAATTCAAAATTGAGATATGATTTAAAGTAGTTAGATATGATTAAAAGTACCCGGACAATAGGAGATTGTTAATAGATTTATATAAGCAATTGATTAACTCTTTAATCATTTAGTCAGAAAACAATAATAAGCACTCAACTTTGATCTATTCCTATCTCTTTCCATATCTCTTTCCCCAACATGTCCATCATCATCCATGAAGTGGTGGTGCAGTTAGCTAACGCATAGGTCTCACATTAATGACTAAAATTTCATAAAATTTAAATATCAAACATTTATAAGTCATCTTACCCAAACTTGGTTTCTCAATATTGTGCCAATTCCAGAACAAACTGAGTTTTGTTTCCAAACAGAAAGTTTTGAACTACTATGCCCTAAACTCCAAACAATTCTATTTTTTTTTTTTTGGTTAAAAATATCAACCAGTAAATCAAACTAAATTTTTCATATGACGACTAAAAAGGTCAATGCGATCCATGAATCCAAAGTCATAACATTTAAAAATAGACCCACAAAAATAGAACAAAACAAAACATTCACCGACATGGAGAAAATGATTATAGGTCCTTAACTGGCGCCAAAACAGACGTCATCAAGTTCCTGTCCAGCGGATATTCTTCCATAACCGCATCCATGGCCTCTGCCTTCCTAATACGTCTCTATAAAATCACCAATCAAATCATCGCAACTCCCATTCCAAATTCAAACACTACTGACTTCACCACTTTCTTCCCCCCAACCTAAATCCCCATGTCTTTCTTCACCCGCTTCCTTCTCATAAATCTCGCCATTTTCCAATGCCTTTCCCTCCTCTGTCTCGCCGCCAAGGACTTTGATTTCTTCTACTTCGTTCAAAGTGTAAGTATATTCAACTATAACACCCTACCCATTACCCAAGTTTCAATTTTTAACCCCTTTGTTTCTCTGTTTCCTGCAGTGGCCTGGCTCTTACTGCGACACTCGCCGAAGTTGCTGCTATCCCCAGGCTGGAAAACCCTCCCCTGACTTCAAAATCCACGGCCTTTGGCCCAATTACAACGATGGCACTTACCCCTCTAATTGTGACTCATCCAACCTCTTCGATCCATCCCAGGTATTTAACATCCCATACCTACATTTCTCTGGTTCCACAATTGTTTTTGTTTCATTACATTGTGGAGATGTGATATAGGTGTCAGATTTGGAGGACAGCATGCAGCGGGACTGGCCATCACTCGCTTGTCCAAGCAGCGACAGCACCAAATTCTGGGCGCATGAGTGGAACAAACACGGTACCTGCGCCGAATCCGTCGTAGACCAACATGCATATTTCAAGGCCGCTCTCAATCTTAAAACCCAAGCCGACATACTCAAAGCTCTTCAAACCGCAGGAATAAACCCAGATGGAGGTAGCTACAGTTTGAGTAAGATCAAGAGTGCCATTGAAGATGGAGTTAAGCTGAGCCCTGGAATCACCTGCAACACGGATGAGTCCGGCAACAGTCAATTGTATGAGGTTTACTTCTGCGTTGATTCTTCAGCCTCCAACTTCATCGACTGCCCTGTTTTCCCAGAAGGAAACTGTGATTCTTCCGTGGAGTTCCCCGAATTTTAGGGATTTCATGATCTGTTCATGTTTTAGGAAAATCAAACCTGTGTAAAATGGTTCACTCCATAACATATTCAATAACGAGACAAGGTTGATTAACTTTCATAATCTCTATGGATAATTTTCACTCAAAATCTAAGAAGATTGAATTATAAATTGAAAAATACTCGATGATCCAACAATTTAATTTTTAAATCATAATAAGTAACAATTTTGTTTCTATAGGGTGAGAAAATCTCGTGAAAATTAATCTTTATAATAAATTTTTTTATTAAATCTTAAATAGTATATCTTATAATAGAGATTAAATGGTTATTTATCAAAATTAAGAGAAGTATTAAATAGTTACCAAATAAGTTTAGACGAAAAATCCAATTCTTTTAAGGAAATAAAAAATATATTTGGGAAAAATCAATCCAAATTAATAGAAATTTAAAAACATGCCATCTAGAAATTTAAATTATTTAAAAAAATAAAATTGTTCGAGAATATTAAATATAAAAATTTTAAATTCATTAAAAAAATGTACGTTTGAAGTGAATGTTGCTTGCAAACAATTGAAATCATGTATTGAGTGTTCAAATTGGTGAGTGACAATCATTTTATTTGTTATTTGTCGTGGATTAAGGTATCAGTGGAGTAGTCTCACATTCTCTAATTAAAAGAAAATCATGAATTTATAAGTAAGAAATAATATTTACATTAGTACGTGACTTTCTAGAAAAACCAAATGCAAAGTGCTCAAAGTGGGCAATATCATACTATTGTGAAATGTCATTATTCTTAATATGGTATCAAAGTCATGCAGGTAACTTAATCATGTCAATAAAGGGTATACTTTACTCGAGGGAGTTGAGCACCAATTAAGCTCCGATTTGGTTCCTAAATGATTTCTCAAGATTGGGTTTAGGTGTTTAGATAATGTAGTGTTACACGCCGTCCCATCTACCATCTCCTTACTTAAAGAAAATTCATAGAAGACGGGGATTTAAAGAATGAACAAGCAAACGCAACCCCATATTTGTTTTTAAAAATCAAATTTTCACACCTATTCCTATGCCTATAAACTTGGATTGTGTTCTTCATCGTTCATTGAAACGCCAAGCAACAAGAAAAAACCATGAAGCCCAGCTACTCCATTTTCATATTCAACCTTCTTCTGTTGCAGTATCTATCACCCCTGTGTCTGGCTCAGGATTTCGATTTCTTCTACTTTGTACAGCAGGTGTGTGAGTGAGTATCTTTCATTTCTTACCCCAATTAATATCTCTATTGATACGAGACCTTTTTTTTTTTAACAGTGGCCCGGAGCATATTGCAATTCAAAGCAACAGCGGTGCTGCTACCCCAAAACAGGAAGGCCATCTGCAGATTTCGGGATTCATGGTCTCTGGCCTAATTACAAAGATGGAAGCTACCCATCCAACTGCAATTCCAACAGCGCTTTCGACCGAACCCAGGTAACCGAATTACCGGTGATTATAACATTCCAACACATTATGGGTTGTTTAATAACAAGTTGGTCCATATTAGATCTCAGAAGCATTAAGCAGCATGCAAAAGGACTGGCCGTCATTGAGCTGTCCAAGCAGCGATGGGTTAAGATTTTGGTCACACGAGTGGGAGAAACATGGGACATGCTCTGAGTCTGAACTCGACCAGAAAGAGTACTTCGAAGCAGCTATCAAACTGAAGGAGAAGGCCAATCTCCTGAAGCTCCTTAATGATGCAGGAATTGAAGCAAATGACGAGTTTTACAGTTTGGAGAGTATCAGAGAGGCGATACAGAAGGGGGTTGGGTTTACTCCGGGGATTCAATGTAACAAGGATTCAGGTGGGCACAGTCAACTGTACCAGGTTTATTTATGTGTGGATACCTCTGGTTCTGAGTTCATTAAATGCCCTGTTCTTCCCAGGGGAAAATGTTCTTCAAGTATTCAATTCTCCAAGTTCTAAATTAATCACTTTATGCCTTGTAATTTCATTCATTATGAATAAACCACCAATCATTTGCCTCTAGTAAGCTCTGCCTTCTTTTATTTCTTTCCTGCAATGGTCATCGTATATCCACCCAAGGGATTAGAACAGGTGTAGCATTGATCATAACATATGGTGGATCAAATTAAATTATATAACCATCTTACCAACATATTTCTGCATCATCTTTACATCATGCCTACCTGAGAAGATTAAAATCTATGTTTTCTTAGGTAACAGCGGTGTGCTAGTGAGTATGTTGAGTGTCACAACCTAACTATGAATAGAGTAGGTTGTGACTCTCACGTTGCGATAAGAAAAGCGGCGACCTTCAAGTGGTGCCCATCCGGCCACATGAGGGCCTAGACGAGTGCCATGATGCGACTAAGGAAGATGATGCATCATCTAACACACTACACAGAGTGACATTGAAGAGAAGTCGAGACATAAGCAAGATATGGGGAACGAGTAGGCAAGAGTGACAAAGATAGGCTTGTTGAAGAGTCGGATAGGGCTCTAGGCCTTAACCTCAAAAGTCAGAGTTCGCGAAGGAAATTTGGCATGTGATTCTTATATTGGCATGAAATAAGAATGCTCACAAAACCTGGTATCGCGCCAAAATTCCAAAATTCCTTCCGGAACCTCGAATTTTGAGGTTAAGGCTCGGGGCCCTACTCGGCCCTTCTACAAGCCTACCTTTGGCACTCTTGCCTACTCGTTCCTATTATCTTGCTTATGCTTCTCAACTTCTCTTCAATGCCCAATCTGTGTGATGTGTTAGATGATGCACCATCTTCCTTGGTCGCATCATGGCATTCGTCTAGGCCCTCAAGTGACCGGATGGCCGCTACTTGAGGGTCGCTGCTTCTTTTCTCGCAACGTGAGAGTCACAACCTACTCTTTCTCCCCAAATAACATCCATAGATTTCGGTTTAACCTAAAGTCGCTACTGTATACATATCATGACCATTTTATACGAAAATAATTCATTCAAAACTTTAACATAAAACATAGTTGGACTACATGTTTTTTTAAGGTCTTTAAATAAAATAACAAAAATTAAAATAAAATAAAGTAAAAGTGCCATATACTAACCTATGTACTACGAATTTAAATGCATACTAACCTATATTCTACGAAATTTAAATTGCAAATTACCCTATGCATGTGCTATGGTCTTCTTAGTCGCAATGTCACCGTTAGCCGTACAAGGGAGAGACTTGCCTTTACAAAGTAACACATGGCTTGAGTATTTTAAGAAATACTTAGGAGATGACCTCACTACTGGAGTTAGATGGAGTCACATATAATCATCATATCAGTCTATATTCTCTTAGACGGCTATCATAAGCAGATAATTGAATGTGTATTTACTGTTCTATACACGGCCCACATGTGTGAGTATGGACCCACCAGTTGATTCACACACCTCCTAGTCCCCTTTCTTGGTTGGGCTAGCATTCTCTGGAGCTATTGTTGTCGGACACCCATTAGGAATAATGACAAAATCATTTTCCTGCCTCGTAACGTACGCGTCCGTACCATCATAAAAGAAGGGTATTCCCTCATGCATGAGGTCCCAACATTTTCCTTTCATTACATCTACAACAACCTCTTCCGCTTCTTTATATCATATCATTTTATCAGAACTTTCCATGCATATATCGAGGTTGTGCATTATTACACCCCCACTTAAACTAGTCATAGTCATGACTTACTTGAAGGCACAACCACTGCTTGGATTGTAACAGTGAGCTCCCAACGGAGGATAGATTGTGAGATCCCACATCTATTGATAAAATAAACGAAACATTTCTTACAATGATGTAGAAACTACTAGTAGTGGGCTTGAGCTATTTCATACATGTATTCTCTTATGTTGATTCTAAGACAAATTATCCGTAACTACTTGAAATCATCGACATCGTAGCTGTCATGGAGATTTTCTTACGTCCTATCGTTTTTGTCATTTATCTAAATCAAGTATATGGGTTGTGCGATCTTATCTCTTTTATTTTTCATCTAAATAAAGTATGTGAGTTGTGTGATTTTAACCGTATATTTATTGCCTTGATGGCATAATCATTATGCTCCTTCTAATAACAATCAGACCATACATTACCATGTATTACCGGTCCTTATTTACTGCAGTGTACCCAACTTCAAGATACAGTACAGAAGGAGATATAATATTGGTGACTCATAAAGTTTGTTTCAATTTAATGTTTTGCCTAAATTTCAGCCTGGACAGCTTTCTTCTTCAGCGTCATCAATCTTCCCTTATATGTACTAATTTATTCATTATTATCAAAATAATTGTAATAAAAAAAATTATTTCTCATAATGTTTGCTTCCCCTCAATTAATAGGAAACATTTCTTATAACAGTGTAGAAATCTCTCCCTAACAAACACATTTTATAACCGTGAGATTGACAATAATATATAACGGGTCAAAGCGGACAATATTTGTTATGGTGGGGTTGGATTATTGCAAATGGTAATAAAGTAAGACATTAGGTAGTGTGCCAATGAGGATGCTAGACTCCCAAGAGAGATGGAACATGAGGCCCCGCATCAATTGAAAAAAAGAACGAAACATTTTCTTATAAGAAAACGAGTCATCCAAGAGTTGACACAAAAGTTGTTGTTATTGGTTTTCATATTAAGAAGTCATTTATTGCTTATATCCTCAATTTGGTTCCTTCTCATTTGTGTGGTAGATGAGTCATGTACTCTTTTTATAATTTGTTAAATGCACATTTTCATTACTATCTTTAAACTAAATAAAAATTTAAAAAACACACACACTTTTTTTTATTATTGGTAGATCATTCGGTTAAAAAGAGTTATTGAATTTGTCATAAAAAATTGCTTTATTTACTCTATTATTGAATAAAGAACGTTTACTTTTAACATAAGATATCTATAAAGAGGAGCTCGTGAATATAAACATTAATTTGTGTCTGTTTTTCTTTTTAGTCCATAGTATAATTTGAATCGAATTCCACTCAATTATACAACTCAATTCACATTCCTAACCCGTTTTAGGCGTTTGATCACAACGTCACCAGAAACTATTTTATTCCTTTAAAATTATAAAATTGCCACTAATCTTTACTACTGCTTTATAAATTCATTAAAAGCTGAATAAAAATTAGGAACAAAACATTTTTTATTTCCAAAAAAAATAAAATAATCTATCTTTGTTGGAAAATTGAACTGCCGTCCAAGGGCAGCCATAGACTCAGCTTTTCAATTTGTAAATGAAATTAAAAAGTGGAGTTGAAAATAAATAACGAACCTCCTTCGAAAAAATGTCCAATCAGAATCGGCCACGTCCAACGGTGATTTAAATTATTTATAAAAGACGGCTTCATGGCATTGGACTTGTCGCGAAGGAGGAGCGACGACCAGGTAGCACGGAAGATAGTCCCGTTACCTATTTTATTTATTTAATTAATTTGTTGACGACAGGTAGTTGCATTGTTAAAATTAAATTAAATTAATAATTTATGAAATTTGAAGTTTGATAATCTGTGCTTAGACGTCGACTCCAAGCTTGGAACCACAGCGATCTATTACTCACTGCAACTTCCCCTTTCTTTCTCTGTTCTCCCTCGTTTTCTTCTTCTTCTTCTTCTTCTTCTTCTTCTTCAACCTCTCTAATTTGTTGTTTTCTCTGCATTTCACTCCGCCAGGACTTTCCTCTTTACATTTTCAAGGTAAACTTGCTGTCCCTCTCTACTTTTTCTTTATACGTTCTTCTCCGATTGACTGTTGAGGTTCTCAGTGCTTCTTCTATGGAACGATACATTGTTTTTGGATCTCCTTGTGTTTTCCGTCGCCGGAATTTCCTACTCGAACAACGCGGCGTTTTGTTTTGTTTTGTTTTTTTGTTTTATACTTGTTAAAATTTCGAGACATTGTACCTGGTGAAGTGCGGATGAATTGTTTGTTGTTTCTGTTCAGTCTTCCATTTCCTTTCTGGTACACTTACTAATTCTATTTGAGTGTAGCGTTTTTTTTTTTTTTTTTCTTTTTGAGAAAATGTTTTGTTGTGATTTACGCGGGATGTGAGTTAGGATTATTTATGTTGGCATTATTTGCAGAAATTGGCTGCCCGATACTCTTGTGCATTGAGTTAGTATTGAATCGATATTCTGCAATGAATGCATGTCGAAACTCTTATTTAAACTATATCCACCATTTTTTCCGAGAGATATCTGTTCTTTATTATCAATTCTTTCCTGTAAATATGTTTTCAGAATTAGTCTCGAGGAACAACGTTTCAAGCTATTGCCACTTTAGTTTCGATTATGCTTTATGATGGTGGAGTTTGGGCTTAGAGCTTTTGCCTATTAGCAATTGTTCGGTCGCCGGAATGAAGAAAAGTTATGGACGGGTTCTGGTTGCATCCTTTTGTATGTTGCTGTTGATGGTTTATGTTATCTCGAGAAGTTCAACTCGGCAAAATTATTATGCAACTCGCTCGTTCAATTCCGTTGATCCTCTTCAGTGGCTCAATCCTGCAGTTCCATCTGTAGTTCAAAATCCTGAAATTGCTTATCAAGTGATTACTGCCGACTCCATAATATCCAGTCTCTTCACTCAGGGGAATTTTACTAATGAAGAGAGACAATATCTTCAGACTTGGAATCATTTAAGAAGCATTACTAATTATACCCGAGGGTTGCCTAATGCAGTAGAGGCCATCAAGGAAGCAGGAGGTGTATGGAACAATCTCAAGACTTCGATCGAAAAGGAAAGGCTTGGTTCTACAAATGAAAGTGCACGTGCAAAAGAGAAGCAATGCCCTCATTTTCTGACCAAAATGAATGCAACGAAACTTGACAACAATGGCCATAACCTAAGAATGCCTTGTGGCCTTACTCAGGGTTCTTCCATCACAATCATTGGAATTCCAGATGGTCTTCTTGGTAACTTTCAAATTGACTTGACAGGGGAACCACTGCCTGGGGAGCCTGATCCATCCATCATTTTGCATTATAATGTTAGGCTTTTGGGAGATAAGTTAACTGAGGATCCTGTAATTGTCCAGAACACCTGGACAGTTTCTCAAGATTGGGGAGAAGAAGAGCGATGTCCATCCTCTGTGTCTGACGACAATGGAAAAGGTATAGATGTCTATCACATTTCCTTTAAATAATTCCATGCATGCCCATTAATGTAAAATAACTAATTTAGTCAATTTTCTGTATTTAAAATATGGAGTCTCGATTGAAATCTGTTGATTCTATTTATGAACAATTCAAGTTTGCTTACAAATGATCTCACCTTGAAACTTTGTTACAAAACAGGCCATATGTGCAATATTGTACTATGGCTTGCTGATGGGAGAATTAGTACAACGTCCACTCGAACTACCTAATGTGTTTCATAATTGGTTTATCAATGGCCTGGGAAATTGGGAACGTAGCATCCACTAACTTCGTAACATTAAAATGAACACATATTTTTCTGCCTCCCTTAACTGAGCATTGTTTCCATTCACTTTGAAATTAATGTTGTTGATTTTATATGCTAGTGGATGAATTGGAAAAATGCAACAAGATAGTAGGTAATGTCGAAACTCGACTTTCTGAATTGAACAAGAATTTCAACAAATCAAAATCTACGGTGCAAGGAGCTAAAGCAAAACCATACTTCCCCTTCAAACTTGGGCATCCATTTGCTGCTACACTTAGAGTTGGAGTAGATGGAATCCAGACGACAGTCGATGGAAAGCATGTTACATCTTTTGCTTACCGTGAAGTAATGTCACCCATTCTTGTATTAATTGTCTTTACATTGATCTCTGAACGATCAATCTTATGCTGTTTTGGCTTGCTTCTTATTCAGACTTTGGAGCCATGGCTAGTCAGTGAAGTAAAGATTTCAGGAGACTTGAAATTAATTTCTGTCCTGGCAAGTGGTTTACCCACATCCGAGGATTCAGATCATATTGTTAATATAGAAGCATTGAAATCAATTCCCCTCTCTCCGGATAGACCATTAGATCTTTTCATTGGTGTTTTCTCCACAGCAAACAATTTTAAGTACCGAATGGCCGTTCGTAGAACGTGGATGCAGTATCCTGAAGTACGGTCAGGGTCTGTTGCAGTCCGCTTTTTTGTTGGGTTGGTGAGCTTCGCATATACTCTTCTTCGACTGAAAAGAACTTTGCCTCTTTAGGCTACCTATTCATTTTGAACCTGGTGGTTTCATAAGATAGTCAAGCTATTTTCGCATGAACCTCATAGTTTACTTCCAATGTTTATCTTTGAGCCTCATGGCCACTTCTAAGTCTGCTCACAAAGTGAAAGTGAGTGAGGTGTTTCATAAGATCGGCTACACTATTTCAAAATTTCATTATTAGAATACTTGAAACGGAATGATTCATCAGTTGTTCGTATGAAATTCTTCCATGCTTATGTTTCTTTCATCATCTACCTCTTAAAATTCCTATATTATGAATAAATGTCAGTGCTTTACAATCAGTTTGCATCATTTGCGTTTTACAGCATAAGAACCAAATAGTCAATGAGGAAGTGTGGGATGAGGCCCGAACATATGGTGACATACAGATGATGCCTTTTGTTGACTACTACAGCCTTATTACATGGAAAACGTTGGGTATCTGCATCTTTGGGGTAAAGATTCGTTCTTGAACTGAATGATGTGAGTTTAGCATTATGATTTAATCTCACCATTCCGGCAGGCAGAAATTGCTTCAGCAAAGTATATCATGAAGACAGATGATGATGCCTTTGTTCGAGTGGATGAAGTTTTAGCTTCTTTAAACAGGATCAATGCACAAAGTGGATTGCTTTATGGACTCATCAACTCAGATTCTCAACCTCACAGAGACCCTGATAGCAAGTGGTACATTGGTACGGAGGTAATTTTCATCTCTGGTTTTTACTTATACGGGCAAAGGATCTAACATTGCGTGGATAACCCAAGGCTAAATATTCATTTCTATTTTCTCACTTTTATGGGTCTTATCTCTCCTTTGCTTTACTGAAATATCTGATTTGCAATATGAAAATAACTACCCTGAAAGAAACGCTAACATGCGAGCATTTGTTCCCCCACGTTTGAGTTTGTCTACTTTGAATTTGGCCGATTTTTCTGTTAAAAAAGAGTTTGTCGAATGTGGAATAATGTTCGCATTTTTCAACAAGCTTGCTCAGAATTTGGGTTCCATTGGCCTATGTAGCGCATACTCGATCAATTTAATAAAAGCAAATAAGTTCTTTTATACCATTTTATATTCATTAATTGCTCCATTGTAGGAATGGCCCGAAGAGAATTATCCAACATGGGCCCATGGTCCTGGGTATGTAGTGTCTAGTGACATAGCTAAGACGATATCCAAAAAGTACAAAGAAGGCAGCTTAAAGGTATCTGTTATTTCTTTGCTCGAAGAAGGTATTATTCCATAAATGATATGCTAAATCAGGATGTTATATCCTCAGATGTTTAAATTAGAAGATGTAGCCATGGGAATCTGGATAGAAAACATGAAGAGAGAGGGCCTTGATATTCGTTACGAGAAGGACGAGAGAATTCATATTGAAGGCTGCAAGTATAATTATGTGGTTGCTCACTATCAGGGACCTCAGGAGATGCTCTGTTTGTGGCAAAAACTTCAGGAAGGAAATGGTGTTAGATGCTGTGGTCCTGATAACTAAGATGACTTGTGTTCTAAGCAGCCTGGAAATTGAGTAGCCATGCTGACGATCACAAACCAGATAGACTAAACAACCATACCAGGATTGATCCCCTGAAAGAGAAGAGGTAACATGAGAAATTTTACACCCTCTTAACAATTGCTGTATAATTAGGTGTTACGGTAGAGAAGAATATTTAGTATAGAGTTGCTTGAAATTTTGAACATTTCAAGTAACCGAGAGAGATGTTAGAATGAGCGTTGTAGCCTGCACAGTTAGTATATAGTAACAATAGCTGATCAATTGAATTTTACCACATCATGCATAATCACAATTCGATTTCAGTGATGTTTGCGCTGAAAATGGTTTCTGTTAAATTTGATCAACGATAGATTTCTATCGAGTGTCTCAGAGTTTTATTGTCCTAACGATAATTCACTCACCGGCGTGACACCTTGGCTTTTAACAAGAGATACACAGCAGACTTTGTTATTATAACAGGCATTTACATTTACAACTTGGCTTAGTTCTTGGCATATATCTATCGTTGCAAGAACCCATAGCCCGAAATTGCAATTTCAAAGGCTTGCATTTTCTCTCCACGAGCAAATCCATTTCGATCGTAAGATGATATTTCATGTATGTTCAAGTCTTCACATGCCTTCACAAGTTCTTCACCAACATGCTGAGCAGCTTCCTGTAATCGCCAAAACAACAAAAAAGAAATCAGACCCTTTTGTATTTAATAGTAGTTTGTTAACAGGACTTTTGAGGAAGACTTACGATGGTGGTGCATGAGGGACTTGGACGCATAGATTTCTGTAAGGTGCTTCCATAAAACAGGCACTTCTTGTTCTGGTCGTCAACCAGCATTGCATACAACTGCTTATCAGAACAGAATACTGAAAGCCTTGGTTTTGTCGAACTGCCATTATACTGCTTGGCGTTGAAAACCATCAAATGTAATGAGAAAATTAAAAGAGTTCCAATGTTAGTATAAATGTATTTTGTGCATACCTTTTTCTGGAACCTCCTATTTCTAACTTTTGCACTTTCTGTTTTAGAGTTTCCTCTTGCTTGGATCATCAACGGCTTCACATCGCAATCTACACGGAATGCAGGAACTCGTTATAAAACAAAATCCATCTGGTTCCAGTAATTTGTATAATAGAAATATGCCAGTTTGTGTCCAACATCGTCCAAGAACAGAACCACAGATTATCATACAGATTAGGAGCTAATGCACGTATTGATTCACTTACGTCTACGTTTCAAGCTGGGAAAGTTAAATGGCTTTGACTGGAACCAGAAGGGGGTAGAAGTTTTCGATAGCAGACCAGGAACATTTAGAAAATGCATGCCACCATTAACTTTTTCAAAATTTATTGTATTGAGAGGTAAAGAGGGCATTCTTGAAATGATTTTTATGCCCAATATATGTTGTACGACAGGGTCTTCGTCAGTCAGGAATTTCGTCGAGCACGTTGCACGCAATCCCTGAAAAATTGGTTGACAATCCAGAACACAAAGGCAATCAAAACCCAATCACCGTATTGAAAACAAGACTCATGAATAGCTACACCCAACGGAAATAAGGAAAGAAAAAGGCCCACAACCCAGAAGTTTTGATTACCTGGGAGAGAAGATTTTAGCTAAGTGAAATGCAGAAAAACCATCGGTAAGCTACGTGAAGCTACCAGTCTAGTCAGTGTTCCGCCGGAATGAATGTGGCTTGGCTGTGTGTGCCGTTGAAATTCTCCCCGCCGGCAACTTGGCCTCCTCGCGACAGCAGGAGAAAATACGTTTCCTCCTCCGCGTATACGTTGAAATTCTCTTCCTTTTCTTGAAGTCCAACCCTCAAATATCTTCTCAAAATTGTCTCTTTTTATTGGGTAAGCACTTAGCTTTATTTTTTTTTTATAATAAATATATTTAATCCTTAATCAATTACCATTATATGAAATTCATTCAATTTTAACCAAAAAAAAAAAAAATTATGTTATAAACTGGTATACATTATTGTATCATAGGCTAAATTATAACTAAAATTAAAGTCATGATCAACTCAAAGTGGATAACATTATACCATTATTGAAGTCCGTGATTATAACATAATTTCAGAGCCATGGAGAGGAAAGGTTGTTCGAGTTTTATTAACCTCAGAGGAGACTCTATGGTATCTAATATCATACCATTGTAGAGGTCTATAATTGCTGACATGATATTAGAGCTATATTTGATGACTTTATAAGTCTCCAGAAATGGTTGTGTAGGGTCCGATAGATTGTATAATTATGTGATATGCTTAATAGAGTTGTTTACCAATTTAGCATACCTTAAATTAAGGTCATAATTTCCACCAATGTTANTTCTTCTCCACCCTTCTTCTTCCTTCTTCAACCCCTCCTCTTAAAACCCTCTCCCCACTTCCCCTCTTCCCCTCATTCCACTCTCTAATTCCCTCTGTTTTCCTCTGTTTCCTCATTAATGGCTTCCGACCCAGTCGCTTCTGAGCTTTCTTCTGCCTTCGAAAGCCTGGTTTTCATCAACAGAGACATCTCTCCCATCGCACCCCTTTTCTTGGGTTTCGCCTCCGTCATCCGTTCAGCCGACCCTCAATCCCCAAATCCAGAAATTCAAACAATACCCACTTTGCCGAACCGATTCATCTTCTTTAATCCCTTTCCCCCTCAATTGATGGTGATCCATGCCACTCCAAAGGAAGGCCAACCCCCTGCCTCTAAAGCCTCCATCAAAGCCATGCCCTCTCTCCCTGTCTCTGAACTTACTGAATGTGTGATTTGTTTAGAGGAGATTGAAGCGGGTGACCTCGCCAAACAAATGCCCTGTACCCATAAATTCCATGGCGATTGCATTGAGAAGTGGCTGGAGTTACATGGGTCGTGCCCTATTTGTCGATATCAGATGCCAATTGACGATGAAGATGAAGGAAAGAAGATTGATGAAGAAGGATCAGAGAGAAGAGGAGAAAGGGAGATTTGGGTAAGTTTCTCTTTTGATAATGTTACCAGAAATGGGGAATCTGTTCAAACCCCCCCTTCAACAGATTCTGATCATTCTTTTGTACAGTGAAATGCTTATAAATATCATTATAATTTTTTCAATCCTCATTACCACTCATCGATACTTTTACTTGTTTAGCAAGAACAATTCACAAAAACAGATTAGATGTCTGATTCTTTTGGATTAAGTTAAGAATTCACATGAGACATTTTGATGAACACATTTATTCTATCAAACTCTCCCAGTTGGCTTTGGAGTGTGCCAAGGATTCGCTTCAGAAACTGGATAGTCATTGTACTGGAAATCCATTCTATCATTCAATAACTTTTGCAGTGGCTGCTTCTTCTGCCATTGAACAAACCCATCAATTCAAAATCATTTCATTTAATAATACATATACACATACCTGACGTGCAGCTTGGGAAGCTGAAAAATCTTGACCAAGATGGATCATAATTGCAGCTCCTGTGAATATAGAAACTTATTAAGATGAACTGAGAATGAAACTAAACAAGGTTTGAAGGTTGTGTACCTGATGCAGAGAGGAGTAGAGAGAGAAGGATCAAAACCATAAGGAAGTGTTGGGTTTGGCCTGCCATTTTCATTACACGGTTTTGATCTTCATCCACTTGTAGCTCTCATGTTTAAGTGTTTATATGTATATATTGCAAGATGATGGGTTGGTGAAATGAAGCACATAGATCTTTGATTTAAGCTTAAACTCTTTGTTTGGATCTCAAAGTCACAAATTGAGTGGGGATTACAGAAAGAAGAGTTATATATATGAAATGATGAACAAATTGTGGTGTTTCATGACTTGCTTTGATCCACCATGGAAGTGGAGAATGAGAAGGAATGAAGAAACAGAGCACAGAAAACAATGGGAAGAACTATGATGAACAAGTTTGAAAAACCATTTTGGTCAACCTTGTAATGGATTGTGAATGGGAATTTTGCCATTGTAATCCCATCTGGTCGCCCAAAGCAACCTCATTTCTCACTAAATTTGACACCATCATTATTATCAAATATTTTCGTGTGGGTAACTTCCATTTGCATTAAAACTTGACTACCAAACCCATCCAATCAAATATGGTGTCCTTCCCATTTATATCATCATCCTCCTCTTTCTTTCACAATGATTCATGATTAGCCAGAAAAAAAATCTAAGTCGATTATTAAGGGTAGTTCTATTGACAAGATTTTGTGAACGTTATTGCTACCATGGAGACTTCTATGTACTTCAACGTCACACTTTTTGGTCAATTATATATGTCTTAATAAGTTAGGTTATGCTTACTCTACCATCATGGTCGAGATTAAGGCTAAGGATAATTTATGTTTAAGGCATGTTTTGGAGTGCAAACAGTGTCTCACATCATCAGTTCATTCATTAGTGTGTGACTTTTTAGATGATTCTAAGAGCAAAATCAAGTGGATTTTGCTCTACATGAATAGTGTGACGTATGAATGAATTAAAATGTTTAAATTATATCTATATAATAAAAATAGCAGTTTAAATAGTTGAGATAAAAAGTTTCAATTGGGAAATGATTGGGCCTAATGGTGTAAATATGGGACTTTTGGGGGGGGCATTATCTGCTAAACCATAGAGGATGAAGGCAGGGGCAATTTGGGGAACATATATTTAAACTGGACACGTGTCCATCACTAAAGAGAGAATATGCCTCCTAACTGGACGGATGACAGCCACTAGAACAAGATATTTCAAAACGAAAGATGTCCTCCTGTCTGCTACCGACACGTGTTCATTAACCTTTTTGTAGTGTAGATGGACGGCTGGGATGCGTTTAGATGAGGCTTTTCGTGTATCTTTTGTTCGCGGGAACTTGATGGAGACGGAGCTGATGTGGAAGAAGACAGTTATTAAGTCACTGCCAGATATGTGTGGCACCGTGGTGGGCCACTCCGCCACGTGTTTATTTTACAGCTCAGCTATCCCGGCGCCGAGTACTCGCCCAAAAACTCGACGCCCAAAACTCTTCTGAACTCATAATGACATGGGACCAAATTTATTTATGGGTTCAAATTTCATTTACATCGTCATCTATAAATTTAAAAGAATAATAAAAAGTCAATGACCAATTAAATAATTATAAAATTGGTAATTTATTAGGCATATTGTTAGAAAATTTTAAATATGAAGAACACTATTCACACCTAAATTGAAATAAATAAAAATAAAATTGACTTATGATTTAAAAAATATATCTAAAAAGTAGATTAAAAAAAAAAAACCAGGCATAGATTGAAATAATGTCCATAAACATAATTTTAAAAATATAGTTATTAAACAAAAGCTTAAATAATTAAATTTTAAGAATAATAATCATTTTTTTTCTTGTTTTCTATGACTATTCTTTTACCATAAATGTTACATGTCCACGTGTTAACACACATTAATATAGATATTTAAAATTATGTCAGATTAAAAGATATATTTTTTTAAAAAATATAGTAGTGAAATTTTAATTTAGTTTTTAATAGCAACATTTTTAATATAATAAATAATATTTTATAAATTTAAGTATGAATTATAATATATTTATCGATAAAATATAATTTAACGGTTCACATTAATTATTAATTTTTCTTTCACTATAAGTAATTTATATTAAATTACTTTGATATAGGAACCTAAAATTTACAACAAGAAAGGTTTAAAAAGCATAAACAAAAGAGATTATGATTAGGGGGCAAAAGAGCAGAGCCTAAAGGCACCTACAAAATTAATGTTAAATAATTAATTAGCCATAAAATTAGGGAGGAAGAAAGTAAACGAGGTGGCCGAGGAATTGACCGGAGGGAGAAAAGTTGGAAGACGAGTAATCGAGAGGAGTGAGAAACGTGGCGATGCTGACATGGAATAAAAAGGAAAAAAAAATCTTTTTAACCAATGTGGGGGATCTAACAGCACAACAAGGATCTTCTGTGGCCACATGAAATTGTGGTCCACAGTATTTACCCCATTGCTGACGTGGAACCGCCCACGTTGACATTGTCATCTTAAACCTCCTTCTCCATTCTTTTTCTTTCTCTCTGTCTCAAACTTCTCTCTCTGGTCGGCCAAACCAGACAGACGAACCCATAGAAAAAAAAAAGAGGGATTTGAAGGTTAGATTGTCGGGTTTGTTGTTGAATCCGAGAATGAAAATGGGTGAAGTCGAAGTCAGAGATCCAACCATAAAGTTGTTTGGAAAGACGATTGCTTTGCCGCTCAACCATGGCGGTTTTGTTTCTTCAGAATCCTCTGTTCCTAAAGCTCGCCAAAAGGTACCACTTTTTCATGGCTTACTCTGTTTCGTCATTTCAGAGTCTCTGTCAATATGGCCTTTACCTTTTTCTCTCTTTCTGGGTTTTCTGGTTTTTTGTTGTTCTTCCAGTTTTTAACGATTTTCAGTTACATGAAAGACTATTAATCCGATCTTTTTCTGTTCGGGTTTTGATAATTGGATTGAACTGAGTTTAGTCCTTAATCCTCTGTTATTTAGCCTTAATCCTCTGTTATTCTGTGTATTAAGACATCAAATTTAAACTTTCCTGCACAGGGAATCTCATACGAAGAATTGGCATCACAAAAACAGGGGAATGGCAGTGCGAATCAAATTACAAATCAAGCAACGTCTGAAGTGAGTGAGAACCAATCAGAAGAAAGAGAAATTTCATCTCCAAGAGCTTCCAAAAATGGAGAACAGAGTGAAACAAGCATCTCCCCTGACAACAAAACCTCAAAAAAACCAGACAAAATTCTTCCTTGCCCTCGATGTAACAGCACGGACACCAAATTCTGTTACTACAACAACTACAATGTCAATCAACCTCGTCATTTTTGCAAGAATTGTCAAAGATATTGGACCGCCGGCGGGACCATGAGAAACGTTCCGGTCGGTGCCGGCCGTCGAAAAAACAAAAGCTGTTCATCTTCCCATTTATGTCAGTTTATAATTCCCGACGGTGGAATTCACCACCATCAATTTCTCGGGAAAAATGGAACCTTTCTTACGTTTGGATCAGATTCTTCGATTTTCAACTCACAAAACTGTAACCAAAACGGAGATGACCATTCGAGTAAATCTTCAATTACAGCTTCCAATTCCTCGGACAGAGGAGATAAAATCACCTCACAGCAAACAACCGTGAAAAATGTTTTGCCTTTCACACCTCAATTACAGTCATTTACAGGGCATTCATTGCCTTATTCTTCAATGGCCCCGCCGCCGTTCTACCCCACTGGGTTTCCAGTGTCGTATTACCCTGTTCTGCCGTACTGGGGCTGCACGAACCCGCCATCTCCGTCGGTAATTAATCACAATGCTCAAAATTCTCTCACAAACACTTCTGTATTGGGGAAACGTTTGAAAGTGGATGATCCGAATGAAGCTGCAAAGAGCTCCATACGATCAACACTTGGAATTAGGCATGAAAAGGCTGCTGCAAGTTCAATCAAAGGCGGTGCCCTTTTTGCTTCTTTCCAACAAGCTGCAAAGGGGAAAGAAGTAAACCACATTGAAAGTTGGTCGCTTTTGCAGGCTAATCCAGCAGCCTTTTCTCGGGCTTTGAAATTCCATGAGATTGCTTAGAGCATTAGAGTGGAAATTCTTGTTATTTTCCCAGCAGAGGCAGTTTAACGAAGACAAGACTGTAGCACACATCCAACACGAAGACTCCACCTGAGTGGAACCCATGTTTGGTGGTGGCTGGGGCATTTGCTCATGTCGAGCTTTCTTGTGCATTATTATTACAAGTGAGATATATATACCTCTTCTGCCCTGATGGAACGCTACATTTTTGGCTGTGTAACACACATATATATTATATATACTTTGAAATAAATTATACTTCAGACCATACGATATTGACTGCTTTGCTTTGAGCATAAGTCTTAGGCTTTTCCAAAATGACTCGTATGAATGAATATGTATTCTTTTTACTTATAAACCCATAATCATTCTCTAAATTAGCCAATTTGAGACTCAACGAACGACTACTAAAAATCTCTCCTCAAATATTCATCAATTTGTGTTAACTCTCAAGCAATTACTTTTCATCAAGAAAGTTCGCTCTCTTTGTCTAATCATATGAGATCCCATATTAGTTGGAGAGGGGAACGTAGTACTTTTTATAAGGATGTGAAAAATTCTCTCTAGCATACGTGTTTTAAAGACTTTGAGGAGAAATCTGAGAGGGAAACCTCGAAGAGGGCAATATCCATGAGTGGTGGACTTGGGTTGTTACAAATCAACTAAACAAATAATCAACGTAGACAATTGTGAGATCTCACATTGGTTGGAGGGGAGGAAACGAAATATTTCTTATAAGAGTATGGAAACCCTAAATACATTTTAAAACTGTTAGGTTAACAACACCACGTAACGGATTAAAGCATACATATTACACCAATATGCAACCTTTAGTTGACCTCTTATAACAACTTTTTATATGCTGAGTGAGTGATCATCCTATTGTGATAATTGGTGGGTTTGCTATGGACACATAGAGACCACATGTTGTTGTACACTAAGATTGATTGCCATTGGGGAGGGGACCCAATTGCATGTGATGCCATAAACTTTCATTATCATTGTTCCCATCTTCCACCTTCGCTTTCCCTCTTCTGCTTCCTTCATCCATTTTCATTTACATCATCATCTTCTTTACTTGTATGTCTATTCCTATACCAAATATTGTTTGATAGCAACAATTCAGCTTTTGAGTTGCTAAAGGAAAAGGGTTTGTCCTGATCGATAAATTGTGGTTCAAACGAGCTTTAATTTAGTTAAACAAAATCATGTAGGGATTTGATCTCAAATTAAAACCAATAATAATAATAATAATAATAATAATGCATGGTTCTTGGAGAAAGTGTGTTGAAAGCAAAGTTTGGAAAAGTGATAGCAACTCTGCAATGTGTGCACCCAAAAAGGCAGATTTGGACAAAGATGGAACAGCTTGTGAGTTTGAAGTGTCCCCTTCAAGTGGACAACTCCAAATAACTCACCACTTGGGAGTTTGTATATCATCAGATATTCATCATCTTCCCTCCTCAGATGATGCATAGAGCCTGGGCTCAACCCACCTTCCCCTCAATTTCTCTATCCATTCATAAACTACTTCACACACCCCCAAATCCTTGCTTCTTGGGCCAATTTCCATTCTTGGTTCTCTCCTTAAAAATAATTCTTTTATATATATATATATATATACACATGTTAGCCTTGCGAGATCCCACGTTGGTTATAGAGAGAAACGAAACATTGTGAAAACCTCTCCCTAACATACATGTTTTAAAATCTTGAGGAGAAGCTCGAAAGAAAAAGCCCATAAATAACAATATCTATCGGCGATAGGTTTGGACTGTTACAATATACTATCACGAACCCCTATTAGAAAATATCTTAATAGATGAACTAGTTAAAAAGATAGCAGAAATGATCATTGAAGTAAATTTTCTTTTACCTAAACAATGGTATGTCGAGCTAAGAAATAAAATATATGATATAAGATTATGACAAAATAAGATACGTCGAGTCTTACTAGTATTTAATACCAAATCTTTTACTCGAAAANAAAAAAAAAAAAAAAAAAAAAAAAAAAAAAAAAAAAAAAAAAAAAAAAAAAAAAAAAAAAAAAAAAAAAAAAAAAAAACAATATGTGAACAAGCCAAGTTTGAAATCACAAGTTGCTTGACATGAATGGCACAAAACACAGACAGTACAAGTCGAGGAAACATAGGATAAAAAAAAGCAAGCAACCTTAATAAAAGCAAAACAATCTAAGATTAAGGATACTTTTAGTCTATATTATATTTGAATTATAATAACAAAATCAAGATGTTCCACCACTCACTACATTCTTCAGTTTCCTCTCTGATCCATTGTAGTGAAGTAATCTACTAATTATTATTCCAAATCCCATATCTCAGATTCTCTCACATTTCAACTTCCTGTGGCTCCAACTCCAAGAAAGTCAATAAATCTTGGTGATGAAGAAGATCCACCTGTTGCCACTTGTGATCCCCCAACGCCGTCGTTTGCCGCCGCCGCCGCCGCCGTGTTACACGCCCCATACTCACTCTGGCTTCCTGGTACCAGAATCCCATTGCCTGTTCCATCCCAAAATCTGCTCTTGGGATCTGCACACACACACACACACACCATAATAACCAACGCCCAATTCATACAATACTCTGTAATGGGTAACTAACTGTATGTATATTCAATCAAAATTTAACCTGGAAGGACATTGAGATTTGAAAGATGAGCACATGAGGTGAAGAACGGGGTGTCACAGGGCATTGCCTCTGCTCCAGCAATGGGCATTTGGGTTAAAAACGCATAATCAACAGCACCAATAGAAGCCTGAAAGTTTGGCATATTATGATGCTTAAGGAAGCTCAAATCTTGGTCCATTTTAGTGTAAACAGATTGGGTCAGCTTCCTCCTTCTGTAACAACGAGAGTGCTCTCTATATTTCCTTGCCATTATGACATGCCAATGATTCTTCACTGCATTATCAGTCCTCCCAGGAAAAAGCCTTGCAATCATCGCCCATTTGTTTCCATATATCCTATGAGCTTGCATTAGCCTCTCTTCCTCTTCTTCACTGAATGCCCTTCTGTTAATCCTTGGATCCAATTGGTTAAACCATCTCAATCTGCAGCTCTTACCTTCATAAGAACACAAACAGAACACATTAAAAAAAAAAAAAAAAAAAAAAAATTGAAATTGAAAGAAACATAATATGATTGTGGGTGTGTTACCTGATCTTCCCTCTAGCTTCTCTGCAATGAGGTTCCAATTTTGGGGGCCATAAATGGCTACGAGCTCTCTCAATTTGGTGTCCTCTGCAGGCCTCCAATGGCCTCTAGCACAGAGCCTAGACTGAGCCCCAGTGGGTGTAGTAGTATTATTATTATTAGCATTGGAACAAGAAGCTGGATTAGCGTTGTGATTTTCAACAAATCCATCGCTGAAATCAGTCTCTGAGCTTCTACTCATCATAGACTCACATGAAAATGGAAAATCAGAGATGGACATGAGTGCAGAGTTGAGATCAAGATCCATGCTTTCCTCCACTTTCATACCATAATCATCATCCACCAACATACCCATTACTGGCTTTTTCATAACAAAGCTTGCATTTTTTGTAAAAGGGGTTGAGATTTATAGGCCAAAGTGGAAGCGTTTGAAGGTTGGGTTGGGAAAGAAATGGAATATTGCAGTGTACGAAGAGGAAGGGGAAAAACTTAGAGGAGGAGGAGGGTAAACAGTAAGAGAGCGAAGAGATTGCAACACGAGCACTGCTGACCAATTCTGGTGTAACCCTTTTTAGCTAACAAGTTTGGATTTATTTGGGTTGCTTTTGGTTTTCTATGGACATGGACATCGCCCTTTCACTTTCCTTTTCCTTTTCCCTTTTAATGTTCTTCCTCATAATTGTAATCAACTCTTTAACACTATTTTTTTTAAAATTGATTGCTCCAAGATGGCCTCAAACAATGAGGAGATTGAGAACAATAATAAACATACCAAATTTTATTTAACAAAATCGTACGCCTCTCTCTCTCTTTCTATTTATGAATCTCTGGGAAGTCAGTGGAGAAATCAAACCAAACAAATCTTCTGCTATCTTTGTTTTACCAATCCCAATACTTTCTTTTGTAACTGTTTCAAATTAACTAATAAATTAAAGGGGGAAGGAAGTGGTAGATCAAATTAGGGGAGGTGGGGGAAGTGTTTCTCCTTTCAGTCTGTAATTTTGTATTTTAAGTTCAACCCAACTTAGGGTTAGAAGAAGTTAAAAGGGTCATTGGGTTTATACCAATCAGGCTTCTTGGCAGTGAGAAAAGGTGATTTTGGCTCCTCTAACGTTCTACATCAGTTCCATATCCGTTTCCGTTGGTGAAAGTATATAAACCTTTCTTAGCAGATGCATTTTAAAATCGTGGGGTTGACGACGATATATAACGAGCCGAAAAGGACAATATCTGCTAGTGGTGGGGTTTGGCTATTACTAATGGTATGAGAGTCAAGACATGGGATGATGAGCCAGCAAGGACGCCGGGTGTCACCGTCATGCCTGAGTCCCCAAAAGAGTGGATCGGGAGAAACGGACCAAAACGGATAATCTTAGGATGAATCATAATGGAATGAAAATTTCTTTGAATAGTCATGAAGCGTGAGAATTACAAAAATGTGTTTAGGGTTTAAGGTTGGAAAGTCAAAATAAGAGACATTATTTCCCAGTCTATACTCTTAAAAAGAATGTTTCGTTATCCTCTCGGACCGAAGTGGAGTCTCGCACTATGTTACACAATAATGATAATAGAATCTTTGTTTATCTATAAGCATCCTTTTAACAAATTTAGCTAAATTATACTGTTAGGCTAAAATACTATAAATCTTTGGATTGGTTTTTACAGTGTTAAATCCATCTCCTATTGTTAGAATCGTAGTTGGTCAAATATTCATATGATTGAAGCATGGAGAGAGAAGGTTGAAGTGAAAGGAAGAAACCCAATGGGAAAAAGGCAAAACACAGTGTGTTGAGTTTGATGAACCTCAAATTCAGAAATATGAATAGGGTGTGTGTAAGTAAGAGTTGTTTTGTGAGGGTGAAACTGAGGGAGTTCTGGTTTTGGGGGTTTGGTTTATGGTTTGTGGGGTGTGAGTGGCTGTCCCTCTCTCAAATGCCCCAATAAAAGAGAGCTATAAAAATGATGGGTTGGTTGTCTGTCACTCCAGTTTCTAGCAGCATATAGATAGAGAATAGATAGATAATAGATAGATAGACACTAGGCTTATGGCTGCAGTGGTGTGCTTTGACGCCTTTCTTTTCAATGCAGATTTCAGCTTTCAGAACCCAACAAAAGTAGAAGAGATGGAAAGAGAGGGTTTTGAGTTTGACACCTTAGTTATTAGAACACAGACACAACCCTGTCATGGCTGCTGCTGCTGCTACTGCTCCTGCTCACACACATTGTCAATCACACTCATCTAGCCCCTTCCCCTCTTCCCCTTTTCCCCCTTCTTCCCCCCTCTTCCCCCCTCTTCCCCCCTCTTCCCCGGCCTTAACCAACTGAGGTTGACCCACCAAACCCCCTCCTTTGCCTTTATTATCGACAAATTTTAACACCCTCCTCTCTATTTCTCTCTCTCTCTCCTCTCTCAATCACTCGTGAACTTTGTTGACCCTCTTCTACCTCCCCATCCCTAACCTCAGATTCTACGTTGGTTGAAGAAGAGAACGAAAACTTCTTTATAAGTGTGTCAAAACTTCATTCTAATAAACGTGTTTTCAAACATTGAGAGAAAGCCTAAAGAGAACAATATTTGTTAGTAATGGGTTTAGGCTGTTACTGAAAGCCATTCACTTCTGACAAACCAGTGTTTAGCAAGGTTGTAGATGTAGTGATAACCCTCTCCAATGAATTCTTATCATGTTTGTTTGGTTGGGGATATATCTTAGAGGCATTGAATGGCTATTTGAACACATGGGTGGATAAAGTAAGTTTCATGATATTGTTCATATCATTTCTGTCCTTTTAGGAGAAGAGAAGTTAAAGAGGGGCCTTAACTAGAAAGCCAGTAAAAAAGAAACAGAAGGGTAGATTTTTTCACCCAAAGGAATGTACTTGGAATGGACGATATCACATGAATGGCTTAGGGCTTACATCCTCAACAGTGCTGAAACAAAACAAACTTTGAAGCTGAAAATAGAGAGTGAGTGGGTTTTTTCTTATTTTTATTTTTTATTTTAATTTATCTCCTTGGGAATCCCAAAATCAGACGTTTCATTCAATTCATTGTTTGGCACAGTGTATCAGGAATGTACTATCAGCTGTGACAATGGGGTGAACAGTCATGGGTCAAGAAACAGAGCTTCCAACAACAACAACCACCAACCAAACAACACACTATCTCCATTAATGAGCTATCAAACTCTGAGCCATAGATCTCAAACTCATCATGCATCTTTCATTTCGACTTCCTTCCAAACCCATCTATCAATCCAACCTCTGAATCAATACATATAATCCATTCCCTTTGGGTAATTTTCAACCTTGCTTCTTTTAGAATCACCACAAAAACCCTTTAATCTACTTGCCTTCACAGTTTGGTTCTACATTACATTACAAGGAAGAAAAAACCAAAGCTACCCATTTCCTTGAATTTGCTATACAGTACTCTCTTTAATGACAATACCTGATATCACTATACTTCCACTTTGTTTTGGAATCTAATAAATGTTCATCTATTTGTGTTCATGATTTCAGAACAAACTATGCTGCACAGGGATTAGGATGATTCTTTCAACACGTTCTCTATCACTCTACAACCTCTTACTAAACATATTTTTCAAGTCATCAATCCCTTTCACCACATCAAAGAAACAAAAATAACCCTTTTACAAGAGCATTAAGCTCGGCCATTTCAGATATAGATGGTGAGATCTCACAAAACGAATCATTGTATATAAGAGTGTGAAAAACTCACCTCGTAGACACGTTTTAAAAACTTAGCCTGTTATAGTGCTAAATCATGAGGCCAAAGTGAGCATGATTTGAAAAGGTTTGTGTTTGGTGGAGTGTGTGGTCAGACAAAGGACAATCGGAAGCAGAAGATGAGGGCAATATTGAGAAGTAAAAGTGTGTAATAGTATTGGTAAACGCCTAAATTTCCCCCCTTAGTTAACTTCATCCTTTTCTGGTGTGGTCTGGTCTGGCCTGATCTGCACCTCCCAAAAAAAAACTAATTTTTAGGGTTTTAAATTGAATATTTAGCATTTGTTTCTATCATCTGCCAATCCCACGTGCGGCATTTCTAGCCCTACAGAACTGAGCCCTCTGACTGCTTCCTAATAGCAGAATTATTGCGACTTTTGACAGCTTACCTGAACAAGCAAACTTAGGATCCCCTTCTCATACAACACTTGTGCAAACTCTGTCCTCTTCATTCTCTTCTCCCTATATCCTTTTCATACTGAATGAAACGCAAGAACCAAAAACACATCAGCCGTGAAAACTTGGGAATTTTCATCAACTTGGATCATACATACAACACCAAACTCAAACTGGGTTATCTCAGAAATCTTGTTCTAAATAATTTGGTTTATACATAATAACGTAAAGGACAGAACCCACTGCTGTTTTGGCTTCTTCCAAGATGGAAAAAACAGGAACTCCATTATATTGGCAGTACCAACTAACCTTCTTCAACCCCAAATGGGCAGCAAAGGATGTCAAGGGTAGCTAGCTAGGAGCCTGAGCATATAAGGAGTATGAATGTAATAAAGGAATTTGGTAAGAAATGGCCCACAATATAAATGGTAGGGCTGAGCCAAAATATTCTGTTGGGTTTGCTCCCTTGGAAGGATACGGATTGGATGCTAAAGGTAGCGCCGAAGGGTACCCTTCAGTGCAGAGAACAAACAAAAATGAATCTTTATGTTGGGATTTGCAAATACCAATATATAAAGCATATCACTTAAAAGATCTCTCACTTTTCCATGTTTCTATGTTAAAAGTAATCCAGAGGAACCAACCAACCAACCCAGATACAAATCCCATGATGCTCCTTTATCATTCCAACATGTTGTGTGAACAACCCTGAAGAAGAGATAAGAAAAGAATGGAAGATTGATCATTTGATTTCAAGATATATACATATTTGAAGATTGAAGCATAGTGGTCAGTTATGATTGTCGTAAAGCACAAGGACAAACCAAAATTCCTTCACACACGACACGACCATGTATTCATAACATGTGGATTCTGAAATTGCTGTCTCATAACAGATCATTTCACTGTCGTCTATGAATTCTACTTGGCCTACACTTTCAGCTGAGCTAGTTTTTGCAATAACATCCATTTTATCCCATCAAATCTCCTTAAGCAAACATATAAGATGTATTGTAAACCAACTAACTAACTTCTGTAGAACATTCGTTCTCCTTCGACTCTGATCTGTCTTGGAGGCAACCAGACATAACATAAATGCAGTGTAGAGTAGGGAGAGAGAGAATTGAATGAAAACCATGAATTTCAAATCAATACTCATCTCACCCTTCGAGGGTGAATGATTACAGAATGGGACAGATCCCCTCTCTCTTGTTTTTCTGTGTCTGAGCAAATTGATTGTGGGAAGTTAAAGGGTCCAGAGGTGACGACTGCAACCCCAATTTGCATTTGCATTTGCATTTGCATTTGGTGTCCCGAGAAACAGAGATGACCCGAGGCCTCTCATACTGTACCCTTCAAAACTTGTCATGTAGTGGACAACGTACTCTGGAGTCTGGACTGCGACAGTGATGCATCTCTGCAGCAAGAAACCGTGTCCTTCGGCTCATGTTTCAACAAGAAAATGAATCATCATGCACTGAGATATCTCTCATTGTTTCTAACTTTGGTGGGACAAAATCTAGTTTCATTTTCGCACTAACTTTCTTCCTCCAGGAATGTAATTTCAAGTCCTACTGATGATTCAGTAGCCTACATTAATAAGGCGGAGAAGGACAGTGCCTTTAGTTATCACATGATTTGGGGGTTTACCTTTCCTTCCCTTTCTTCCTCCTTGAAGTTTGAGAGAATTCAGATTGGTACTGTCGGAGAGATCCCACGTCGAATGAAGAGAGGAAGGAGTGTCAGCAAGGACGCTGAGCCTCGAAAGGAGTGGATTGTAAGATCCCAAATTGATTGGAGAGGGAAACGAGTTAGTAAGAACGTTGGGCCCTGAAGGGAATTGAGTGTGAGATCTCACATCGGTTGGAGAAGAGAACAAAACATTATTATAATGGTGTGAAAACCTCTTCCTAATAGACGTGCTTTAAAAGCTTAAAGTCCAAAAAAGTCAATATCTATTAGAATATACAAGCGGAGAGAGTTCTATGAAATCTCACATCGATTGGAGAGAGGAACGAGTGTCAGCGAGAACGCTGGACCCCGAAGGGAGTGGATTGTGAGATCTCACATCGATTGAAGAGAAAAATGAGTGTCGGCGAAGACGTTGGGGCCTATAGGGAGTGGATCGTGAAATCCCAGAGAGAACAAAACATTCTTTCAAAGGGGGTGGGAACCTTTACCTAGTAGACGCATCTGAAATGAAAAAACTTAGAGAGAACAATATCGGCTAGCAGGGAGTTTAGGGAGTTTAGGAAGTTTAGGAGCTTAGACTTTTTTCCATTTTCCAGTTATTCTCTAATTAAACAGCAATCTCCAGATGCAATGCAAGTCGCTCAACAAACTACGGTAGTCTGGGCCTACATTACATCAACAAATGGCAACTGTGGAAGCGTCGAGTGTGTGTGTTCTACGTATTCTCTGTTTAAACAGCAAACATTCTGACTGATGATCCCATTCAAGAAGGGAACAATCTTGTGAATCCCTACAACCAATTTAGATAGTCAATGGCTGCATTAACAAATGAATCTGGTGGAAGGCCTGGTCTTGTCAATCGAGCTGTAGTTCTGACCGGTGATGGAAACAATCTTGTGAATCCCTCCAACCAATATAGATAGTCAAGGGCTGCATTATGTGTGGAAGGCCTGGTCTTATCAATCGAGCTGTAGGATCATTTCCATAACAGTTCCTGCACAAAGGAAGGACAAAGTTAACTTAACCTAACATCAGCAATGCTCATCCAGGATTTCCACATAGCAGCACGTGTGTTTGTGGCAGACAGACTATAAGAAGCATCAAATCATCAGCAGTTCATGTGTTAATTACATACAACCATCCGTGCCACTTGTTTAGCTCCAGCCACTGTGTCAATTTGTGTATACCAATATCATTTTTATCTCAGTACCAAGCTGCCAGGATTCCAATTTTTAGCATAATATTAAGAACCACAGGTCCTTGCAGCTATGTAGAATCTGATCTCAATACTGCATACAAAGTCAATCCCAAGATTAAAAAGATGTCCAAAGTGTTGTTAAACACAATGGGTTGGTATCACTGAAACACAGCATCAGTTGTGGGAATCGCTGGTGTTCATAATTTTTCTTAGCTTTCGATTGCAATAAGGCCCTGGTTCATATTACTACTCATCCATAAACAACCTAATCAATTGAGTTTTAACGCAGATTGAAGACTCTAAAGAGCCCTAAACCACAAATAATCACATCCGAAGAAACTACAAATTTACAAGAAGCAAAGCAACTCACTTCGACGATCAGCCGTCAACGACTGCAATTTCATTTCTATGAACCTTGCAGTGAGCTCCCCGTCACTAACTTTCAGCATTTTCGACGACAATCCATGCACGGTGAAAATGGAGGAGATTGAAGGTCCAAGTCGGAGACGAGAATTCTAGGGCATTGAACCTCATTAAGAAGGAAATCAAAGATGGGGTAAAGATCATAATCCGGATCGGAGGTGAGGAGTTTGGGGTTTTACATGTGGAGAACGCGGCCGACTGCAGAGAGCTCGACAGATTTGAGGGCGAAGAGAGCGGTGGAGTGATTCCAGACAAGTCTTATTGATCCAAACTTTGTTCCCCATAGGTATACATTTTTATGCACTTAGGAAGTGATTCTAGACAATGGCTTATTGGTGGTATTGTATGAATGAGGGTTGGAAGGTGATAATTTTACAGAAAACGAGCATTAAGCATATCAATATGAGTGCTCTTCAAGTTCTTCCTTGCTTATTTCGGCACCGGTCGATGTCCACGGATTTCAAATTCTGGACAAGAAAATGGCTGTGCAGAACAGAAGGTCTAAGGCCCAGCACATTTGGGCTTCTTCTTCGGGCCCTTGTGCTGTTTCATTGTTAGACCCTCGCTTATTATTTAGTAGGTTAACGAGCGAGATTCCACGTTGGTTGGAGGAGGAACAGAAACATTTTTTGTGAGGATGTGCAAACCTGTGCTTAATAAACGCGTTCTAAAACCATTTGCTAGCAATGAATGGTAGGTTTGGACTATTACTAATTATCTTTGAATGATTTTGTTGTTCATTCGAACTCTTTATGCATCGAAATTTGTTCATATCAAACATCAAGGCGATAGGAATACCATTAGGGATGTAGTAAGTGTATTAAGAGTATACTAGTAGTAATTCGTTAGGAAGTTTGTTGTTCTACTTGGTTATTGGTAACAGGGTGGGTTCCAATTACATAGTAAAGGGTAGGTTCCAAGTACCTCGATTACTTGGGGGAGTATGACGAAGCGGCTCTTGCTCACCCGACACGATCATACGAAGTCACAATTCATCCAACACAATCATCGGTGATGAACAAGAATTTAGCGAAAAGGGAGGAGGAAAGAGGACCTTTAAGTTTGGGGCAGACGAGGGAACGAATAACAGAGAGGTAGCAATTAATAAGAAAACAGAGTAACAGAACACAAATAAATAAAAGTCTGGGTTTTTCATTGCTTGAGGAAACTGAAAATTTACACTTTCAGCAACCAATAATACATCAAATACAACCATGATGAACTCACAATAGTAACTAAAATGCAGGCGGGTGGTTAGAGCCCACCTCTGCCAACTCTTGCTTTATAGCAAAAGTTAGGGTAAAAAATCACAATAAGTAGCCATTAAGCCACTCATTCAATGTTGCAATTTGAATCAAAATGATAAGAAAGAGCTTCCCAAAACAAGCCCTTTCCTCATTTTTTGACCCAAACGCTCACATAGAGTATACTATTATCTAATACTCTAGTATACTTTAAGTAAACAAAAAGAAAAAAATCACACTAAATTCTGCATAAACATAGAAGCTTATTTTAGCTAGAGGAGGTAATAAATTAGAATTGGGCACCACTGTATGTCTGTCCAAAGGACCAGCCGGCTGGGACAGCGTTGTTAGCGATGACTGTGCGGCCGTCGCTGGTGGTGACCTTGAACGACAGGCTTTGGCCATTGAGGTAACTGTTGCTCTGCCAGTTCTGTCCCCAGTTCCTAGACATTGCTTGCCAACCAGTTCTTGATCCTTTGATGGAAACTGCGTGTACATCACCAGCACCACCCACGTTTGTGATGAGAACCAGGTTGAAGTAGGAGTGCCCATTGATGGTGAATCTTATACCTCCCCTTCTCCTGCAGGGTACCCTACAAAAAGAAAACCCCACCAAAAGTTATTAAATTAAACGCCTCTGTAATACATCCCCTGCATTTTAAAACTCTGTTCAAATGCCTTGCTTACCTTCTGTAAGCAACAGGCACAATTCCTGCTTTATACTGAGCAATGTGTTGGAATACAGGCTGAGAGAGATCAAAGTGTTGTAGAGGAGGGTTGCACCAGCCTCCAGCGTTGTTGGGTAGGGCATTGTTTGGAGGACAGAAATTGGTGGCTGTTACCACAATGGAGCCTGGCAAGCACCATTTAGGGTCACTAGCACACCTAATCTCATAGCAAGACCCACAGCTCAAGCCATTGTTGAACAGAGCCGTACTCAGAGCAGCAGTGTTTGTCCCATAGCCTTGGCTATATAAGTTGCCATACCCACAAGCCCCACCTGCACAAATTCATCCAACAAAAAAAAAGTTCAGCCATATTTCACATTGTCTGCCAATGGCATGGATAAAATGGGGGTTGTTTTGGTGCATACCCATCGTCCCAGAAGCATCACTCCCACCATAGAAGGTGGCATGAGCACTAGTCCAGCCTCCACCTGCATAGGCATCAACAGAGGACACTATGGCATAGAAAGCTGCCAAAAAGACAAGGACAGAAGCCATTCCTGCAACAAAGAGAGAGAGAGAGAGAGAGAGAGTTCAACTTTCAGCAAATCTTCTAACATGATTGCAGAAGCAAATGTGTGCGTGTGAGAGAGAGAGAAAGAGAGAGGAGAAGATGATTACCAGAAGGAAAGATGTAAGGAAATGAAGGAACAGAAAGGAGGATAGGAGTGAGAGATTAGGAGAGTTTAGGGGAGAATATATAGAAATCCTGAGAGAGGGGGGGAAAGGGAAAGGGAAAGGGAAAGGGAAAGGGAAAGGGTGGCTAAGACTAATTAACCACCGTCGCTACAGACCAACACTTTTTGAAGGTACTGACACCTAAAAATTCAATTATCATGGTAACTTTGGTTGTGTAAGGTGGTATGAGGGGGGCCAAAACCTGTGGTTTTCGAGCTTTGCTACTGAGATATCCAAGTGGGGTAAGCCGGTTTGTGCCCTATTGGCTAATGAATTTCCATAGCCATGTGCAACCAAGCAGCATCCCCTTCTCTTTGGCCTTTGCCCCTATCTCTTTTTCTTTTTTTCTTGTTTTCTTTCTTCAAATTGTCTGCTTCACTCATTTCTAAATCACAATAATCTTAGGTGCTTTCTAGTTGAACGATTAGTACTCAATTGGTTCGTTTGAAAAAAGTTTCATTCTCCTCTCGTTTTCTCCAAACCAGATAGAATCTCACAATCCACCTTTTGGAGGGCCAACGTCTTTGCTAGCACATCCTTTGGTGTTTGACTCTAATACCGCTAACAGATATTGTCCGTTTTGCCTCGTTACATATCGACGTCAATCTCACGATTTCAAAACAGTTTTCACACTTTTATAAGAAATATTTCGTTCCCCTCTCCCACCGACGTGGGACCTCTACTATCCTTTGTAACAATTCAAGCCCACCACTAACCAATATTGTCTACTTTAACTCCTTACGTATCACCGTCAATCTCACGGTTTTAAAACACATCTACTAGAAGAACCTTCCACACTCAAACCGGGATTTCACATTAATAAACAAAGAAAAAAAAGCATTAAATATTTAGTTAAATTGATTTGAAAAAAAAAAATGAAGAGTCCACATAGCGTTGGAAGTATATTGTTTGGTTAGAGGGTCCATTGCTAGACATTGTGACACAACATAATATTGAAATAGCATCAAATTTAAATAAAATAAAATAATAATAATGATAATAAAAAGCAAATATTGGAGAGCACGTGGGTGATGACATTTTTAGCTGTCTTATACCAACCTCATCTTATTTAATTTAAATCAAATAAACCAAATAATTCCCACATTCTTTTTCATTTTTCATTTTTTTATTTTTTTAAAAACTTTATTTACGTATGCTTCTCCATATACAAAATAATAAAAAAATATTAATATTAGAGGCCTCAACATAACTCTTCAAAATTTCAAATAAATAAAATTAAAAGTCTTCAATTTGGACTACCAAGAAAGGTGCATTGATTACTGCAATCTTCTCTTATCCTTTGAAGAAAAATAACGTTGAAGATTAAATTATGTTTCACACGTGCCTAATGCTTCTAATTAATTCCCCCACATGTGTGACACATTTTGTTACATTATTATTATTAAACCATCACTTAGGTGTATTAAACTATAAATAAATCTTCATTAATGCTAACCAAAATTAAGATCTACATGGACAGTGACTTCCTAATTACAAAGATTCTTCCCTAAACTCAACCGTGATTTGCGCCACCGTGTCTCCCATTTTTTTTTTTTTTTTTTTTTTTTAAATTTATTTTTTTCCGGTCAATTACCCAAAGTCCAACTAATTTAATAATTCTTAGTCAAATACGTACAAAATTGAAGCCATTCTATTCAACCTCATTCAATTCAATAAAATAATTAATACTCGTAAATTTGGGGATGAAGCAAGTGCACATGCAGGTTTTTTGGCTTCATGTTCGAAGTCGAATCCAACTTGTCTTCTAATTTACCCCGAAACCCTCCTTTCTTTCTTTACACATTCTTCCAAACGCCTTTATTAAAAGTTACATGTTTCTTAACTTACTCACTTTCTTCTACGTGAGTAACATATTTACTTCAACCATTATTCTCTTTTTCGAATATAGTCATGAACAAGAGATGTAGTCTTACATGTTAACCACGAGAATTTTCTTTTTTAGTTCTAATTTTTTTAGGGTCTTTAAGTATTAGTGTTGGTCAACCTTATCATCTCGAAGGTCAAACCAAATCTAGCTTAGGATTGATTTAAATTGGGCTTAAAGTTAAAATTTGACCCATCTAACTCAGTCCAATCTTGCTTGGATTGGATATAGGTCATATGTTTTAAGATTAGCTTGGCTCCTAAATTCACTCATTAGCGTCATATTTAGATAGACTTGTCCAATCTACTTAATTCGTTTATGTTTGAATCAACTCAAATATAAAATAAATATCGACCAAAATTTTGATCCAATCAATAAAGTTCAAAGTTTGAGTCATAAGCTCAACTATTAAAGATGGCATCCATTCAAGTCTGGTCCAAATAGTATTTTAAAGTGGTTAGACTTACGGTAAGGTCGAGTATGAACATTGAGTTAGACCCAAGCTGACCCTACGAAGGATGAAAGTGAAATGTGGAAAATAAGATCTATTTGTAAAGATTCGGTAAATTGATGTCTCCCCATATCATATCCCAATGCGACACCAAATTGCAAAAGCAAAATTCACATGCACTTTTTCTTTTCCATCACTAAGAACAGAGAAGAATGCTGCGAAAGTTAACTCCTTTTTGTAACCACTAATCAGATTTTCTAAGTGGAAGAAAAATAAATTATAAATAAATAAATAAAATCTGGTCAACTTTCTTGATTTGACTTCTTCCTTTTCACTCCTCAGTTCACATGCTTTGTTTATTTTTATTGAATTATAATATTAAAAAAAAAACATTTCCATCTCAATTAACAAATTTCACACTAATGTTTCTTAAAATTTCAGAAAAAAAAAAAAAAAAGTCCGAAAATGCGAATATTTGGAGTAATTTTGGGTGGTGGATTTTAGGTAGGTAGCTCAACCAACCAACTACTATAATGTTTTTTATTTATTTATTAATTTAATTTTTAATAATTACAATTAAAATCTCATTAATTAAAAAGTGAATCCAACCTCTGCTTGGATTTGGTGGGCCACACTCTTTTAACGGAAAAAATCGCAAAAATCCGAATAATACGAGTCCTATTAATTTTTTTTTTTTTTTTTTTTTTAATTTAAAAAAACTAATTATTAATTATTATTTGTTGTAATTATTATTGAAGGCAGAGAAGTAAAGAGGAGTAATAGTGAGCAGCTAGCTAATTAAATTAGTTGTAGCCCTGTGCCTGTACGTTGAAGGGTTTATTATTTATTTATTTAATTTTTAATTTTTATTGTTTTAAAAAATAAATTATAGCAAACTTTATGGTGCCGACAAATATGGTATTATTTTATAACAGCGGGTGTCGTTTTCCCATGGTCCAAGGTGGCTATCTTAGTACACTCTATATACTAATCATCATTTACTAATTAGATTAACTCTACTAATTACTAATTCTTAAAAATAGACCGTATTTTCGTTTTTAATGATAAATAAAGGCTATATAGATCATGAGTTGTAACATTCATGTCTTTAGCCGTATGCGTCGCGCTCCAAATTGATGGTGTTTGTTCTTCTTGAATTTGTCCGTTTTGGTACTCTCCTCTTTAATCCGTTTGTAAAAACACGGACCTGAGTTGACTAGACAACGAACTCACTCTAGATTGTGGCAACTTTTTAGACGAAAGATAGTTGTTGGTTCAAGGATACAAGGTACCTCTATTTTTTTTTAAGGTAAGGAGTAGAAAAAATACCTCGAGTCAATGTTAGTAGTTCAGAAATAAATATTATTTAATGGTTGAAAAAAAAAACGACTTAATCGTACGTAGTGATGGGTTGAAAGGTCAAACTGTACATGAAAAATAATAATAATAATGTAATTAATTTTGAGCTTCACCCAAACTCTACCCTATATTTGGTTGATGGGTTTGAAACGTATACTCAATTTTCAGCTCAACTCCCAATATTATTCTTTATTCGTACTTTTAAGTACCATTATTAACTAATAAAAATCATTTTTTTTTGTGATAATAAAATTTAAACATTTTTTTTTTAATTATTATTTTTTTTTTGGTTACTTTTACTTCTCTGGGAAAATTAGCGCAGGCTAGGAGTGATAAACGAGGTGGAATCAAGAATGTAACACAAAGACTATTAAAAAATCGATGCTTTGAAATCTAAGGGTTCGTTCGTAAGGATTGTCTAATGAAGGTGAATCAAAGAGACTTAAGTCTGATCGAAAGGTGTAGTCAATGGATAACAAATGAATATTCGAGACAACCTTTTTATTAATTTTGAAAGATAAAAAAGACAACATTAACTAAAAGATGGTTATCCATTCAAGTAGCAACATGCCCTATTGAATTAAATTTTGAAGCAATATTATTTATTTTATTATGAAATATCTCTTTTTTAAGATAAAAATGTGTCTTTTTACATCGGACATAGATACGGTATTAAAGGAACCAATAGCATTAACATATTTGATTATGAATGTTTAATATAATAATTAATAATACTGTAGATATACTAATGGTTATATGATTTAATATAGGTATTTTGTGGATATATCAAAAAAAATATGGTAGGCAAAACATGATAACTCTCGATCTCACTTTATTTTCTTAACTCAAAAGTTAATTTAAAAAAAAACTTTCATTGGTTTATTGTAAATTGATTATCGGTAAGATTCTAAGAAAATTAAACTTTTTTATTCACATATCGAACACTCCAACGTGGGCCCGTTCTTAATATCATGACCAAGTGAGTTATGATGACACAGACGACACCCTTGACTTGGGATGATGCAAGACATATGGGCCAGGTTAATTGGGAACCAAGATGAGATGACAGGATGCGATGTTGCATTGATGAACCAGTCGGTCATGTCGCAGACAATTGAACAAGCATGCGCAGACAGCATGTGTAGTCGAACAAGCTTGGATTCTGCACAAGTGATATTCGTTTGGCGAAAACAAAGATCCGTCCAAACCATAAAGTCGAGTGAAAAATATATATGAGGCTTGAATTCTCCACCAGATGTTGAAAAAGTATGACCATAACTATTAGAAAGGTATATAACGAAAATAATCGATTAAAAAAATACATTAGAGGTTTTTGTAGACTAAAAAATACATTAAAAAATATTAAAAATTTGTGTAAAATATTAAAAAATGAAAAATAAAAGAAAGGCTACAGAAACAAATTCTTTGGTATATATTCCAAAAGGCAAAGGAAATAAAAGTGTATATAACCAATGATGCTGTAAGCCACTCACCCAAAAACCCCACTTCCATATTTCTTTTCAAATAAACCTAACCTAACCATTTCCTTTTTCAAACCCTAAATTTAAATTACATCGAACCGAAACCCGACATGCTTTACCAATCAAAACCGAACCAAACTAACTAAAATCAACAAAATTTATCTAAATTCTTCTTTCAATTTTACAGCGCACTTCAAACAAGCCGAACCAACTTGATTCAATATGAGAACTTTCATATTTCAGTGCAGACAATTGTTGAATTGGATAAATTAGGACCAACTTAAAGTAGCTTGTATGAATGGCAAACACTTACCAAGATTAGACTAATTTGAATTGGAGGAGGGAGGGGCCCTTGCCCTTCTTGTTCCCACAATACACATGCTTCTCGACCTTATTTTCTTGCTTGGTGGAAGCCAATATTATTTCTTGTCCTAATCTAATCCTAACAAGCATTCTTTTCTAACGATGGTACGTTTTTATATTGAAACATTCTTTTAAATAACTAAATTTTACGTCAATTTCAAAATTTTCGGCTATCTATTTCCACCTAAACGTCCTAAACAAAATATAATCTTAAAAGTAAAGTTTGAATAACGATTTAAAACGNTTTTTTTTTTTTTTTTTTTTTTTTTTTTTTTTTTTTTTTTTTTTTTTTGGGAAAATGACATTGGAGTAGAAGGAGGGAAGCATGTGTAGTGGGCAACACAAATCCAATCCTTTGTCACTATCATTTTTAATCTTCTCCAATTGTTAACAAACATCATGGCTTTACCCCATTTGCTACCTTCAATTTTCCTTTTTTAAACAAAATATAATCTTAAAAGTAAAGTTTGAATAACGATTTAAAACGAGAAACAGAGCATTACAAAGTCCCGTGAATCCAGCTTGAATCAACCATATCTTACCTTTTTTTTTTTTTTTTTTTTTTTTTTTTT